>NC_136909.1:72830035-73206009 GCF_949606895.1 Notothenia rossii
GGAGTACAGCAAATAGAGCGAAATGAGGCATGGCTAAAATGCATGATCTGTTTGGTATTTTGCAAAAAAATATTCACAGACATGTTTTATATAGGTATGGCCCTACAATATATTATTCAAATATAGCATGATAGGTCCACTTTAAGCAAAATTACAAACACACCTGACAAGAGGGGGGACCATGTAAACAATATAACTCAGTTGATGTCCACACGAACAGAGAGACAGACAGTGAGACAGACAGTGAGACAGACAGAGCATCCTAGGACACTACTTTTAATCTAAAGTGTTTCAGTGCTTTTCAATATTCTTACTTCATTTGGAAAAAGGAAAGAAATACAAAAAGGAGCAATATAAAAGCAATAATTTCTTGTATAAAAATGTACACAAAATTCCACAGCAGTGCCAAACGGAAAATTATTCAAATCGCTACTCCTATTCCTGCCCCCCTCTCTGGCACTTCCTTTATTAATTGCTTTTCATTGTATCCCACTGACTCACTCCGAGTCCTCAGTTAGCTATGGCTGGAGGGTCCATATTGACGATCACTTGGACCACAAAGTCCTTCTGGATCTTGGCGTCTTGAAGGCGAGTCTTGTCAATCAGGAGCTTCCCAGAGAAGAACCACCTCTGGCGGGTCACGGCGATATCTTCCTCTACTTCCAATTGTTTCTTGAGCTCAGCGATGGAGTCGGCCAAGCTGGCTGTCAGACGCACATCCTGTCCTAAGGATACCACAAGGTATAAACAGTGTTGACATCAAAGCTATGAATTATAAATCAGTCTCTAGCCTAAGATGTGATGAAATGTCACACGCATGCAAGCGGCATAGCATGTAGTTCTGTATATTTAAAGGTCATAACATATATTTAATTATAGGTCATACTCAGGGTGTCTTACCTGATGACAATCGTACCCGCAGCTGGAACTCTTCTCTGCACGGAACAGGTTGAGCTTGTTTTTGTGAGGAGTCAGAGACTTGGCACTCACCGGATGTTTCAGAGATGAGGTTGGCAGGTGGGGCTAAGGTGTAGCCTGGGAGCTGGTAGCGGTTTCCCAGTTCATCGTAACTTTCTGTAAGAGAGCCTGTTGAAGGATAAATGGACAACATAAACCACCAAAATATTTCTACAAGTAACATCAACTAATTTTAGACTGATACCCTTTTCTACTTCAATAAGTATGTTGCCATGACATTGACATTTTATTTACTTACATCACTTCTATCTACATAAATAATACAAATGTCCTTGAACTAAAAGCAGAAAAGCAGAAACATTCTAGAGTGTTTGCAGATAAATGTTTTTTTCCATTTAACTCTCAGCCATGGCTTTTTGTGCACCAATCCATGCAGAGTGTTCACGCAGCACTGGGACCATTATGTAACTATTACAGCAGTAATCTCTGAACAACTGATGCATGGGATTCAGGAAATTATCCTTTGACATTTTGAGAATTATTACAGTAGGTTCCAGGACATGTACGGCTTATTACAATTGATAGCTGGATAAAGAACGTTTCTACATCTGAAAGGCCATGTGTGTATGTGTGAGTGGTTTCATACCGTGTGGCAGAGTGATGCAGGCTCCATCTACTATAGCCTGTGCTAGCTCCAGGTCATTGCCCTCTGCAGCCAGGGCTGCTGCTCTGAGTGCGTCCCAGATCTCTTTCCGTCCATCAAAGGCAGGAGCCGTGTCCCAAAACTCATCCCTCTTACTCCTCAGCTGGCCCTCTGTCATCGGGTACTCACACTTCCACTTTGGGCGCTCCTTCTTAAGGGGCTCATTGCGTCCTGAAAGAAAATACAGGACTGATTTTAGATAGCACCCCAATATCATCAAGGCCATGCTCTGCTGGACACTTTAGTTTTTAAAAGGTGCCAGGAAAAATGTCTGATCTCTTTACCATCACCTCAGGCACGAGTGAGTGTAAAAAACATTGTTTGAAATAAAAAAATGTACTAAAATGAGCTATATCTTCTGGCACAAATGTAAATCACTAAAAAACATTTCACATTATCTATCTCTATCTAAAGAGCATCATTACTGAAAAAGAAACACTAGTCATTATGAGAAGAACAAACATTTCTCAATATATAATAAGATAAATTATCGATACATGTTTTGAATGTTCTATAACTTTATTGTGTTATGTACTATTGGTCACCTTCATACCATTGAGGTCAGATAAGGACAAAAAAGCTCTTCCTAAGAATCCTTCATTGACAGATCTTTAGTGTTTGGTCCATGCTGGCATACGTTACATCCAGTGTACCAGCATACCAAGAAACTTAATTTAATTCAAAGAAAAAAGCGATTATTTATAGTGTTGTGGATTACTGCAGTGGCTGGTAACGAAAATGTGCATGTGCACTGCCATGCACTCACATTGACAAGCACACGTCAGTGGATTATAGGCAGTAATCAGGTTCAACATAACAGGATTTATCTGTACCCATCCCATAAGGCATTGGTTGGAGAGATGAGCACTCTCTGGCCAATGAAAGCACGCAAAAAGACTCAAGCCTAAGTCGTAAACAACAAGCACACGGATAAAAACAAAGCTTCTACAAATCAATCATGATTTCATAACTTCTGCAAACGACAGTAGGCCAAATATATGTTCTAATGCAAAATGTTGCATAAAAAGAATACAAGTCTTAATTTGTCAATTAAGTTAGACATGAGGGGCCATTCCCGTCATCTAATATGCACCGATTTAAATTATTTTCCGTCATTAACAATGCAGGCCACCATATGAAGGTAAAAGGGACCCCATGACCTTTAGAGATGACCTTTTTTCTCAGTTTAAAGCTATAATTACAAGAAAAATAAACTGCTGTAGAGATTATACTCTATATTCATCTGATCCCATGTTATTAATATTACATAATTGCATTAACATGGGTTTTGGTCTACAGTCTTTTAGCTCAGAGGGTTAATGGGATATTTTTAAGTCATGACCCCATAGCACATCACACACGAAACAAGACATATGAGAGGGATGTGTAATTAGGGATGAGAACCTGCTTTATTTGAAGAATGTTTTACCACCCTCCTTGCAAGGAAGTAAGTAAACATGACTGTTATTGTATAGTGACAGAAAGCTTTGACAGCTGTAAGCCTAGCTACCTGGAATTTAAGCTGGGTGTGTTTTCTTACGAGTTTAAACATTTGTGACGGATGGAAATATACAAACTAAACTCAAATATACCAAAACAGGCATTGGTTAACTTTTTTAATAACTACTAATAATACTAGTTATAATATTCATATTGGAAGTTGTGATGAAAGGTAGAATTATTTTTATAATAAATGTATGTGTCGGTATATTTTTAACCTTAACAAGTAAAAATGTGTCTAAAAAAGGAAAAAAGGGGAAAAATGTTTATCCCAGTTTAAAAAGGCCATGGTGAGGTTTTAAATGTCAAAAACCCAACGGCAATAATTACAATTTCAATATAAAACATAGTACTTTAACAAAGGATTGACAATCCAAATAATTGGTAAAAATAAGTTTTCTTTTGATTGACTAGTTTCAAAGTGTTCTCCTAAACATCAGCACTGCAACCCGAGGTGAAACTAATTCTCACATTTCCCAAAGTCATCCGCGTACCTCTTGTGAAAGCATGTATTTCAGTCAGACGCAGCAATTTGGAGTTTATCAATTAGATTGTTATGACCTCTTTCTCTTTTTTTTTTTTTTATTTGTTTTGCCTTATGTTCTTTTTTCATCAACTGCAAACATTGCCTGTTACCCTAAAAACATCAATGCAAAAACAAAAGCATCGACAGTGCATACAATCTTGACCTCAACATACAGTACACAAAACATTCTGGGAGAAATTATGGCAAAGTACAGTGTAAACACTGGGCGGTGGTGGCGAAGTCCATAGAGACTTGGCTTGGCAACTGGAAGGTCACCAGTTCAAGTCCCGGAAAGACCAAGTGCTACCGAGGTGTCCCTGAGCAAGGCACCATTCCCTACACTGCTCCCCGGGCGCCATACATAATGGCAGCCCACTGCTCCTAACACTAGGATGGGTCAAATGCAGAGAAACCGTTTCGTTACATACGTAATGACAATAAGTTGAATCTTCAATCTTCAAACACAGCGCTAACATGAAAACATGATGGCATTTCAGGCCACACAAAAGTCTATACTTACTTTTCAGCATAATCCTAAAGGGTGTGTTTGGACCGTGATAGTAGTTGTATTCCCTGGAGTTTGATACTCCCATGGCTGATCTTAATCTGAGCTTTGATGTGAGTCAGGTAAAAGTCTGCATTAATGCCTTAAAGACGCTGAGGAACCAGCAGATTGCAGATCAACTGAAGAGACAAAAACCTGCTTTGCCACAATGAGCAAATTCTAAATAAGAGCTCCGCTTTCTGTTGATACAACTGTCCAATTACTTAATGACCACACTACCTTTCACTTATATCCCTCCCAACAACATGCAACCTCAAAATATCCCAGGATCAGTTCATGGAAAGAGGGAAAGTTGAGTGTCCTAGCCAGAAGGTAGCTTCTTTACACAACAGGCCTAATCCTATCAGCTCTATTTAGAGGATAGAAATACCCAAAGCAACATGCTAAACCTATTAAAAAAACAATAAACCCTGTCAGTCTATTAAAGTCTGAAGGTGAAGCTAGCATACTGTCGTGGGCTCAACATGTGATGGTTTATCTTCATTATCAAAAAGCCAGGCAGTTCATTATTGAAGCCTACTGTGGTTGAACATGATCTGAGAGGGCATGTAAATATATTTTGCTGCAGGTCGTCATAAAGCAAATCATGCACTAAGTAGGTCAAACTTTGAAAACTCTGTGTGCAGGCCACTGCTGCTGTTGCTCCATACATAATGCATAACAATCCAGCAGAGTGCATAGACATTTTTTCCACAAGGAATGGATTGACCAGTGTTATTATAAAACACTGTCGTTTCAGCGCAGAGGCACAGCATAGATTAGACACATAACTAAGCTCTCAGACTGCTGAAGACGTCAATGCAACATGGGTGTGGTTGGGAATCCAACCCCCAACCTGCATTTTATCACAAATACATGAATTGTTAATGATACATCTTCTCATAAAAATTGCAGCATTTGACTGTTTCTGACAAGGTGACTGATATTATTATGTGTCTGGTGTATCAAAAAAGTCTTCTGTGTAACTTGCATTTCAATACATCATCAAAGAAGCAATGCCCCTAAATAATTTAACCATGTTGGTCCTTTATAAGAATATGTGAAGGCTCTCTTAAACTCACATTATCACCTTTTATCTCACTTAAAAACACTCTTATTCACAGCTTCTGGTTTAATAATATTATCTACTAAAATAACTTTGTGTTTCTTATGCATTCACACAAATATGAAGTTAGGCCTGTTTATGAAACAGACAGGTTGGAGTCCAATGTGTTCCAGCTTCTTACCTCCACGTTTTTTGCTTCTTGTCGAGCTTCGGGCACTCCCTTGTCCATCCATCCTACTCCTGCCCACACAGCCCCCCATCACCGTCCCTACAATAAACAGCAAGAACAAATATCATAGTATCTATAAAAAGGGCGATAAAAAGCAGTTCATAATAATAATTTAGAATGAAGTGCCTATATATAGAGCACCATTCATCGGGGAATAATGACAACTCAGCACTCCTTGTTCCTGTTATGAGGTCAGACAACCTGCGATGTTTACGTCACGTGTACTGCCAGCTGGCAGGGAGCACGAGCCTGAACCTAATGTCGCTGTTGCCCTCAATTTCCACTCACATAATGTTATGTAGGCTTCTATTACAATTGATTTACCCTGTTTTAATTCAGCATGTAGGCTATTGCGATGGGAATTATTTTGTAGGCTGCGTAACCCCATGCGTTTTGCTATGTCAGCTATTTTTTAAATAAATATGTGAATAATTTTGCCTACCGGAAATCCAGTCTGCTAAATTATGCATTCGTCTGCAGTTTGTTTGCCACCTCCAAACTTGCTTCCAAGTGAAGTTATCAGCCTGACGCGACGATCAGCAGGAGATGCGGCAGTTTGACAGCAGACTGAGGCAGCTGACGGGCTGGGGACCAGTCAGGCCCTTCAGAGCCTCAGGACAATATCAACAGCTTCCTGAACAATAAAAAACAACGAAACCAGCCATCAATTTCCGTTTTATCGCCCGAAAAAATGAATGCAGATCACCCGCACAATCCGTTGGCACTGATCTAGAATAAATCCTTCAGTCAACACGCATGCGCAGTTTAAACGAATTCTGTTATCCTTCTTTAGCTCTGAGTTTCGAGCTCATCAAAATAAAAGCGGAAACTGGGAAATTACCCCTTCAGAATAGCAAAGGAAGGTAATTGGAAAAAATGTTTTGAAAAAATAAAAACTGTGACTACGATACATTTGGTGATAATACATTTTTTTCAATTCAATGTTAGGAGTTTTTGAGCAACACATGTTTGTAAACAAACCTATTGTCAGGGCTTTTATTCTGAATTCAAGGTGGGAGTATTTATACTGGTATGATTGTCAGTGTTAAGCTACTTTTCTTTACAGACAGAATACACTTTTGCCTTTTTTTTATTAAATAAAATCAGGAATATGCAATAATTTCTTATGTTCACAGCACATATCTGTATACAGTCCAGAACAGTGTGTACTATTACAAAATGCACTACTGACTGAACAGTCTTTAATTCTACATTCTGTTCTAGCTTAGTCCATCTTCCTGCAACTTTAATGGTACCATTGCGTTAATTGAACTGTTTAGTTACAATACTTGAATTCTATATTTCTTTCTATGTCTTAATTGCACATTGCACTGTTGGGGAGCCTGTGACTGCAATGTATCTTTTGTACATATGATAATAAAGAATTTGATGGATGTTTTTGCACCATATCAATTATGATTAGCCAAGCCTTGGGATGGCCATTATAAATCCATACGAAGCATTCATAATAGCATGTCACACTGAGTGTCCATGCAATCACAAACATGTAACTCCATGCAGGTACAGTTCAAAATAAATGAACAGTATTCCGTTTAATATTCACAAATAAAAGCTAATGTTTCCTTATTATGGAAAACGTCTAAAAACATGTTTTTTTTTTATTACTGTCAATTATCTTTATCCTGGAAACAGACTGTACACTTTTTGTCCAACCTTGACAAGATGAACACTGACATCTGCTGGAGGAGTGAATACTGACAACCGTGTGTGTGTGTGTGTGTGTGTGTGTGTGTGTGTGTGTGTGTGTGTGTGTGTGTGTGTGTGTGTGTGTGTGTGAGAAGTCTGTTTCAGACAGAGTGGGGGATGTGATGAGTGGTGGCAGCGTGAAGAGGGTTGCAAACTGGCTCAAATCTGTTACCCTCCCTTAATCTTTTCTCCCTTTATCTGCCATCTCTTTTTGTTGCACCACCCTGTAGCTGACACGCTCACCACTCATTTGTTTGATTGCCTTCTCATCAAATGCATAACATGCTAAATATTATATAAAATATATTTCCTTGGAATCATTTTAATGCCAGCTGGATGTTGCTCAATTAAGAGGGGAACATTTTCACGTCTCCTCTATTCTTATGTTTTCATCTGTGTGCATCCTTACTGCTTGTTTTCTGATCTAACATTCATATGAATCCGCACAACAAATCTGCATCTCAAAAATCCCTCTCTACCAGCAGCATGTTTCTGGTTCTGTCTGCGTAAGCAACAGTGTGACATAACTCCTGAGCTGTAGCTTGTTTGCTCTTTAGCAAAAAATACATGTTACAGTCATTTACCAGTTATTTTTTACATGCAATTTATGAATGTGTTATAAAATGCAATGTCCATCTTAAGTAATATCTGAATATTCAATGTGACACATTGTTTAAGTAAAGCACTTTATAAAGATTTATTAACTAAACAGGTACAAAATACAGATAAATAATACATTTTCTGGGTTCTGCAGTATTTACAACACTTAAGAGTCAAGAAAGACCCGTTTTTAAAAGCCAGTAGAGAATAAACAATCCATGATACCTTGCCCTTTTACTTGTAGAAAAATGTACACCGTCCAACCATGAGCAATGCCACTGTACGTTTTGAGGTATTGGAGGTTAACATTATCCAATTTCTTCAGCTGTGTGAAGCCACCCTGCAAGGATCCTTTAGGCCAACCAGCCAGAGAACCAGAGTGGGTTGTACACAGCAAAAACTGCTGAAAATAGACTCCATGGATACCTGTTTAGAGTCTGTCATACAGGTATTTCGTCCTTTTTGACTGGGAAGGCCTCCCATGTCAGACCATCCCCAGGTGGGGTGTGTCCAGAGGGAAGGAAAACACGTGTGAGCCAGTGACTGCAGACAAAGATAAAGCAGAACAGGTTACAAGCAGTGCAAGGTAACGTCGATGATTGATGCTGCATGAGATTCATTATCAGGGGGACGCACCTTCTCTTCTGCACGCCAAAGAACACTTTCCAGTTATTTAGCCTTCCATAGTCAAAAGGGTTTTTGTAAACCTGGCAGAGCAGTTTAGAAAAAAGAAAGATAACATTTACAAGACAAATAATTTACTTTTGACTATCGTGTAAAAAAGATTGCCCAAATTAAATGTTTTTCATATGGAAGATATTTAACATGCTGACCCGTCCTCGTTTTTCCACCCGTTCTTTTTCTCTGTGATTAAGGTGTCTTTCGATGCTGGTCTCTCCTCTGGATATGAGGACTGCATGCCAACAGGTCAGAGCTCCCAGTGCCACGGCAACAGTGCTAAAATAAGAAGAAACGTTTAATTTGATCCTCTGCCAAGATAATACTAGACAACTTCCACGTCACAATATCAACTACTCACTGTTTACACTGTATTTCTTTCAGTGTGAACTGCATACACAGTGCTTGATTTGAAGTTGGTAATATTATGAACTTGTGTACTAGATAGCATTGTCCTTTGTATGGCAAGTGGCAAAATGAAATGCATATTTTACCTGGTCAGCACCCACATATAGATGATGCTCTTATTAATCATCTTATCCTTAAAGGTGTACGGAGGTGCAGCTGTCTGATAGTTGGTCTTGAGAAAAATGGAAAAGGGGACATATTAGATCATTACAAAATAATAATACATAAGCTTATTTATAATTGTTCTGAGTGCACTTTGAGACTCTACCTGGCCAGGTGGGAGGAGCCCTATGAGAACTCCCATCCCTGTCACTGGTACCCCCGGCTTTTCCACATCCGTATGTTTAAAGCGCTAATGGAACAGCCCGCGTACACAAACCCAAAGTGTTAAAGACATAAACAAGAAAGTGTCAGTAAGGAACAGTAAAGCCTGGTAGAGAAAGACACCAGGCATGGAGGAAAAGTACCAGACCTATACCGAATAACTAACAATGATTGCCAGGGCAAAACCCCGATCAGGCCAACAATGTGAGTGTGGGCATCTTACCTCAATAGCATTGTATGCATCCAGGAAGAGGTTTCTGCCACTGAAGCTACAAAAAACACAGCCCATGGTCATGAAGAGACAGAAGTTGAAGAAGTAACGGTGGTTAAAATGACCCACACAGTTATTCAACCAGGCTGACATGGTGACATTAAGGAAAACCAACATTTATTTGTTATCAAATAACAAAAAACATTTGAGATAATGTTAACACAAAGGATACGACAATGATGGTCCATGCGCAGAATGCATCTGCAAAGGAAAAAGAAGATATTCAGTCTGAAACGTATATAGACAATAGTTTTCCTTGCTTAACATGAGGCAATAAACAATTTATTGAAATATTATCAAAATCGCTAAATATGTGAAAATATCTAAATACAGCTATGGTGGTAAAGAAACATGATCCAAATGAGATATACAAACCATGCATTAATTAAGGAGAGAGAAGAGAAATACAAAGACATTGACTCACCGGTTACAGATACCACAGTGATGGGTTCTTGCTGGTTTGGGAATGATGCATTTTTTGCAGACTGACACAAATGGACGGTCATTTTTTACCTAATTGAAAGAGAACATGTTGTTGCATTACTAATTTAAGCATCAAGCACAGATTAGTAGAGCTACGTGTGGTTATGTAGAAAAGTGAATATCTTACTGTGGGAGGGTACCCAGGGGGAGTCATGGTGGCTTTGTAGTAATTAAAAACAATCATGACCAGGTTCCAATGTCCATAGCAAACGTGCCAGGTAATCCATGCTGTGGAGTATGTGCGGAAGACCATAGGCAGGACGAACAGGTAGGCTATCGCCAAGATGGAGCTGGTCAGAAACACCACGAGAAATACAAACACCTGTAGGACAAAGACAGGGGACACCCACAGAAACTTTCTTCAGAGAAACACTTCAAAACCCCTCAAAACTAATGAAAGCAAACAGACAAACACACACTCACCGTGCCAAACCAGCGTGTAATATAATCCACAGTCCAAAACACTGGCTCAAAGACTGAGTCGAAAACCACATCTGAGTCTGTGAGGGAGTTAAAGTAAAATGACTGCACCAGCAGTCTGATGTAAGCCCATATTTCCCTAATCCACAGTGGCAGTGTGTTTCTTCTTCTCTTGGTACAGGTCCGTAACCGCACACACCGCACCAGGTGGAACGATGAGCTGGGACACCACCGCATTCTGCATCTGCAATATGCACGCACCTGCAAATAAAATAAAGAAAACAAATAAACAGATTTAGTTCAAATGAGTCAAATATGATTAAATGTATTTCAATAAATTGTTACACTAATTGCATAATATATCAAGAAATAACAAAATGGAAATGAAAAGTTATTTCAGCTAGCGTAGTGTAGGATCTGTGTTATTTTACTGGGGTCCTAACTAAAGGAGATAAAGAACGAAAGGTTGCATTTACTATTGCATTAACTGCTTTATATTTTCTCGTGTTATCCATTGCACGGTTTGGTCTTCTATACTATGTAAAAAGTGAAAATTATCTCTTTCAATGTCTTAGAGCCAAGGTGACAGTTTTTTGTCTTTGTTTGATAAACAATACCATACCAAGATATTACCTGTAATAGAACTTTAAAAATCCTACTTAAAGTTTGACAAGTGATTAACACAAAACGTTAATAGATTATTGAAGTAGTTTCACCTCTATGTATCCAACTTACCAATGCCTGAACCTTCGACCAGAGAACTTTCCTTCTTTAGTTAAGTTGTTTTCAACACTCAGCACATCTGTCTTTGACCCCTGACACTTTAGCCTCATCAAATTAACGGTCAAGCTGATGGAGGAACAAGCCAGAACATTCGCTTGTGAATAAAATAGATATATAGAGGTAACCATACAAGAAACAATGAAAGGGCTGGCGGCTAAAAATGCGAAAAGCCTAGTTGCTTTACTGCATTCCAGCCGGGGTGGAGTCTGGGTTTGGTGAAGAAGGTGCAGCAGTCACCTGAGGTGTGGTGACAGGGGCAGTGGGCTGAAGTACAGTTGACTTTACTCAGCAGCAGAAATTCAGCTTCACACCATCAGGAACTGCTATGTGCCAATGTTTATTATAATGCCATTGCAAGATTACTAGCTAAACTATCGTCACTGGAAAGCGATAACATATGATGTGTCCATAATAAACATAGCTGTCAACACGAACCTAAGCCTCCCAAATCCCTTTTGTCTGGATGTCACAAATGTTTTCCTTTGCGTACCCGACGCTGTGTGCTGCGTTTTGATATTTAATAACATTGCATATTTTTAGAGAGAACACTCACTGTTCTATGATGGCAAAAATCCTTCCGAAACTGTCCCACCCGTCGACATTTTCCAAAAGGGAAGCAAAAATTGTATTATTGCCACATATTAGCAAAGAAGAGCAGGACCAGGCACCTTCTGTGACAGTTAACAAATCTCAATCTTGATCCAGAGCAACTGCGCCTGCGCAAGAATCACATCGAAAGGCATCATGGTAGTCTGAGTCAGGAAATGACATTCAGATATGGAGCGTTTCTTCAACAATGTATAGTTCTGTTTTTGCATTTCGTACAACCATATGCCTCTAAACCCGAACAAACCTAACTTGAAGCATTTATTCACTATAACAACATCAATGTTACACGTTTTCGGTTATTTTGATTGGCAGACTTCTGGGATATGTAGTTCTTACACGCAGCTGTCTGCTTAGATACACTTGCTTACCATGTGGAGCCAGCAGTAGTGAGCGGGGATACCAACTTTCCAGCCTCTAAACTACAGCTAGCTGTGCTGTGTTGACTGTCATAATGTCCTTTTGCTTTAACTTTGACCTTCCAGCTCTAACAACCAACCCGGACGGAGACGATGGATATAAAGTGCAAAAAGAAAAAATAGAGACTGCAGCTAAATCTGTGAGTAACATTACCTCACAAACAATGTGTTTGAGATTAAGTACTCAAAATTGTCAGGTAGTGCTTTATGGACTTCAGCAAACTGACCTGATGGCAAGGATTTGGTCAATATTTAAAGAAATATACAATACGTGCCATGATGTGTGCATGCAGTGGCATGAATACGTTTATAAAGGCTTGGGACTGTGGGGGAAATCAGGACCCTCGCACTAGGCTTATATAGACCCTTCTCTTCTATTTTAATTAAACATATTATAGTACAACATCCACATTGCCTTCACAATCACATCTATAGAAATTCCAACGATTAAAGGGGTACAAGTAGTCCAGAACAGCACCAAAGCAAACAGCAAAACTAGACATTCATAATTGAAAGTTTATTCTCCAAAAAATCTAGGTCTACTTACAGTTTTTTTTTGTAGCTCATTGCCTGTTGCACATGTTTATTTTACATTTAGAAGAGTTCTACAGTTTCTTAAGTTACATTCCTTAAGGTGGTGTTTACACATTATAATGAATAATTCAGTTTATTCTTATATCATTGTCTTTGCAAAAAAGGGTTCAGACTAAATCCAAGGATGAAATGGTATTGATTTTGGGATTTATCCAACTATGAAGATATGATGATCGTCCTTTCTTTTATTATTATAGATACAGGAAAATATCACAGACACACACAAACTATATGCACAAGGTAGATAGGTAATTTTGGATTATCTACATTACATGTCACTTGTTAGACGCTTTTATCCAAAGCGACTTACATACTCAATACTGTGGGCAATCCCCACAGGAGCAATTTGGGGTGAAGTGTCTTGCCCAGGGACACAACGACATGCTGACTGCAGTGGGGTTTGAACCTGTGCTCCCTTGATCCGAACACCAAAGCTCTATCCACTGCGCCACACGCCCCTACATAGAGTTGTTTTTGTTTTTTTGACGATGTGAGATAGCTCAATAACCCCCTAAACCTCTCCTAAATTGACCAAATCAGCCAAGTCATTCATGCATATTCACTTATCAAGTTATTTCAGCTGTATGATTCCAACTTGACAACAATGAAAATGTAAATGGTTTAGGTGTGCATCCACTAAAGAGCGTAGGTTGACATGCTCTTTGCCACGAGCCTTGACGTCACAGGGCAGAGGACTGACAATACAAACTAATTCATACTGATTGTATGATCAGTACCCGAGTCACTACTGAGTTGATAGTGTAGTGTCTAAAATCAAAGTTCAGAGGAAAATAAAAATCTGAACTGTTGTGCTCTGGTGTATGGGACTGCATTAACATTTAGACCAACCACTGCCCACATAATATTCTCTAAATCATTAGCCAGTCAATCAGTCTTAATTAGTGGAGCATATTTTTATATAATATAGATATTTAAGTTACTTATATACATGTAGAATTCAATTTAAATAAGGTACATTGCCTGTAGTATCCTTGTAAACCAATTATCATCTAATCAAACGGCACCCTTTTATATTTGTTTAAATTCAAGTTCCTACATTTGGCCTGACAACCTTCATTTCACCAGCAGATGTCACATAAGACAAGTTGAATGAAACCTGGAGTTGATTAGGCTTATTTTCAATGTAGTTATCAAAGCTTCAAAAAGCAGTGTTTCAACATCACCACTACTAATATTGGTTCTTAGGAATTGTAAGTGAGACATTACTGTATGTTAAATGACTGTTTTAATATTTTATTTATTTCGTTTTAGAATACTGTTTTCAAAAAACCAACAGTGTTCATGTTGTTACTTCATTGACACACATCAACAATTTATGAGCAATACAATTCAATGGACATCTCTGTGAGGATCATGGTCATCTTAATCCGGACATTCCTGTCCTCTGAGTTTCTGCCTCCAGCCCACACAGCCTCATTGTATTGCTGAATTATATATCTGTACTGCCAAATGATATTTTTAACTTGAACCACATAACGTGTGCTGTCGACATTTATTTCCTGCCTATGCAAACTGCTTTGTATTTTCAGACGGAGGATGATACAAAACCTGCCGAGCCATTGAAAGAGGCCAAAGAGCACCTTCCACTGTCTGACCCACAGTTCATCCTTAGGGATGCTGTCACTGAATCAGTTACCATAGGAACACTCCCTCCTCTTCACTTCCTCAATGAGACTGTTTTTGAAAAAACTGCTTTGGAGAGAGAGGACGACGAGAAAATCCTCTCTCGTACCGCGGAGCAGAGGTCTGATCTTATATCTGGCGTGTACGAGGGAGGGCTGAAGGTGTGGGAGTGCACTTACGACCTTCTGGAGCTGATTGAGAAAGACGGAGAGACCTTCGGGGGGAAGGCGGTGTTAGATCTGGGCTGCGGTGCGGGGCTGTTGGGGATATTGGCTCTGCAGAGAGGAGCCAGACAGGTCCACTTCCAAGATTATAACAGTACAGTTATTGAGCAGCTTACATTGCCAAATGTGATAATAAACTGCCAGGAGGAGGATGAAGTAGACAGTGACGATGACAAAGATGGGAGGGGCAAGGGCAAAATGAAGGAGGAAGATGGTTGCAAAAAGGAGGGGAAAGACAAAGAAGATGAAAAAGATGGCAACCCACCACCTAAGAAAAAAGCCACAGACCTATCCCAGCAACCATTACTAGCCAAGTGTCGTTTTTTCTCCGGTGACTGGTGCACATTTCTTGCTTTGGTTGAACAGGAGAATCCACAACCCAAATACGACCTTATATTCACCTCAGAGACTATCTACAACACTGCATACTACCCATCGCTACACAAGACCCTCCACAAGCTGTTGGCACCAGATGGACTGGTCTACGTCGCCACCAAATCCCATTACTTTGGTGTGGGCGGTGGACTGCACCTGTTTGAGACATTTGTGGAGCAGAGGGGCATTTTCTCTTTGGATCACCTGTGGGATGGAGAAGAAGGACTTCAGAGACATGTAGTAGTCCTACGTTTCAAAAAGCAAAGGGCACTTAAATAAGCAAAGCAGCCTTCAGGATTTAAATTCAGCTTTATTAATGTAATAACTGTTAAAGAAGAATACTGCACTGTTTAATGCAAACAAAAAAAACAGGAAGTCCTTCATTTCAAGATGGGAAGTTGTATGTTAGAGAAACCATGGTAAAGCTGTAATAAAATCTGCTATCTCATTCCCTTTTTACTCTTTGGTTTACCTATCTTTCACTTCCTATATAGACATTTGAATATGTCTGCCAGAAAGTGAAGTGCAGTTGAAAGGGGCTATTACAGGTCTTTAGATGCATGAAGAGGAAAGAAAGGAAATGGGCTCAGTGACCTTTTGCGAGTGATTTCCCCAGCGTTCAAACAGCAGCATGAAAGCCAGGCTTGTTTCTGAAGTCTGGCGCAAAATGTCAATTGCAACTTATCCCACCGGCCCAAGGATGTAGTTTGAAAGTGGATTCTAGAGTCACTGCACATCAATGATGGGACTCTATGGGGTCTCTGTACCTCTAATTCAAGTAACAGCTCCTCTTGCTGCTGTCTATTTTTTACCTTCGGTTAATGTCACCACGTCATTTGGGTGTGCTCAATTGTTAAGCCGAAAGATATGACACATTTCAATGAGTATGTACACACAGGAAATATTTACAGATTCATGTAAGTACAGGAAGGGAACTATGTTGTAATTTTCCCAACACCATGTAGATTCCCCTTTTTGTCCAGATCAAGGAAATCAGTTGAATTACTCTTGGCAGGGCTTTTTTCTGAGGAAGTATGCCTGAAATTCAAACTTGTTTCTCGTATCTGATGTGACTCGTCATAGAGGATGAGGAAGCCAGAAGATTTTTACAGGGTCAATGAAAAACCAAACTGTTTGAATATAGCTGTCAGCTGATTGAACACAATCAGTATCACGCCCCTGTCATGTCGACTGTGACCAGAGAACAAACAAAGTTATTTTAGGAAGGCTGTGTTATTTAAGACCTTTTTAGAAGTCACCTGAATGAATGATTCCAGCTACACAAATAAATGGATTCTCAGCATAAACAAGGCTATGACGCAAGTCCACACTGCCCTTTTGATAAATAATATTTAGCAAACATGTTTTTTTTTCTTCTAGGAAACAACAGCTCAAACATGACACATCATTTCAACAACCACAGTGCGTGGATAGAATTTCCGCTTACTTATTATGTACACTGTAGTGTTATAAAGACTATTTCATTCTTACACACACAAAACACCCATCAAGGTTTCTGTTTGCATATGCCCGGACATCAAACCTCCAGTGAGTCCGCTTCGTCATCGACTCTCATTTCGACAGCTGTTCACGGCCTGTGGGGGAATTCCTGGTTCCTCGAGTAGACACAGCCTTTCCCCTGCTTACTTTATGGGAACAGGGGGCAGGGCCACTCAGATGGTTTTCCTCAGAAACTATTATGTGTTGATTCATTGTGAGGGGGCGTGCTGCTCACCACTCCCACTGTTTCCTTCTTACTGGGAAGTGACTGTTAGGCTTACCGAACAGAGGGAGCGTATGAAAAACAGATAAGAGGGGAGGGAGACTGATGGGTGATGTGAATGATGGTGGTATTTAAAGTGCTTTGCTCTGAATGCCAGACAGTATGCTGAATCCTTCCAGGGGACTTGGACGACATGGGAGAGTGAGCAGTAGGCCTACAAGCAGGTGGGATGGTTATGTTCATTCAATTTTTAGACACGTGTTGCTGATTCCACATCTTCTTGTTGAGATGGGACTGCTGAAGATTTTTTAAAGCTCAACCCTGCACGAGCACAGTCCTGGAAGGCTTCATGAGGAGATGGATTTTCTTATACGCCCCAGATTGAAGAGAAAAGTTTCAGTGATTTGCTTGGGTAAGTATATAGGCAGAAAACTGGTCAAATGATGGTCAATCTAAAAAATATAATACTAGGGACATTTTATCTAAAGAATATCAGAAATGCTTACAGTCTACTTTTCAACATGTTTAAACTATAACTGTTTCATTTGGTAGAAAAGAGTACTTACCAACTTCCACATTTTGAGCACTGGCAGCTGTTTAAACTAGTGCAGGCTTTAAGGACTGAATTAAGTCTCTCGTACAGGAATTATATTATAATAAGCTGTAGAACCGGTGGTTACCCAGTCCAACTACCCGGAAAGATAGCAGTTTCCTGAACATTTACAGGTGTGGCCTTCCTCAGAAAGTTCACTGCACTGTATTACATGTACCTTAAAAGAATGTACACTCATACTGAATAAACCACAGTGACTGAGATAACATTGTAGAATTATCTCACGGTACTGTCACTGTCAATATTGACTCGTAATTGGCCTTGAATGAGGTGTTTTTGAAGATGAAGGAAGAGGTTCTCAATAGTTAATATCAAACTTACTTTGGAGGGGTCAAAGATACATTGAACAACTGAATATCAGTAATCCCATTGTCCCAAAGTTCTTTTTTCCTGGGAGTGTACGGCCATAAATGATGATTAATTTCTCGTTTCAACAGAGCACTATCACAGTGATGATTCATTGCTTGCATCCGCCTAGTGGACATACTTTCATTTCAGTGGCTGAAGGGCATTTACAGGAATACTACCAAACGACCCTGAAACTCTACAACCACAGCATTAGATCCATTCAATTATAACAACATTTTTGAGGTTTGTATTCCACTTTGTTTTTATTTCCTTACATAATCTGATGCAATTTTATTAAAATATGTCTGTTTAAAATGTATTGCAATACTAATGCAAATGCCAACTATGATTCATCACTGTTTAAGATCAACATTAGTTGCCTCTTGCTATAATATCCCAATAAAAACAGCAGGTCTGACATTATCATCCATCATTACTGCTTTTCTTGAGAAAAAGGGAAGGTGACTCAACGTCTATGTTCTGCTTAACATCTTGTATAGCATGTATCTTAAGCCCACTTCTATTGGTAATCACAGAGGTTTTATTAATTATGTACAAGAATATTTTGGATTTATTTTATTAAAAAAAGTGTTCAAAGATCTTTCGAGGCTCCTGAGGACCAACCTTTTAAGTGCTGTACTATGAGAACTGAATTCCATAGATGGTGGTGTGTTCAGGTCTCATCTATGGGCTTAGTTCTTTTGGAATGGTACTAGTTTTCAGCCTTACTGCACAGCACCCTTGAGTAGAAATCATGACCATCAGAAAGCATTCATGTGTGTTTTAAAGTTATTACACAATACACAGTCAGTGTGTATTGGGTTTAATACGCATCACTTTTGTATGTATGATTGTATTCATTGTTACCTTTCTAATTTATGTCACCAGGAATAAAAATAAACACATTTGTAAATTACTGATCACAGTTTATCAATCATGTTATTGTTAATAAAGTCAATTAAAGTCAAATGATTTTCCTCTGTAATTTATTGACTCTCTTCTGTTATTTATTAATGTTTTGTTTCAATTTTAAATCCTGCAACATTCAAATAACATAAATAACCAAGCAATAGAGCATTTAAGGACAGTTTTTTTTCAGCAGACCTTGCCACATCAAAGCCACACATGTGACTCTTTTTCAGGGCTTATCTCAGCTGTAGTTCCATTAAAGCAGCCATGGTGATGGCAATCAGCAATATTAGCTATAAACAATAAGATAAACAGTCAACATACTTTTCCATTAAAATATAATGGGAATCTTAAATAATTACCAGATGCAACTTTAGACGTATAAGATACAAAACAGTATGATGTTGTGAGGACTTTTAAGAATGAGTTAGGTAACACTGACTTAGGTCAAACATAGTTACACTGTCAAAAAGGAAAATGAGAACAGTCTACAAGTATATTTTTACAATTGTATTTTGATAGATGTAATACTTATGTTGGTGATAAAAACCTCTTTGCTATTTTATAACGTATAGATATATAATTTTACATAAATAAAGAATATCAATACGTCTTCAAACAATTTAAATACCCATTTGGCCACTGAAAAACTTTAAAGCCCAACCCTAAAATCACATCTGCTTACTGTTTGATTGATAGTGTATCAGCCAATCAAAATTAGCAACAAATCCACACAAACCTTAAAACCCATTTGTATTCGCTATAAGTAGCTGTCAATCAACTACGTCACGACCCTCATACAGCCAATGGGGAGGTGGTTTGTGTAGAGGATGAGCAACAGGCTGTTTCCCTGCTGTGTGCTCAGCGGTTGGGGCTAAAAATCATTTTATTCGGTGGGTAAACATTAGTTTTGTGAAGCCTTTATTATTTAGGGCGGTGTTGTTTATGTTGAACTAGGCGTAGAATATAACTGCACATTCGTTGCTTTGTATAGAAAACACAGTTTTGTTTGAGGCCGTGGCATGGATGAGGTACGGCCTACCAGTGGGGCTCCAGCCCACGGACTGGTGCCGATGTTTCCCCCTGGACTGCAGGCTATCTACGGGGAATGCCGGAGACTTTACCCCGAGCAGGCTAACCCGCTTCAAGTGACCGCCATTGTAAAATATTGGTAGGTTTTGTTGCTTTTCTGACAAATTTGGAGGCACTAAGTTTGTGGGACAACTTTAGTGGTGATGTCTGGACATTTAGCCAGTAGTTACCCTAGCTGCTAAGCTAAACGTTCAGCTAACTATGCCCAGGAACCGTACTGTACGAAACTGCTACTTTGTCAGTGGAGAGTTAAATGATTCACCTATAGTAGCTTGAATAAAAACAACTTAAGCTAGCTGTAACTGACTACTTTTGCACAAGTAATTGTCTCCTTTACATAGGTTTGCAAAAGACATTCGAGTGACAATAACAATCACACTTTCCCCACAGGTTAGGTGGTCCTGACCCGTTAGACTACATCAGTATGTATCGCAGTGCGGGCTCTCCGGCTCAGGACATCCAGGAGCATTGGCACTATGTCAGCTTTGGTCTCAGTGACTTGTACGGGGATAATCGGGTTCACGAGTAAGTACCTAATGTAAATACTTGACTTCCTGTTGCACATGGGAGTTGGGGTAACTTTAACACATTCACATTCATTCATTCATTCATTTTTTTCACTGTGAGCACTCTGGGACATATGTATATCAAATTTAAGTCTTTCGAAGTAAGCCAAATATTTGCTTGTCAGAAGCCCTTAAATAATATACCAACTACTGACTAAGTCATTGTGATATCCCCAACCCTCATGCATGAAATAAAAATGAAAGGGATGCTCCTGCTGTTTTTGTTTACCCAGTTTCTTATTGTGTGTTTGTGTGTGCGTTTGTGTGTGTGTGTGTGTGTGTGTGTGTGTGTGTGTGTGTGTGTTAGATTCACAGGGACAGATGGACCCAGTGGGTTTGGTTTTGAGCTCACTTTTAGACTCAAAAGAGAGACGGGAGAGACGGCACCACCAACCTGGCCAGCTGAACTCATGCAGGGGTTGGCTCGCTATGTATTCCAGTCAGGTAAGAGCACAGAGGTTAGGAGGGTGAAAAACAGTGTAGAACATTGATTACTTTTTTCACGGGCAGATTTTTGACCCGGATGTATACCATTTGGGTTTTTACATACATAATAACACAACGTTTTCCCCCTTTAATTGTTTAGATGGACAAATACCTAGAAGTCAGAGGCAGTTTTGACCTTTTGCTGTTGATTATTTCCAAGCAAATATGCAAAAAGTACAGCCTTACTATTAAAGAGCATCTTGCAGGTTTTTATTTTTTCTACATTTATGCTTAAACTTGCTTGAAAATTACAATTAAAAAAAAAAAGTGAATGCCGGATTTGATATGTTTTATGAGACATAAGGGCAGGAATTCAGAGGGAAAGGAGCAATTTTGAGCTCTGCTCTTAAAAACGGCTTTTTTTTAAGGTCATACGACAAACGCGTCATATTACATCACACAGGGGACACATCTCCGCTCTCTGACCGCGGGTATAGTAGAGTTGCGTTGAATAGAGCGGTTGTGTTTTAAGGAGCGGGTATTTTTTGGTAGTTTTACATTGTATTTCACCATTTGTAATCATGGTGCAGTATTGTGTTTGTGCAGGTTGCACAAATACCAGCCTGTCAGGACATCGAGTCCACAGTAAAAAGGACCGGAGCTAGCGTTCGTTCCTGGGTGCGTTGTGCATCCACCTCCCTGCAGCACATACTCTCCACAGCTTTATCAGGAAACCGTATTACTTCTCTCTCCCCCCCCCCCCCCCCCCCCCTTCGCTGCTCTCTCTCTCTCCCCTCCGGTACACGGCACCGTAAGACGTAGTGTGGAGTTGCATTAGGTAACGCTGTGGTGGCTGTACTGCTCCAGCCGTCTCCTTTGTGTTCGTTTGTTTCCCCCTGTCTGTGTTGTTTGTGTGTGCGTGGTGGCTGTCACTCCTGGCTACCGGCTCAACCTCCACTCACCTGCTGCAATCAGCTGTACACCCTCCCCGACTACACACCTGCTTTCCATCAAGCCATTTACAACGGCATATCAACGGAGGCTCCACAACCTTTCTCCGCCAGATCGTCAAGTATCAGCCGTATCTCGCGTCTCTCCTCCGGTACACAGCACCGTAGTGTGGAGTTGCATTAGGTAACATGAGATAAGGCTGATACTTGCGCATTAGTTTCTGTTATGGATCAGTATCAACAGTCCTGCCCGTAACGTTACTATATTATCAATGCTACTTCAGTTATAGCCTGATATATGATAGCTAACTTTACAGTGTTGTGATGTGACGTTAGCTAACATTCTGTAGCTAACGCCGGTCACTCACCAAGATAGCTGCCCAGTTCTCCACTGGTTCTCCTCACACCACAGCTCAATTTCTCTCCGATGGCCGTTATTTCTTCTAATCCTTGGCTGCTCCTGGTCTCTTGGACGCCTAGCAGGCTCATAATCATGAGGTTGTGGTCCGTCATATGCATTCGAATATTCATGTTAAACTTCTTCTGTGTCGAAACTAGCATTGGGATCCATGTTTATTAATACGTTGCACCGGCCGCTCTCCCCCTTGTGTCCCCCGTGTTACGTCACATGCGGGAGGTCACGTGCCGAGGCTTTGTAGTGCGGGAATTAAACATTTCTTACAAAAACGACGCCAGATGTCACTGTAGTGTATATTTCTGTATATTTTTTTGAAAATCTAGTGTATTCATCATTTTCCTACACATTTATTCACAGGTTTCTTTAACCTGGAAGTTGCTCTTTAAGCGTCACATTTTAAACGCCTAAAGGCAAGCCATTTAATTGATGCTCTATGCTATGCTCTATTATAACAAGTGATCTCTTACAATTTTTTTATTATGAATATTTTCGCAGCATTAATGATTGAGGACAAAATCAAAGGCAACCATTTTGATTTAATTCATGAAATACTCATCAGATTCTGTATTATTATTATTATGATATCTGGCTTTTAGCTCTTAGTTTATTTAAAAGCTATTAGTGAAATCAAACTTGATTTGACACGTTAATTGGGCTTGGAAATATCATTGTCTAGGCGGAGATAACAAATTAAGAGATAATAAAAACACGGTTAGTTCCAGTCCTGCATTTTCACCCTTTACCTGGATAGTGTGTGACAAAGAGGTGAAGTTTTAGCTGTATCTTTAGTCACCCTTTGTTAATAGTTTGGTAAATGATTCATCTATGAAGGATATGATAGAACAACTCTACGGCTGCAGTTGGCATGCTTCCTTCTCACGTCTGAATGCGAAGAATGTGTCCTTTGTAAAGGCTGCTTGTACATTCAAACACGCAAGAATAGAGGAGTGTGCTGCTGGCAGCCGGCTTAGGTTTAGCGCACATTATTTGTGTTTGCTGGAGCTCAGGGTATTGACAGGAAGTCTAATTTCCCCTTTCTCTCCCTTCACCATTTCAATAGGATTGTTTTTGCCAATGGCAAAGACTGCTGTTGTAGTGTGTAAATGTATACTCTTTGTGTAATATGTATAGTCTGTTCTGCCAAGTTCTTTAAATCCCTAAGTCGTGTATTATAATGTACACAAAAAAGTTTGGTTGAGAGGGGAAGGGGGTTTAAAGGTTGTGAAAGAGAAGAAGGCTCCAGGCTCCCCTCTCCACCCAGCCCTTCTCTGCTATCCAGCTGGGGTCAATTTGCACGTGGGTGGGCTGCTCTCCTGAGCTAAATGAATGCTGATTCCTGGCCATCTTCCCCCTTGCTTTTCTCCTGCAGCGAATCTAGACAGGGTGCTGGTTACCTCCCAAGCAGACAGATTCCTCAGATGGAAATGTAGTTTATTCTTTTATTCTATTTGGTTCTAGAATTCTCTCCCGGCCATTGTTACTGCAACAACTTGTCTTCAGCGATTTTGTAGCACCATTTAACGATAAGAAAGAAAGTTGGACTTCTACGACTTGTGAAATAGTGTGTATCTTAAAACAATTTAAATCATGTTTTGCCATACTTAAATAATTCTCCTCTCTTCTACAGAAAACACATTTTGTAGTGGCGACCATATATCGTGGCACAGTCCACTAGACAACAGTGAATCTCGTATCCAGCACATGTTGCTGACAGAGGATCCACAGATGCAACCCGTTCTGACTCCGTTTGGCACAGTGAGCTTTCTTCAGGTCAGTTCAAATATGTGATATTCACGTAATTTAAGTATCCATAATAAAATTCTGTAAATGTATAGATCTTTTACCCAAGAATGTGTGTACACACTGATCTTGTTCTTTAAGTAGGTTTATGGAAATTAATTAATTATATGTGTAGCAGCAGGGGCCTTCAACTTGTTTTAGTGTCTGTGTCTTCTTTGTGTCAAGTTGTCATATCAGCTGAATTGTTAAATTAATATATTATTATGAAGGAGACTTAACTCATTTTGACATTTAGTTAATATTACATGGAACCAAACAACAATAGAGATGCTCAAACAGCCACAGTACCCTATCTAGGAATAATTTGTCAATGACATTTCTACAACCTACAGATTTGGTGATTGTTGTAATTTATAGGAATAAAGTAGTACAACCACAGTAGTAAGCAGTACTCAGAGAGTTGCCTCCTGTCTCCTGCAGATTGTGGGTGTTTGTACGGAGGAGCTACAGGCGGCCCAGCAGTGGAACGGCCAAGGCATCCTGGAGCTGATGAGAGGAGTCAGACTGTGAGTACAACAAAGTCATGTTTAAGATTTGTAAGTGATACTTCACATATTGGGCTCTGGTTTATTAGGTAAGCTTCTATTTTGTTGCTCAACCTTGTTCATAAGTGATCATTCAGAAGTCAGAGCAACGCAGGTTCATATTAATGTCAGTCTTAGAAAATGTCATATGTGACAAAGATTGGCAGTAAATACAACTTGACCTGGCACAAGTCTTTAGTTTATTTTTTAACTTTAACCTTGAAACAATGTAGACCACAACTATTTTAGTTGTATAGTATAAATGAAATAAAGATTATTATTTATTGTGAACGAATAAAGTTCATGCCACTCCAGATCCAAGTACAATGTATAGTTTCCAGTTTTAGAAATGCATTGTGATCAGCCATTGAAGCACATTAGCTACTTGTTCATTGATTAACTCTTTGTTAAACATTTATTAATGATTAATGCTGTGTGAGACTAATGTTGATGGTTGTCCTGTGTACAGAGCTGGCGGCCCCTGGCTAATCACAGACATGAGGAGAGGGGAGACCATTTTTGACATAGACCCACACCTACAAGTAAGGCTTTATTAAGCTCTGCCACTCCCCGAACTATTGTGTAAGATAAACGGCAATCTTATGTTCCCTGCTAAAAGCTATAAATGAATAACTTAGTGTGAAACCATTGCCCTCTGCTGTTATATGGTGCATGTTGTTTATGGGAAAGATGGTCAGGAGTTCAGATGAAAAGAATCCAAAGCAAACTGATTTTCCCTGTAATTGAAATAGATAAAAGCAAGTCTTTTGTAGATTACAGTGCTAACTGTCAAAGATGTATCCTGGAAATCAAAGAGGCAAAGCGACCCCAACATCTTCAAAGTGACCCTGACATCTACAAAGCATTTTAAAGGCATCCCTTAATAGAAAATGAAGTTTTATTTTAAAGGTGACCTATCATGCAAAATGCACTTTTGTACATCTTTTATACATGAATATGTGTCCCCGGTGTTCCAGGGAACTCACCAAGTGTCAGAAAACACAACCCTCTCTATTTTCCTCCATACCCAAATCTCTTAAAAAGGGGCTGCAACGGATCTGATACAAACTGATCCAGATTTGAACACTTCTATGACGTCACAGAAGTGGCGCTACGGCTATTGGGCCAACTCCACCAATCAGGAGGAGACAGCCACGGACATTGCCGTTCCAAAGCGCTGGAGACGCTGTAGTACATATGCCAGGCCTGTAGATGGTGCTGTTCTCACAGAATCAGCCCATGATGCAAAGACAGTGTTAAATTGAGCGAAATGAGGAATGGCTAAAATGCATGATCTGTTTGGTATTTTGAAAACTAAAAAGTATAAATATGCCTTAATAGGTATGGTCCTACACTATATTATTCAAATATAGCATGATAGGTCCATTTTAACGTAACTTTCACATTATTTTTCTCTTTATAGTATTTAGTGCCCCCTGTTGTCCAAGTAAACTTTATACAGTATTTGAAGTGAAAATGGTGAGTGTTATTTGAGCTAGTGTTGATGATTGCGTACTATCTTGCTTATCCAAGCAGGAGAGGGTGGATCAGGGTATTGAAACGGAGGGCTCTAACCTGAGTGGGGTCAGCGCCAAGTGTGTGTGGGACGATCTGAGCCGACCGCCAGAGGACGAGGAGGACAGCCGATCCATCTGCATCGGATCCCAGCCCCGGAGGCTCTCAGAAAAAGGTAAGATGCTCTAATTAGGACTGAGCTGATCCACGAATACTTAACCAATCTGGCACAGGGGGTTCAGGTGTCATGCTCTTTGTGTGTGTGTTCACAGACACGGAGCAGATCAGGGAGACCCTGAGAAAAGGCCTGGAGTTTAACACCAAGGCAGCACTACCGCCCATCAGCAGCCAGAGACCGAGCCACGACAGACCTCAGTGAGTGATCCTCCCACGCACCCAAACACACTCTGACTTCAAGACAACTCCTGCCAACATATGCAGCGAATCACAACCTATGATATCCAAACTGTTGGCACTATTGTTTCCTAGCTACAAGCATAATGAAATGGTTTGTCCCTAATTTGTAGCTATTTTTCGGAGGAAGTCTTACGCACAGTAAGGTTACCGCTCCATGAAAGGAGTTGTGAAATATCTGTCTGTCCATTTCCCTTTGCAGACAATTACCAAAGAGCTGCCATTTCCTTTACATAAGCTGTCAGAGCCATTCTCTCATTGAGGATTGAACCATGATACACTTCCTCACTAATGTTTCCCCTTTTTTGTCTCGCTGTTTGTTTGTGTTTTGTTTCTTAGAAGTCGGAAGGACAGTTTGGAGAGCGAGAGCTCAGCAGCCATTGTTCCTCATGAGTTGGTCCGAACACGACAGTTGGAGAGCGTCCATCTGAAATTCAACCAGGAGTCAGGCACACTGCTGCCGCTCTGCCTGCGGTACTGCATCTCTCTCTCTCTCTCCATCCAACACATAATATGTATCCTCTCTTGGAATGCCCCCAAGAGGGATTGATGAAAAATAGGCTTTCCATTCTTGTTGTATGGGTGTGGCATTCAACAACACAGCACATTTATGGTGACACTAGTTTCTCTGATGTTAGAAAGGGGCTTTCTGCAAGTCAGCTTGAAACTCATCATCCTACTTTCACTTTGATAGCACTTTAGTGTCTCCAATAAATGCTAGCCAGTGAAGTGAACATAAATATATTGAGACATGTCTTTCCTGACCCTTGGCTAACTAGAGACGTTAGCGAAGATTATTACTGTAAATTAACTTCATGGCTAAGATAATAACTATCTTTTTCTGCTCACTTACCCAACAATAAGTGTGTCAAATTGCAGACATTTGATAGGAACAAAGGTCATGATTTGCTGGATTAGAACTTTAATTTCAGTGATCATAAGGTCGATAGGTAAGTTGCCTTTTTATTGTACATTAGTATCACATAATCAATATATTTTCACCATGTCAGACAACTTTCATCTACGTTTTTGAATGTGTAAACACCTGTGGCTAATATATTTTGCAGACAAAATACCATCCAAGCACTGTCGGCACAGACAGCAGACAAACCTGCCTCGTGTTATCTCTGTCTGAGGAAAGAACAATACAGATGTTAAACTGAGACTTTTGTGTGAGACAGGGAGAGATATGTAGGGAGTTGGGAGCGAAAACACGGTGTAAAGGACCCATGTATTTGATACTGCCATGAGACAAGATTAGTTAGGATATCTCTGTACATGTTGTTTCTACCAGTGAAGTTTGATACTGTCACATTTAAAGAGAAGTAGTGTATGGCTGAAATAAAGGGAAACACTCAGGCACCTATCGTTACATTTGTATTTTATAAAGCTTTTAATGTATTCTGTTACAGGGGCCGGTTGCTCCATGGGAGACACTTCACTTACAAAAGCATCAACGGAGACACAGCCATCACATTTGTGTCTACTGGAGTTGAAGGAGCTTTTGCTACAGAGGAGCATCCTTATGCCGCTCATGGCCCCTGGCTTCAGGTACACACACACACACACCAAACTTGCACTCGCACATAAACTCAAGGATTCCTTGTGGTGAGTTCATATTTAATTAACTTATTTTACCTTTTGTTCTCCCTGTACAGATATTGTTGACTGAAGAGTTTGTGGAGCAGATGCTGGGGGATTTACATGAACTGAACACTCGTGAGGAGGCAAGTGAAAGATACCCTGCATTTTACTTTTATTTTCTGTTTGGTTTTATTAAATGGCCTGTTTAACCCTTTATATTCTTTCTGTTTGTGTAGACAAAGTTACCAAAGGAGTACAGTTGGCCAGAAAAGAAGCTGAAGATCTCTGTCCTACCAGACTCTGTGTTTGATAATCCACTGCAATGAGACAGAGACACTTCCTCTCTAGAAACACCAGCAGACACACACTTCCAGAGTGTCCATTTTGAGCAGGAGACCTCCGACCATGCAGCGACCCTGAGCTTTCAGAAATGTTGTTCCCCTGTGGATGGCCAGAGACTGAAAATGATCTGAGGGAAGGTCTAAACTCTTTTGACTTCCTGCATTCTCAGACTAACCCTACAGTTCACAACGTTTCTCTTAGGCTTGAATACTTTTGAGAATGTCAAACCAGCCGGTCCAGATGGTTAACAATCATTATATGTGACACACTAGCTGTAGGGCAAAACAGGAAGTTGTCATTCCTCCAGTAAGGCCTGCCACATCTGAGGTCCAAAATAAAAGTCACATACAGTTGATACCGCATCCTGTGATCACTAGACATGGTGTCTCTGGAGATGACTGTTACAGTTCTATTTATTCCACTTGCCTTTAGAAAGGAAGGAAAATGCACATGTTGAACATTCTTACCAGTGTTTATTTCAATTGAGCTCATGTGTATAGTATTTACAAATGCTGGACATTTTTCTCTTGTGTGTTTGTGGACATACCAAAGTTTTACCTGTTGGCATTCTGCTGCCAATACCGTCTGTGTCAAATGTGTCATGATTTTTCTAATAATGACATGATGGACTGAACTATGATTAACTCAAATTCACTGCGAGTGACTTCCCTGGCACAGGGGATCTCTTTTTTTTTTTTTTTCACACATGATGCTTTTAAAAAAGATCCAATACATCAAGTTTGTTGTAAATGTTCGAATATCAGGAATCCATTGTCACTGTCTTAAGTGTTGTCGCCAGTAGCCACATACATATTTTGTTGTCAGTAGGACCTGCTTAAAATTGAGTTGGAGTAAAATTCCTCAGTGCCTCGTGTTGAAAATGACTACATATTCTCTGCTGACCTTTAATGGTGCCTACAGTTCTAGATTTGTTAAACACTAGTCATTTTAATCAAGACTGCTGCGTTCAGGCTTTTTCTGAGGGTCATTGCATTCCATTTCAACACTAAAACAGAGAAAGGACTACTTTTACTGAAAAACTATACTATTATACATGTCATGGCATCTTATTTTTGTTTCCTTTTTTATTCAGAGTGATAAATGTAAAGTTTAGACATTTTTTATATGGTATTTTGTAATGACTGTCCTATGACTGAACTGCCTGATTGTAATCCTAAGTGCATTAAAGTGTGTAGGTATTTACACAAATAAAGCTTGTGTGTGTGTGTCTCCCACACAACGTCCTGATGATGGTTGACATTCGGCCCCTGTACAGACAACAATTTTTTTTTATGCAATGGTTTGTGTTTATTCATAGTTGTGTGCAAGTTACATTCTAAAATGATTTGATACATTTTTCTTCTTAAATTGTAAAACCAATAGCCTATAGAGATCAAGTCTTAAATTAGTAAAACATTATTAGTAAAAATGTAAGGAAATTATTGTACTACTGAGATATGATAGATGCTGTATTATTAAATGTTTAGTTGATATTTTTTTGACATAGTGAGTTGAGTATCCTGTAGCCTGGATACTCAACTCACTCTGCCAGGGGCCCACTTTAGCCAAATGAAAGAAGGCCAGGTGCCTTTTCAAACATCTAGGGCTTAGGTGAGACCTTTCAGGGGGAACCAGCCCTGGAACACTTTTTATTCAAAGCTATTAGGCTTAAAATTATGCTTTTTATAATTAACTCTTAATTACATTAAAAGTACAACTTGAATTTCCCCTGTCAAATTCATGATGGTGATTATTTATTGATTAAAAACATAATGATCATGTAGCCTATGTATTGTCTTGTAAAAAATGAGACGCATTAAAAAGAAGAATTAAGAAGTAGGCCTACTTGAGCGTTAGCAATGTTGAAACAAATGTACTTTTGCTTTCTAGTTGAATTAAAAGTCAATAACACGAGCAAGTTTTGTCACAATCCCTTTGGCTGGTGTTAACCATGTTAACCCAAACAGTTAACAGTAAAAACCTGGCAACCCAATATACAATCCATCTATAAGCATTATTAACTATTAACAAAAATATATTAGCCATTTAAGACTTTGTTTACACAACCAAATATACAATTCTACTCAAAACAAAGACGTTAACCATCATTCAACCTTTATTTGTTTAAATATTCCCCTAATGCACAGCACTTGTACCCTGTTATGGCCCCCTGAGAGCCTCTGTCCGTGCCAGCATCGACTTCAGTATATTTTTGAAACGGGTTGAGCAAAGGAGGGACAGGTCACACAAATGTCTCCCGGTCATGAGCAGTCTCTCCGGTAGAGTTTGCTGTGGCTGTTCCCTTCCTCCACTCGGCTCCTCCCCGCCTTGTATCGGTTCTGTGACGGGTCACGTTATCGGAGGAGGGCAGTCGGTGTGGAAGCACTGAGCTCCCTGCCGACGAGTCACCGTCTGCCTACACTTACCATAGAATATTACTCAGAGTTGACGGGAAAGCGAAACCATCGGAATAACAGCCGGGAATCGAATAAAATCCGGGGTGTGTGGAGCAGTTCGTCGGACACACGGCCGTAATCCCCCCGCCGGAGCCGGATCTCACCGCGGGCTGCTGGATGCGAAGCTCGGCATTATAGGTGCACCGGAGTCCTCTAACGACATGGGAAATACATAGTTGGTAATGTTGCTTTTCTTCTTACAGACTGCGTCTTATATGTTTCATTAGATACTGTTTTATATCAGAATAAACACTGTTCGCGTAGAAATACATTTTCAGTGTAGCCCAGTGTGACATTCTATTAGTCCCTTTTACAGCGTTATTCCGTAGCAAGTTGTCACTTGCTATAAAACGCCACAGCTTGCAACGTCCTGTCGTGAATTCCCCAGCGAAAATTCATAAACCAAATGTTATAATGTCATTGTACGTTATGTGAATACTTTTATAGTGATAACAGTTTGGCATGTTTTGTCGAAGTCTCACGGTGGTTGCACTTTAATTGGACATTTGACACTGATCTACTCTTAATACGCATTTACCTCAAAATAATTTATTTACCTTTTGCCATTTTGGATACTATGTTAATCAAGAATAAATAAGACATTCGTAGCCTACGCTTAGTTCTCACAAAGGTATTCCTATATATTTCAAAAGATAATCGATAATATTAAAAAATAATTCTCAGTTTTTCTATTTTTAGCCAACATCAGTTTGGATCCAGCTGAAGCCATGGATGAAAGTTGGAAAAACTGCTTCGAAGAGGAGCTTCTGTGTCCCATCTGCCTGAATGTTTTTGAAGAACCCATCCAGCTCCCATGCAAGCACAACTTCTGCAAGAGTTGCATCTCTGAGGCCTGGGCCAAGGAAAATTCTGCGGTCCGCTGCCCCGAATGCAACCATGACTACGAGCAGAAACCCACACTGGAGAAGAACTTTAAGCTGGCCAACATAGTGAAGACGTTTAACGCGTTGAACACTGAGAAAGTCCCTGCCGTGCTGCACTGTGTCCTCTGCAGACGAGGCCCCCCGCTGCCTGTGAGGAAGGTCTGTCTGCGCTGCAAGGAGCCCTGCTGCCAAACTCATATCCAGACTCACCTTCAGCAGCCCTGTGCGGCCCCTGGCCACCTGTTAGTGGACGCTGAGGAGCTGAGCGCTTGGACATGTCCCAGTCATGAGGAGTACAGGCTGCTCCACTGTGAGGAGGAGCAGGTGGCTCTGTGTCCATTCTGCTGCATCTCCCACTGCACTAACCAAAGACACACAGTCTGCGATGTGGATACGCAACGCATACAAATGCAGGTAACCCACAAATTCTCTCCTACTCACCCAATCACTTGAAACCATCAGCTGACTGGCAGGTGACTGTCAAAATATTTGATTTCCTCCATGGATTCTCCTGTAAATATCACGGAAGTATTCAGATTATTTGATTTCCTCCATCGATTCTCCTGTAAATATCAAGGAAGCATTCAGATTGTCTTATTTTCTACTTCCTCTGGTCTCCTCTGATGTGAGAGGACTGGACAAGTGAAAACCCCCCCATCAGAGTAGATGATAGCAAACACATTCACACACATGCAGGCCTACAACCCACACTGCTTTTAACCTTGATCAAAACACCCATTCCACACCTTCGCCACGCCTTCACATTAGCCGCCCTGTGCCCTCGGGTAAGTGCTGTGATGCAATCTGCATCCACCGGAAATGATGACCCCTGTGCACTGGGGGTGAATCCACAGTTTGTTGATGGAAGCTACCCTGATCAGTTTCAGGATTTGTTCAGGACGAAATGCACACTAGCAAGGCTTTAGAGGCTGATCTAAATCAACTGATATACTCATTTTGAGAAGGAATTGTGGTGCAAGAAAGTATACAACTTTGAATGTCAACCGTTTGCCACCAGGAGTTGGAACTTTTAAATGAGACTGTGAAGAGAATACATTCTGCAGTGTGTTCATCTAACTGAAAGCAGGTAAACACAGGACTGCCTTGGCAGGGTTGATCTCAGGATGCATAGAGGAGTGTGTCTTGCATAAAACCACAGTGTTACATTTTGCCTGAGTTCTGTACGTATTTGTTCAGTCCACTCTCCTATCACAAGTCTAATGTAAGTGGCAAGGTGTAAAAAAACAACCACCCACACTGCTTTATACACATTTCTTCCCTGTTCTTCCCTATCAGTGAAGGGGCGGAAGTGAGAATCAGATTAGTTTTAGCATCTGCCGTGTCTTGTTGACATGTTTGGTGATCTTATTATTCCAGTTGGGAAAGTTACAGGCACATTTCTTTCCAGTGTAGGGATCACAAATGGTTGAAATCTTTGGTAGAAACTGTTTCTCTGGTTCAGAGCTATTATTGGGACAAAAGATGTCTGTTCAGCCCTTTCCACAGCTGCTCTCTACACACACATGCACACACCCACCCATCTTTTCTGTTTTTTCACAACTGTATGTTCGCAGATACGTGGAGTTATCCAGGAGCTCCTGGCTCTTTTCACATTAACACTGTCCATGCTTGGGCCTACAGACACAAAGTGCACTCTCATACTGATAAAGTTAGGCTTCCTGTATGCTGGTTCATTTCTCAAAGTAATTTAGGCCAGAGCGGCTTCTCTTCATTTCTTACTAAGAGGTCGTTCTCCTTCACAGAACTGTGGTCTATTTCTGTAAAAGGATTTGAAATTCCCCTGGCAGCCCTCCTGTTACTTTTGGGATAAACAAAAAGGGAAAAACCAATGTAGCTATGATCAAATCTTTGGTTGTCTTTGGCTCTCAAAGGAGGCACTTGCAGTAACCTTTCGCATGCTTGCTGGTAATTTCATGACGAGAAAGGCAGAGTAATATAATAGTTATGTCGTCCCTGGGACCGGCGGAGGAGGAGCCCTCCCACACAGCCTCACCTTGGTTTTCTCAGGCAGGAAACCGTGGCTCATGGAGGCTCTGCCGTTTGCAGATTCTTGTCTTTGGGCTGGAGTGAGTCAGGTCCCCAGAATGCTGAGGGCAGTCCATTGACATCAGACGTGGGGAATAGTTGTCAGTTGATTGTGAAAGAGGCTCTCTGTTCATTGAGCCTGAGGCTCCTCATTTAAACATGAGCTTCCTGGCAACCCGCGGGTGTCTGGATGCCTAAATAGGACAGTGGGGAAAGTGATCATTGGTGGATTTAATCTTGATAAAGGTAGGCTTTCACGCTGCTACAGAGAGATCCGCAACAACCAGACAGTTCCCTCCTGTCCTCTTATGCTATTTCAAGCACACAAGACAAAAAAGGGAATTGGAGGAAACATGACAAAATGAGGAAGAAAGAGCAGAAACATCCAGGCCCAAAAAGAAGTCATGCACCATAGCGATCACACAACAAAGTGTTCTATCCTGTTTCCTCCCATAAGATACCACTGAGCTTTATGCACTGTTTGTGAAGACAGTTGTTAGTATTGCAAGGGTGCTGACTGAAAAGTATTGTGAAAACAGTACATGAAAAACTGGATGAAACAAGAAACACAGCCAAGTAAGTAGGTAGCAGAGCGGGTTCGCACGACAAAGTCAGGGTTGTTTAAAGAAGATAATCATAAGTGTATGAAGTAGAGGTGTGTGATGTGTATGTCAAACATGATTAAGGAACACACACACTTTCCAACATGAATGCTGGCAGTCTCATGTGAGAAGGTCTCCACCTCTTTAGGTGCACAGAGAAGTTAACGTTGCCTGCAACAGAAGCTCTTTGGGCGTCTTCTTATGTGTTTTGAAGGCCTGATGAATGAATGTATTTGAACTGGTTTGGCCTCAATCATCATTTACACTCTTCACTTCTGCAATCTTCTGCTTCTATTTCATTGGTCAAATGCTAAAATAATCGACCAATTGTCCACCTGAATCCAGTGCTTGTGTTGTTGGACAATAAACAAAGTTATTGTAGATAGTTAAAAAAAAAAACCTTACTGTTATTGGGCACGCTTGTAAAACTTCGGTTACGCCAGCCGCGCATGGTGAGGGGTCCTCTGAGCGAGGGGAAGGTCCTGGAAGGTACCACGGCGTTACCACGGTTTTGCACTCAGCGACTCGTCACTGTGGCCTTGTAAAGGGAGGGGTGAACGAGGAGGGGGTATTCAGTTGTTAGCAATCTGCAACTGCTCTCCAGTGCAATGAGGAGTCATATTATCCATAGGTTTTATAGGCTCCAAAAACAAGCAATGTAAAAGAATAGTGTCCAATGTGCTGAGCTTTGCCGAAGTTACAGGGAAAGGTATTGAACGCCTTTATGGGCTTTTATTTCTCCGAACATGAATCACAAAGAATGCTATTCATGTAGATCAAATCTCACGGCATACAGTTACCTTAGGGCTAAATAACAATCGTCTTGTTGCCGCACCAACTATCTAATTTATAATTTTATGATGGTGGGCTTGCTTCAACAGCTCTGGTTAGTCCCAGTCTCTTGTGCTCTCTATAAAGGCCCCGGTATTACACCTTCAAATAAAATGAACTTTAGATTATTCTAGCGAGACCCCCTTAAATGCTGACTGTCTGAACAGCATTAGGGATGCGGCGATGAATGCATGGTCATATTATTGGAAATTCAATGTTTTCTTCTAAGCACTTAAAGCTGCGCTGATCAATACTTCTGCTTGAACAATAGATTAAACGAACAACAGAGGAATCACCTAACTCTTCAGCTCCACAGGGTTTTTCAGTGTCTTTCAATTCATTATTTTAGTTATATGGCTGTATATCAACTTTGTTTCACCCTCACTGCTCTCATCAGCAACATTTCCAGCCGCAGCTAGGAAAAGAGCTAGGCAAACAGCTTTAATAAACCTGTGTACACTTCCTGCTCAGCAAAGCAGACTGACACATCTAGTTACTAGCTAACATTTTACAAGTTAGTTTAGCTGCTAAAAAGCCAGCTAGGAGTTGGCGGAGACCAAAACTGTGCTTAGAGCAGAATGAGTATATAGACTAGTGTTTTTTATGTGGTATTTCTCATGTTACTGCGTCCTTTGTCAATAGTCCAAAGTCCATTTCATAATCCAAGTTATCTTAGATTGCGACCATGTGAAGCAGAGGAAACAGAAATATTTTCCCAAGTGAACATTTGAGCACTTCTTCACTACAAAGGACGGTTTTAGAGGACATGCAAACAAGCAAATCAGGGTGTATGTATTGCCTTATGTCCTTTAGAGAGTTTTGTTTTTGAAAACGGACTATTTGAAGGGTTCACTCTGGTATAGTTTGCCAGCCAGTTGTTGAACATAAGACTCCACGAGTGTTATAAGCAGCTGAAGAGGCCTGTTGCTGTGATACCACAATGTAGCTTCCCTGAAACATGCTCACTAGAGACCGCAGGAATGTCCTCCTTCTCCCTATCTTGATTTTTTTTAATTCAAACTTTCCCTCTGTTGGTTTCACTCTCCTTTTTGTACGTCTTTCTCGCTTTCTTTCTGTCCGTTCTTGGCATGTGCAAGCAGAGCCCTATAGCACTTTTCACCCCGTTCCCATTCTCCCATGCACACTCAAGCGGAGGGAGAGAGCGGAGCCGGGTATTATGCACACAGACATGACAATCTGTCACTGACACAGAGGCCAATGCAAACAATGGGAGCAATGCATGTGGCAAAATTAGGAAGCAGAGAGGGGTAGTGAGACGCCCCCGCTTTCTGTTCCCCTCCTGCTCCCTCACATACACATTAGCTTCCACATATAAATACATACACAAGGCTTTGTTGCCATGACAGCGGGTTTCCTCTTATTTGGGCATGGTGCCTTTCCCCAATGCAGAAACAGTTCATTAAAAAGCGTACCTGCCCGCCCCTGTTCCTAGTTAGCTGTCAGCCGGTGACTGTAGATTGATTTCCCTCTCCTGCAGTAAATGGAGAAGGATTATGTTTACCGGCTCTTTCTGCACTCTCATCGAGCCCACAGAGGAAGTAGGCTCCAACAATGGACTGTCCTTGATGTAGCACACGGCCTGTGATCAACTTAAAAGCTATCAGAGATGGATTTGTGCCATTGTGTTTGCTGGTGTGCTCTTATCGATAAATGCATGTGGTTGCTCCTGGCAGCTGCCGTTTCCTCCGTCTGATCAGAAATGTGGCGTTTTAGTGACTCATGAATAGCAGCCAGGATTTAAGTTTCAAGAAGAGTTCATATTTGTTGTTGTATCTCTGTAATCCATCCATTGTATGTCCTCTCTCCACAGGCCATGCTAATGAGGCAGCAGGGCAGGCTGGACGGGCGTGTTCAGAACATCGATGAGCAGCTCACCAAGCTGGAGTCAGACAAGACTCTGGTGAAGGTACAATACTTATTATATATATATATAATCTATGTATATATATTTCATGTACTTTCTGAGACACCATTCTGAACAGTATCATTACTTGTCCCTTGGCTCTTTAGCACCATGGGGGTTCCTGTGCTATAATTTCTTCCACAAGCTGCTCTAATGAAATGATGACAATGTACCTTTTGTTCACTGTTGTAAAACGAAAAGAAAATGTAATTTATTTCTAGGTTTTAATGGCTGGTGCATTGGGATTGAAATGCTTTTTGCAAGTAAATGTTCACCTTCTAAAAGCACTGATTCCACATAATGAAGTCAGAAAATTCAATTTGAACCTATAGTTACTGAACATATCGATTCACTACTGTTTTTTGAAGCATTTATTTTGAATCCCGGGACTCAACTCTAAATTAGTGCTAGCTTAGCTTAGATGCTAATGCTAAGATACTGCAGCAATACTGTTATTGGTATAAAGGGTTTGTTACAATTGGCACTTTACGAATGTTATATTCTACCTTCAGGCAACTTTCAAAAGATAGATTAAAGACAGAATGGTCAAATCAAAAGTGATGACATTTCACAGGCACAACAAAAGCTACTACTCAGCCATTAAAGACATTACTGTGATTTCCACAGTCATACTCTCCATTCAATTAATGTTGTCATATGAAAGAGGTGGCGTGTGTGTTTGGTACAAGTGAATGTGTTTGTAAATCAACTTTCCTCCACAGGATGCGGTGTCTGAACTGAAGGAGCGAGCGAGAGCCCAGTATCAGAGGATGCATGCGCTGCTAGAGGCCAACCAGAGTGAAACCATGCAGTTACTGGAGAGCACCTACACCGCGTATGTTAGGAAAAACTCCCAGCAGGTTTTGCAGCTCAACGAAAGGCGCCAGGAAGCAGAAAAACTCCTGAGCTCAGTGCAAACGTTCTTCAAAAGGGCAGAAGGCATTAACTTCATGAAGGTACAGGGCATTCATGTCTTTTCAGCCACGCAAACAAAACACAAACAGAATATATGGCGGATTTTCAAGAACACAATAGCATTGTCACACACCTAGCTCATTTATTACAAATGAAGATACATGTTGTTCACATTGTCAGTAGGTCTATTGTCTATGTATTTCTTCATAAGCTGTTAGATTGTGGGTCTGACTAACTTGTGCATCTTAATTGATTTTTTTAGAACACAAAACCATACCAGCTGCTAATGGACAGGTAAGGATTTCTTCTTCTACTCTATTTCATTTTACCGGTATGTGATTGTTTAGTGTTTGTCATGTGTAAGAGTATACGTTACCTCAGAAGCATACATACAATACAGAAGTATGCTTCCAGTAATCCAGTCTAATGAAACGCAAGTGTCAAGGTGCACAATGCATCTCAAGCAAGTGTGCAAACTACATTGAATGTGGTCCACAATACTATATGTGTGTCTCTTTCATTTTTAGGTCAAACTCACACCTAAGTGGTTCTCTGCCTGCACTCAGAGTGGGCCAGCTCAACTCTCAACATCTGATATCAGAACTTTCAACAAGAGAAAAGAACATGCGAAAAATGTTGGAAGGTAAGATACTATAACGATGTGTAAATACAAATATATTTGTACGATGTTCAACAACGATCTCCAAGATGTTGTATGTTCATATTTAACTGTAAACACTTTATGCCTCACTTTCCATTCTCAGAGCCGTTCAACGACACGCCCCTTCTTGAGATGTTGCCGTCTCACAGCACCCCCGCTGGCCCCCACATGGGGACTAGTTCAGGACCACAGAAGAGGAAATATGGCATGGCTTTTCTGGACAGTAACACACCAAACTCCGCCTCCCAGGAACCTCCACCCTTGCTCTACAGCAGCAAAAAGCCCTTCCTGTCTGATCAGAGCCATCATGCCCTGTATTCCTCTGAGGGTCTCTCCCAGCATCCTCACGGTGGTCCCGGCCACAGCCGCCTGCTTGACGCTGCCGCCCATCACATGGTGGGTCTGGGGTCCAGCTCTAGCCACCACTCAGGGACCATTTTCCCCTCCTCTCATTTCCCCAGTGGAGGTGCCTCGCAACAAGCCATGTACGAAGGGAGGAAAGTACTGATGTGCAGTCTGAACAACTGCTGCTGCTCCCGGGCCCCGGCCCCTCGTGCCCGGCCCCCGTACCCAGCCTCGGACTCCTTCCCCTCCATGACCTCTCAGGAGTTCCCCCCCCACGCCCCGCTATCTTCAAGCCAGCCTCTGCAGCATTTCCCCATGACAGCCAGGCACCCTGACTTCTACGGGCTGTACGGCCAGTCTTCAAACAAGCATTATGGGACCAAGTAATAAACCACAATCAGCGTTTATTTTTGTTGTTTGTTCCTTTTCATTTAGGATCAGAGATATGTTATCAGTTTGTGTCTCCAACATACGTTCATGATAATGTTATTTGGACTTTTACTTGACCCCGTTTTCGGGAAACCATGCCCTGTTAACGTTAGTACTCCTGTTTACTTCCTGAATCATAATAATGCTCTAATTAAAACGGTTTGTGTTTTTATTTATTTCAATTTGACTGGAAGTGCTTATGTGAATAATGTAGTCTTAAATCCATTCAGGCAGTGAACAAAAGAAACAACATATCCTTCATCATGAGTCCTGACATGGGACTTCAGTGCCTAAAAAGACTGTTAACACGCTCTTATTGTACTTGCAAGTTCCTAGCTCTTGATTATTTCCTGTTTGCGGCGAAAAGCAAGCATGGAGCCTCTCCATGCACTCCAAAGTCCATGTGGCTTTAGAAACACTGGACTCCAAATGCTTGTCAGGTTTTTCATACATTTTTATACAAGATTATGAATAAACCAAAATAAGTTGAAAATGTTGAATAAACAAGCATATAAATTAACATTTTGTTGTATTTTAAGCATTGGTTTACACATTTTAATGTAATCCTGTGGGCTTTTATCCATATTTATATTATAAACTTCAAAGTGGGGCACAGAGGTCTGTTTTTACTGAGCAGCACGTTGTGCGATCTGTTTAAGCTAAGAGGTTTTACAGTTTTACTCGGTGGGTTACAGTTGAAAAGTCAGAGCTTCCTGTAAAAGAAAGGAAAGCTATTATTACAGTGCATCCCACCCTACATTTTACACACAGTCTATTCATAGGTTCTTGTAAATGTTGAGGTGGATGACCACATGTTTAGGATATTCTGCAGTCAGAGCAACGTGGTGCAGGAGGTTGGGCCGATGATTTGTTACAGACCAGACCACAGAGGGCCCATTATCTGCCAATTTAGGACAGTTCACTTCCTTGTCAACATCCTGGTCTCTTGCAAAATCTCTGTCTCATCCCTCTTTGTCTCATTATTGGAGCTCATTGTCAAGTTAGGTCAGAGAACAGGAATAACTGATGAGCAGCAGCAGCACCTCCCTCCCCTCACCTCACTCTCTTCCTCTCCCGGGGTATCATCTGCCGGGGCTCGACACGGAGGAGGAGGAGGGTTTGAGCGGCGGAAGATATAGGCGCAGAGTTTTAATGAGGGTTGGGACAGCATAGTCATCTACTTATCTGTCACTCATACTCTTTTCATCATTCCCCTCCCCCTCAGCTAGACGGTGTGATAGAGGGAGCGAGCTGAGGGGCGGGGTGGAGGGCTTAGAGGGAGGAGAGGAGAAAGGGAGGAATGATTAGAGAGGGGGGAACAGAGCAAGTGAGGCACATCACTTATTTATGGGTTATAAAATGTTCTGCCCGCCTGTTTCATTCTCCTTTTTCTCTTGTCCATACTGTTTTTCTTCATTCAAATTCAAGAGCCTGAATAGTAAAAATTGCTGATACGCTTTCTAAAGAGCCCGGCCCCCTCTGGCAGTGAAAACATGAGGTAGAGGAGTAGGAGGAGCTGAGGTTTAGTTACAGTGTGCTGTGAATCTGACATTTATTGTGTGTGTGCGTGTGTGTGGAAGACTATTAGCATTCCCCTTGAGCATCGTTCCTTCTGTGTGTGTTATTAATAAAACATACAGATATCCTGAAGGGGGCCATACCACTCATTTAATACATAGAGATATTTTCATTCATAGCTACGTGTTAATATCTGTTTTTTAAACTGTAAAAACATCAAAGTAAGGGATTTCAATGACAAAGACAGCTGAGTTTATTCTTATTTCGATTTGGAATACGAAACATCTTTGGTGTTTTAGCATTCATTTGAATGCCCTCAACAGATCTTTATACAGTCTTAAAGTCATTTATCAACATTTGAGGTAGCACTAGCTTGAAAAAGGCATTTAGCTTTGTGAGTGTTTGGTTTGTGCCACTCTATAGGCAGCGTTGGTGCGAGTCGTATCCTGTTGTACGAGCATTGTGTGCTGAGGTGTCACGGGACCATCAGCCAGATACTGTGGTTCCTCATATGTGCAGAAGGGAGGTCACATATAGGGTAAAGTGTGATACACTTGACAGCTGTGCTCTGTTGTGGCAGGTGTGTTGGAGCTGTATGTGTATGAGTAGGCTACAACACGCCCCTGCCTGCAAAAGGACGTGAGTCTGTAGTGTATGTGTGTGTGTGTGTGTGTGTGTGTGTGTGTGTGTGTGTGTGTGTGTGTGTGTGTGTGTGTGTGTGTGTGTGTGTGTGTGTGTGTGTGTGTGTGTGTGTTCAATGCATAGGGAACTGTCAGCTGTTGTGCAGCTGTTGTTTGTGTGCTTTACTCAGTGGTTAGATGTGCTAATGGGATAACAGAGGCCACTCACCCTATCTGTTCATTTCAAACACATTTTCTGGCCCAGTGTAATTTATTATGTCTCTCAGAACACATTTACATTAGATGAAATGTTCAACAGTCTTTGGAATCCTTAGATGTCCTTTAAAGCTTGGAAACATTCACATCACAGCTATACAACCACTTTTGCTGGAGGCAGTGGATGATGGATAAGTGGAAATGATACCCACATCTGTTACGTCTTCCCCCATAAAAACACCTAAGTAGTTCCTAAGAAAGGGTAGAGGTGAAAGTAATCATTTAAAAATAAAAAAGGTTGTCAAATCACACAGAGAAATGGGATGTATGAAAATATTTCCTTCCAAAAACTCCTGGAATGTAGGCCTACTGAGCATCACTGACACGGAGGGTGCAGCTCTCCTCTGTAACTCTTGGCTGTAGATGACTATTATTGACATAGTCCCAATACATTTGAGCAGCTGGTAGCTTGCATAACTGTCCTGTCAGTGTTTGGTGGATGTGAGAAGTAAAAAATATTGTTGCCTTAAGTATTATAGTATGTGGAATGAGTGGCCATTAGTGCTTTTAGTGTGGACACAAACGGTTACACGGACAGGAACACGGACGTATATAGCATAATGCATACAGAGCGGCTATTAATCAACCATTCAAAATGCTAACGTGCATCTGATAAGGCCTTTGAAATCAGTGCCAGAACTCCAATCAAGGATAGAAGTACACACAACACACACACACACACACACACACACACACACACACACACACACACACACACACACACACACACACACACACACACACACACACACACACACACAGTGCAAAAACATCAAAGACTAAGATCCGTGGCCAATGCTTATTGATCTGCGCAGGACTATGTTTGCCTGTGGAAATCATTGTAACATAAACCAGTCTTCTGTTGAGTTACGGCTGAAAGGAATCAGGCAAAAATAAAGCATTTTGTGAAATAAACAAAAGACGTGAAGGGTGTGTGTGCAGGTGAACTGTACCAGCCTCACAGAGTCCCTCTGTAGAGGACAGCTGTATGCAGTTAATGAGTACAGTGGCGTGCTTCAGCTGTTGCCATAGTAACTTTGGACCACACAGGAGTGACACATGCAGGTGTCAGCGGTGGAAACGTATACAATTATGTGTACTCAAGTTTAACTCTTAGAAGTAAATTATATTATAGTCTGAGTGTATGTTTTTCCATATATCAGTACTATTACTTTTATACTTTGATTTAATCACATTTTAGAGGGAAATGTTTTCTATAAAAGTCTGTAGGTTAGTACAAATAATTTATGACGTATTAGATTTGAGGGTTTGTTTTTCTATCTTTGAGTATTATTATAAATAAACAATATTCAGCTCAATGTTTTCCAATTTGTGTGACCCAGTGAAGTAAGGTCACAGCTCTTTTTTAAATTAGATTCTTCTGTTGCTTTTGTATCCCTTGATAAAACATCTGCCCTTTTTTTCCTTTAAAACTACTGGATCTTTTCAAAAGCTTTTCAAATCATGTAAGAGAACAACAAAATCTCACTAAGGCAGATTTAGCCTTTGACTAATGCTAATGTTTCCCAAAGTAAAGGGCACAATAGTCTACATTATTTAGATATTAGAGATGATTATGTGCATATAATTCAACTCGTTTTCCTTGCCTTAACGGTGAACCTGCTTTGACACTGATGCTCAGAGGTGAGGACAACCACGGCTTATATCTGGATGGTTTCAGTCCGAATGACCAGGAAGCGTTTTGAACTGTGATATGGTGTTTATGTGTGTGTGTGTGTGTATGTGTGTGTGTGTGTGTGTGTGTGTGTGTGTGTGTGTGTGTGTGTGTGTGTGTGTGTGTGTGTGTGTGTGTGTGTGTGTGTGTGTGTGTGTGTGTGTGTGTGTGTGTGTGTGTGTGTGTCATTTTCATTAAAATCAGTAATCAATGGACTATGCTGATATGCTTCTAAGCCCTCTTGGTGTACTGAAATGAATGAGGCCATATACATTTTTTTTATTTGTCTGTAATCAAAAGTGAAGTGGTAAACATTACATGCAGGAAATGTTCATGATATGGTGGATCATGATATTATATTTTTCAAGATGTTTGGAAAAGTGTGAAATGTTATGGTCATTTATCTGTCAAAATGTCATGTCCTCACTGTCAAAATGACAGTCAAATAAGAGGTAGCATGAAATTCATTTATTTTGATTTAACAGGAACATTACATATGTGACAGAGCAGATTACCCAAAGAATAGACAAAAAAACCTTATTGGGCAAAAAACAATGTCATCAAAATGAGTGATTCCTCATTTTATTGACATTTATTTGAACATGCATCACCGTGTTTACTGCCAGATTGTTGTTGCTTAGGCTGCAGACACAGGCCCTGCTCTGGAGGCTTTGACCTCTACAGTGAAGGTTAAGGATTCAATGCACCACACAGACGCTGGACCATAAAACCCCTATATCCAATAAAAGTGGTGTAAAGGCTCTGATTCAACGTACACCGAGGTGGATGTGGTTTATGAGTCAGAACATAAGAAGCAGCAGCACCTGCTCCAAGTCAAGGTGACATTAACTAGTTAGAGGATTGTTACACATTGATTTGCTATCCGTCAGCTTCCAATCATCACCCTCCCCTCCCAGAGAGAGAGCGCTGGGGCAATCAGGGGTAAGAGCCAGCTGAGTAAAAATGCTAAATCATCTTAAAACACCATCCCTGTCCCCTTGTTTTTTGCCTCCCTCTCAACCCCCTTTTCCCTTGTTAACAGAACGATGCCATTGAGGGCATCGCACAGGTGGTCATTTCTCATGTTACCATGGCAGCACCTGGCAGTTGTTAGGATAAAACTTGGCTTACGGACATCTGGTGCTCAGTGGTGCGGCTTGTTTAACTGCCTCTCCCTCAATCTCTCCCTCCTCTGTCCCGCTGTGCCACAGTGATGCTGTCCATCATCATGGAGAGACACGAGAGCTGGGATTTCATGCATTTGAGCATTTACTCATTATTTTCCTTTTATGCAACTCACTTTATATCTTTATTTGTGGATACAATTCTACAACTTCCCCAGGTAAATTAACTATTAAAAAACCCTTGCCTCTTTAGAGATACATGGTTCTCTTAATACATGTGTACATGTGTACATATAAAGATCTTATAGAATATGAAGCATTGCTGTAGATGTAATAACCCAACAGTATGGAAAGTTAAATAAAGCACAACCGTAAAGATCTGCAGCATTAAAATGCAGCATACATGAATGCAGCCGTAATGTATCAAAATCATCATAGGTAACAGTAAAACACAGACAGAGAACAATTTTCTCCAAAATGATTCATTTAGATAGATTGATACTCTATTGATTCCAAATTGGGAAATTCTTGTTTTACAGCATCAGTGTTTTCAGACATTGAAATATTTAAAAGGTGGAATAAAGTATAAACATAACAAAACACAAAATAAATAAACAGCAAATATAAACAAATCTACAGTAGAAAAGACATACAGTTGCAAGAAAAAGTACGTGAACCCTTTGGAACTACCTGGATTTGTGCATAAATTGGTCATAAAATGTGTTCTGATCTTCATCTAAGTCACAACAATAGACAAACAAAGTCTGCTTAAGCTAAAACCACACAAACAATTATATGTTTTTATGTTTTTATTGAACACACCATGTAAACATTCACAGTGCAGGGTGGAAAAAGTGTGTGAACCCTTGGATTTAATAACTGGTTGACCCTCCTTTGGCAGCAATAACCTCAACCAAACGTTTCCTATAGTTGCATATCAGACCTGCACAACAGTCAGGAGGAATTTTGGACCATTCCTCTTTACAAAACTGTTTCAGTTCAGCAATATTCTTGGGATGTCTGGTGTGAATCGCTCTCTTGAGGTCATGCCACAGCATCTCAATTGGGTTGAGGTCAGGACTCTGACTGGGCCACTCCAGAAGGCCTATTTTCTTCTGTTGAACCCATTCTGTGCTTTGGGTCGTTGTCCTGTTGCATCACCCATCTTCTGTTGAGCTTCAATTGGTGGACAGATAGCCTTAAGTTCTCCAGCAAAATGTCTTGATAAACTTGAGAATTCATTTTTCCGTCGATGATGGCAATCTGTCCAGGCCCTGAGGCAGCAAAGCAGCCCCAAACCACGATGCTCCCTCCACCATACTTCACAGTTGGGATGAGGTTTTGATGTTGGTGTCCTTTTTTTCTCCACACATAGCGTTGTGTGTTCCTTCCAAACAACTCAACTTTGGTTTCATCTGTCTGCAGAATATTTTGCCAGTAGTGCTGTGGAACTTTCAGGTGCTCTTTTGCAAACTTCAAACGTGCAGATCAGAACACATTTTATGACCAACTTATGCAGAAATCCAGGTAATTCCAAAGGGTTCACATACTTTTTCTTGCAACTGTATATCACAAATATTACACAATACTAATTCTGTATAAATTAAAATGTTCTATAAAAGACCAAAAAACTCCAGCAACAGAAATATAGATTTATACTATGGGAACAGAGACATATGATAGTATATAAATAGTATATCAATTACATTTAAGTAAACGTTTCTGAACATAGCCTACATACCTAATTTAATTAAGGTTTTGAATGGAAGAATTTCACCGTTGCATTTTATTTACTTTATTATATATAATTATCTGAATGGTTCTTTCATACTGGCTGGTAGTTTTGAGGATTTGAATGTATGTTCCCGGAAGATGATTGAGTTTGGTTAAGCAGCTCTCCCAGTGATGAAGGTGGACAGAGGCTCTGGTGAACTAGCACAATGCGTTGTCCTCTATCAGCTGGGAATGGCTCGGATAGGTTGAAGTACTTCTCCATTTTCTCATTTTTCCCACGTCTCTCCCTGTATCTCCTCCAGTCTTATCTTTATGGCGACTGCAGCCGTCTTTCGGTTTACGCAAAAATCAAGAGATAACCGCAGCTGACAGATGGGCCAAACTGTTGAATGTACTGGTTTATTGGCCATTTACAGTTGACAGTTATCTTAACAATTCTTTAATACAGAGTCAAGTAAAGCCAAGACATTTTTCAACTGGAGTATACTGTATTTGTGATTTTTGTGTTTATAATTGTCCAGCTCTATGGATGTATCCAAACTGGAATGGGAGTCAAACAGCTCCATTGCATCTCAGTATGAAGATAGTTCCAAACCGTTCACATGTGTCTTACCATTAATCCACTTCTAAAAGGCTCTAGCTTTCAGTTTAGGATCCATGGATTTTATGTAGGTTGGGTTTCTACTTCCCAACTTTGCTAGCTTGAATATGGTATTTTATCTAAGACAATAAGATGTTTAACATTTCTTTATTTCAGCTTTCCATCATCTAAAAATTAGTTGATTGAACTTTGTTTAAAAATAAATTAAGGTCATAGCACAAAGTCCTGTGTGACTGTTGCACAAACTCCGAAAGCATGTCGTATTTCAACATTTGTCAATGTGAATAATTTTCTGTACTGCTTTGGTAGAGACAGAATAAAAAGAAAAACAAAGTTTTAGTTATAAAAATCATGTAATAATAAAATCTCTCTCAAATAACATACGGTGTAGTGCTGAGAGGGACCAATTAGATGCTTATACCGTAATGTAAAAGGGTAGAAATAATTACACATTTTAAGAGACAAAATAAAACAACCATTTTTTTTCTTGATGAATTTACTACAAAATCTTCACATTTATGATTGACATTTCACATAGAAAACAATATTTTTTTGAACTACAAAGATCTTTTAATACACTGCAATTTATGCAAGTCATCTGATTGCACCACTCAGCTGGGACAACAATTCCCTTCTGGCCAGTACATACAAACAATGATGTTACTTTTACAAGAACAGTATATATAAACATAATAAGTGGGAAAAAGTGACATTTCCCCCCACTGGTGCAGTAAATCCATGATTATCACATACAGCTTAAATCACTGTAGCATTTCATAGCAAACACAGTTCTTCTATAAGTGAGTGTCTTTAACGCGGTTAGATAGAGAGGGAGAAGAGCCCGTCATGATGTCACTTCCTGCTTCCAGCTGCCATCACACTGAGAATTGACGTGGCTGTGTGGAGGAAGAAGAGTGCCATCCGGTAGGAAAAAAATGTATCTCATAAAAAACATATCAGCTTCTGAGGGGGGGGGGGGGGGGGGGGGGATTCCAAAGATCTAACAGGGTCTTCTCCATCTACTGCTTCTTCTTCTTTGCTGGTTTAATGGGTGTGACCTCTTCCTCCTCGTCTTCATCGTCATCCTCGTCATCAGACATGTTATCCGACTCCTCAACCTCTGAAGCTGCAAAAGAGCAGAGGGCGAAGTTAAATCACTATTTTGATCAATTATGAAACTCAAAATTATTTATCTGCGCTTTTAGTTGACCTCATGTACAGTTAATATGCAGCTACACACACTTATTACAACAAGTAATTCATTTTAAATCTGTTACAATCTAACCTTTAAACATTACTGGAATGATATTACACGCCTTAAATATTGCTCGGAAAGATAGCGGTAAAAATATTTCAGAAATAGGTTTACACATACAGGGAATTTGTCTTGGTGTACATTGTGCATACATAAACACAGTTAAAGAAGATCAAATGTAAGAAAAAAAAACAACAAACAAATAAAATAAAAAACAATTGAAACTATTTTTTAACATGACAAATCTGGATATACTAAATAACTACGTGCCGTATACTGTTGCGAAGTAATAGGAATCATAAAATCAAATATGTGCAGTATTGCTATGGAGGTGGATGAGAGATAGCTTATGTATAAATGTGCTAAATATTTGGAGGGTTGTGCAGAACAGGCAATACTAAAATTCAAATAATTCATGATGCTTCCTATTGTAATATTAATCAAATTCTGTTACACTTGGATCTAATATTAACATGCACAGACAGCAGAGATGTCGACAGCTTTTTAAAAGTATGAGAGTGTTAAAAGAGAAGATTAGTAGTTACCTATGAGGTGTAACCCGCTGACGGTGACTGGTCCGGTCCCAGCCTTCAGCCGAATGGTCACTGGGGCTTTCAGCTCAAACTCTCCCAGACTCACCTGAGGAAAAGAAGGTCAAAGTTGAGAAACATCTCTACCATGTAAAAACAGATGGTCTAAAACATTGGTGTTTTAAAAAGCTTTCTTTTGGATTCACCAAAGTCACACAACAACAAACAAAATGACTGATTGAGGCAGTGATAGACCAGTAACATCTGTATTCTGCAAGATACAATTACATATTTTTAGCAATGGAATCTGGTGGCTTTTAATATAAATATATGGCTTCAGTTCCCCATCTGACGACAAGGTAAAGGGGGGAAAATCATCTAAATATATAGATATAGATTTTTTAAAGTTGGCTGGAATACATTTTGATGAAATCCCATCAACACATCAGTACATTTCTTTGCTTGAGTGCTTTCATTCTCCCCTGCCAACTGGTGGTGTGCAGACCAACATCTACTCACTACAAAAATCTGAACTATCCCTTTGTCGTTACATGTAAATAAATAGCCAACTGTACCATGGGAAGGCAGCTGATGTGGAGGTTGGCGATGGGCACTGACACAGTCTTTCCTTGGTGGTTCATGGCCGTCACCTCGACCACATTACTCTCCTCCTTTGCACCCTCTCCCAGACAAATCTGTCACAATAAAACAAATAATTCAGGTTATATTCATTCAAATCTTAAGTAGCCAGTATGGTTTCACAGCCTTAGATATAAACTTTTATGTGGTGAGTGGTTATACTAAAGAATTGTACATACTGTTCTGAGTTCAAGGAAATGCTCCAGGTCCTCTTCTTCATCTCCTTGGAAAGTGTAGAAAGGCACTTTAGAGGACAGCTCACAGCCTGGAAGACACGTAAAGAAAAGTATGATTTAGTAACAGTTTTAAGGACTTCATGCAAGCGCGTGCACTGGCTGAAATAAAGACGTATTAAAGCGCGATGTTCAGTCACAGGTGAGACCCACGTGTGCGCCAGCAGAGAAGAAAGTTAATTTAAAAAGGACTCACTGAACAGGAAGCTCTCCAGCTTGGATTGACCGGCTGGTCCGTGGTCTGTCGTGCAGTCCTCGTCGTGGCAAGACATTTTGTCTGAGCACAAAAATTACGTTTGCTGTGAAAACTTTATCGCGAAATGAACACTGCACTAGAGAAACAAGCGTGTCGCAGACTACTAGACTGCGTGACGCGTCATAACTGTGCGCCGTTGCTCGGTCAGGTTTTCTATGGTTTTCTCCCCCTCCTCCCATGCCTCCTCCAGAACATCAGGAATGTATTTGAGATGCCGATGCTAACATACGTGAAATGTTACCAAGTAAAAATATATCCACTGTAATAGAAAATAACAATTAAGTAATTACACCTAAATACTTGCATTGCCGGAAATTAGTTATTCATAAATAGAAACACAATTTGTTATTTGGAATGTTTTTCTAAGACAATTTAAATTAATTAACCTCCTCCCTGCATTTGTATGTAATTTGCAAAATAACTCAATTTAGTTAGTGTACATACATTATTTCCCACAATACATAAATACACAAAAGATAATGTTGAATATGATTTGTTTCAGGAGTAAGGCTAACTACTAGTTAGGGTAGATTATAATCACACAAATCCAAGCTTGTCAAGGTTTATGTTCATACCACTTTGTAATAAAACCCTAACAGGGATATTAAACCTGATATTTATTTGCTGGCTAATAATGCCAAACATGTATTTACAGACATAACTTTTTTTGTCAAAATTGATAAGAGCCCGACTCAGTCCAGACATGCAAGCAGAACGATGTGTGCGATACGAATGACAAAGAAACAAAGGAACTTATTATGGTTTATTAGTTTTGAATCTTACGTATCTTACATACAAATTTTACATTGGTAAACAGACACTTTTATGAACCTCCCAACCCTAAACTCAGATAATCAAAATGTACATAAGGAGCCCTTTCCCCTCAGTAACAGCCCTGTTCTATCAAAACCTGATGGCAGAGAAGAAAGCGCGAGCATCGAACAACTGCAAAATAAACATTTTAAAACAGGAGGGAAAATTCTGCTGTTGTTTCAGAAGACAAAGAGCAGACCTGTTGGTGAGTTTCACATCTGATGGATTTACAGGACAGGGCGATGGAACAAGGTCAGCACTTTGGTTTCCTTAAAGGACAACAGAAAGTGAGCCCCCATTTCAATAAAGATATACAAAATAATAACACTTTATGATTGACAGTGTTTACAGACTGTCTACAGACTACAGTATCATGCTCAGAGGGGAGTGGCATGCTTCTTCCTCCATGAAGCACAACATGAGGATATTCTAATGACCGCCACGGCAAATCCAAATACACCTCATGCACATTATAAATGTACGCAGTATCAAAACATCACATTGGCAGGCAGCTACTGAACAGCAACTGATGATCCTCATGAAACCAACAGAACACCCCTATCTATATTCCAAGTGCTTTTTTTTTTTAACCCACACAAGATTTACAAAAACAAATGGGAAACGAGTCAGAATATAAAACATTCATTGGATGGATAGGAAATTTCGGCGTTGAGTCCCAAAATCCACAGCTCAACAGTGTGAGAGTTGGTGCCACTTTGGTGAGAGCATACCGCTCACTAAGACATTCATTTGAGAGTATCCGGGGTAAAAACAATGCAGGGGGGGATGAAAGCTGACATAATTCATTATTGTCCATTATTAATGACCAGTTGAAGAGAACTGTTGCAGCATGTCTCTTGAGCATAGTCCGGATCAGCTGCTGCTTTTAAGTCAGGTTTGAACTTAGTGGTTAAGAAAATAAAACTGAGTAGCTTCATGAGAGTGGGAGGGAAAACACCTTCAAGTGAAAAGGGTCACATTTTAACTAATGTATTTCAATGTGAATGCCAGTTAAAAGTTGGGTTTTTCTTTATAATAGCAGATCAGAATATTACGATTTTGGTCCAACAGGGTAGTGCTATAAAAAAAAAATGCTGATTTGATTAAAGTTTCATCAAATGTGAGTACTGGAATTTGAGCAAGGCCAATATCCTAAAATCACCCTTCTATATCTGACTGATAACTTTTTAGAAAGCCTAAAACAGAAGACACTGGTTTCTGTAATATTAACCTAAAATCCAAAGGCAATGAACCAGAAGGCAATAGCTTAAAAGGGAAATAAGCAAAAACGAAATCATTATATAACAAAATGGCCACAAGCAAAGCGCTGAAAATAATTAGGCTGACGTTTCTAAACCTGTGGAAGCTTTTGTTTTGCTCTCCCCATGTCCTTCAGTACTTCAACAGAAATTCAGAGGAACTCCTGGTTGAGTTTTTAACAATCTTAACAAATATACCTCTTGCTGCTCTGGGATAATCATTCATAGAGGGTCTGATAAACCCCAAAAGCTACTATTTTCCAATGTTCCACTTATTGTGTGTGCAGATTTAGCATTTCTGATAAAAACAAACCACTTTAAAGGCCTCGTTCTCCAAGTCCATTGTGGAGCAACTGGAAATACCATGATGATGAAAAGCAAACTCTTGCACAACACCTCAGATGCTGTGCAAAGGTCTCGTCCTGTTCATCTGGACAGCTGTGTAACTTTACTGTTTTAAAGCTGGGAAAACCGTGTAGGGGTAGTGAGACACTACCTGAGATACAGACCGCCCTCATTTCACAACTCTGCCTCCATTTCAGATACAGACACTTTGCATTAGCGAATGCGGGCAATATCCATGTAGTGACTACTTGGATTAAATCAGAAAAAGGCTTATGTTGGGAGTTTTCACTTCCTGCCTCCTGGAGGTATATGAGAAGTGGGACTCTGCAATCATTGCTGGAGTGCCACTCTTCCATGTTGGCTCAAATCAACTGATTACAGATCGCTCCTCTGCCTTTAGCTTCGGATCAGCTGATCAAACAGAGCCTTGACATTTAAGGGCAGCGTAGGGAATCTGTGTGTGCGACTGCTGTGCTTCTGTACACAAATCCTAAAAAGAGGTTTTACGAGGGCTAGCCCAAATGGTAATGAAGTATAAAATCATCATGGACGTTTTTTTCTCTCATGAAGGCGGCAAACATGTTTGAGCCACGTAATCTTGCTGCCTCTCTGTCAGTCTGTTATTTCAGCAGGATGTTTCTTCATAGGCTGCGTCCCATAATGATCACGTCTTTGGGAAAGCCCTCCATTTTGGCCACTTCAAAGCATCCCAGCTTACCGTAGAAGTCCAACATTCTCTTATCAGTCTCCCGGACATGACAGAACGCACCAAGGGACCCTGGAAGAAATAAAGATAACGTCTTAGTCAATAACAAAAATCCCAAACTGGATCAAGACCTCTGTCACAGAACGAAGAGATTAGTTCCATCTGGGCTTTGATTGTTTATATATTTAAAACCTTCAATCCATTTGAACACCATATGGATAAACTATGTTAGATACAATTCCTCTCAGAATGGTTTTTGTTTTCCTTTGTCAAATGCAAGATAAGCTGTTCTGACACCCTCTTACCACTATCGCTAATAACAACTCATACAGTATTTCCTTTCTGTAGCTAGTACAAGTATAGGTGAAGAACATTACTTTAAAACTAAGGATGACCGCCACCTACCATTTGCCTTAAGAGAAGATAGAAGACATCCCATCATACTTTTGGCCACACTGGGGTCAGTGACCTTGGCATGAATGTCAACCTTGATGAGAGAGGGGAAGTTGGAGAGGAAAGTGTCTGGAAGACCCTCTTCCTCTTCGTGGAAACTCAGCATCATTTTCTACAGACAGAGAGGGACAATAGAACTCAACCATCGTATCCCCAGCGCTACAGATATTATGACCGTGAGAGAGACGGATAAATATCCTACCTCAGCGTCTGAGAGATCCTTCTGACAGTCAGGTTTGAGGTATTTCTCCTGCATGAATGGAATCCAGCTCATCTTGCAATTTTTCACAAAGGGCTGGACGTCCACAGTGCCAAGAGCATAACCGCAGATCCCTTCGTCATCCTCCAACACAAACCCGTAGTCTGAGCTCAATGACAGGAGACCTCCTACTAACCTGTGTGGACAAACAGCAAAGATTTAGTTAGTGATGTTGTTTTGCACTGCCGGGGAAAGTGCAGTCTATGCTTTAGTGGTCTTCATGTTTTACCTGTCTCCTATGAGGTCAGGATCCTCCTCAGAGACCGGTTCATCTTCCATTCCTTCAGAGTACATTTCTTTACAGATTTTATAAATGGCAGTCTGCAAAAACGAAAATGGTTACAGTGGTTAGTCGAAGAAAATATATATACAATACTAGCAATGCCCAGAAAATGTGTTTAAAGACATCTTGGAAATACATACATTGAGTTGCCATTACATTTAGCACATACATGCTGTGAATAGCAGTTGCGCACAACATTTGAGGCACGTTAAGTGCAAAGCAATCAAAACTACAACTAAGCCACTACTGCTGGGAATACTAGGACATGGCCAACATGATTTCTGTAAGCATACATTTTGCTTAGGATATTGTTAAAACCTGATAACTATAGGTATTGAAGGTGCCGTACTTGGATTTTGGTAAAAAAAAGAGGGAAAAGGGCACGACTAAACACAAAAAAGTCTTACCTCATCCTTGGGAAAGTATGGCCTTATGGAATAGGTTTTGGAGGTTGGCAATGAAGGCGGAGGTTGGAAAAAAAGATCGTTTGCCGCTTCTATTGGCAACAATCTCTGTGGGTATCAAAAGAAACAGGTTCAGTTTGGGGCGATGTGCTGCTGTGGGTGACTGCCTCACTGTGCATTTGCTACAGTTGAGCCACTATCAAATCAAAAGGAACTACAGAACAGAGCAAAGCGCTTTGGATGACAAGTATAGTTAAAAAACACAATATGAAGATATAAACTGATGTTTCTTCTTGATCTGACAGTGGACAACAAGAACAAACATCACACCTTTCTTATTTTTCCTAGTGGAACATAGCAACACAAGCACATACATATTTGCTTTTCAAATATAATAAAACAAGGCTGGTGTTTTGGTCTGGCTAAGGTGTTACTGTCTGAAGGAGATGCTCCTTTCCCTTTTGTAAGACATCGCAATAATTTCGCTGCGCAGGACCCTCCTGTTGAGAAAAATAATGATGCTGGCGCAGAGAGGCAGAGAAAACTCCAGGATTGAAATCCAAATGAGGCAAATTGAGCTAACTGACAGATTGAGTGGCCTATTAGTTGCCATTGTGAGTCTTGCTAGTCTCCAAGGATAGAGATACCTTAGTGTGTATTTGATCATGGAGTTTTCTCTTTGCAAACATTGCTTGCGTACCCGCTTGCGCTGCGATGCTTGTGCGTGCGCTTGCAAAAGGTTGGCTGTTGTGCTTTTCCTGCAAAGAAATGAGATGTCATACAAATAAAACCTAGCCATGCTCGCGTGCGCTGCGTGCACTAGGGAAAAGCAGCATCTCCTTGGGACGTTGCTGAAAGAAATTCAAATTAATCCATCATAAAATGCCAGGCCAAACTTTGGCTGTAACTTATATGGTTAGTTTGGGTTTCAATCCCCTCCAAGAGACTGACAAAGCCCAAAATAATACAAGGGCATGAACCTTTTTTGAGACAAAGTGGAGGGGATGGAACCAGGTTTTTATGAAGCCTGACCCGTTATTATCAGCGCACCTTGGACAGACCAAAGCCCTTCATACCTACACACATATTACCATTGTCGTCTTTGCTGACAACACTGTTTTTTTCCATTAGATTGCTGTAAGTTCAGTGCATTAGATACCTGGAACTCTCCTGCTAGACCTCCCTTAAAGGCCCAGGGTTCTTGGTCTCCTCTAAGGAACTGTGCTGAGGACTGACTACGACACCCTGTTAGGAGCAGAGCCAAGCGGACATTGTTACCACAGGATGGGGCTCTCTGACAGATGAAGGGACTTGGGAGATGGGTAGGAACGGGGTCATATGTATCTAATAACATAATCCATATCTATTTGGTTTTATTCATTAAAACATAAAAAAAGGACCTAATTTGGAATAAACTTGTTCAGAGGAAATATATTATGATGAAATGGGGCTGAAGCAACTAAAGCTTACGTGTTATCAGGTCCAAGATATCAATGCAACTTAAATTCTCTGTGTCTGTCTTAATAAATCGTTTTTTTGCTGCAGTAAGAAAAGCACGCTCTCCAAAAACTAAAGAGAGGCCAGAATTAAGTGCAGTTCAGCCCCCTTGGTGTCTCAGTACGGGTGATAAACCTATCTGACTACCTTGACATCAGAAACCCATACTGTCTATGGACTACATTAGTAAGCTTCAGCTGCCGTCACCCCACTCATTTTAGCACCCCGTGTGAAGTCACATTCTCATCTTATCTGCCTCGTCACATGACTGGGCAGCATGAGTCATCAAACCAGGAAGACATGAGAGGTAGTGTGGACATTTCCCCTGTTAAAAGGCCTCTCAGCCTGATACTAAAGGACAGACCAAAGATGCACTGCAGCGACAAAGCAAGAGGAGTATATATCTAAAGCACACAGGGCTCTTAGTACACAGTAGTTTTCCTGCTAACAAAGTCTAACCATGGTTGATGAGTAGCCCTGTCATGTGACCAGACAAATGCAGCGCGCGGGTAGGGGGCACGTAAAAGTGCTTTTCATATCAACCTCACCCTGATACTTCAAACAATTCCTGAGAGGAACTGACACAGCACAGCACGCAGATGCACCCACGGGAGGAAACTCTGAACTTGCTTATCCGGATTAAAAACCGCAAATGGGACAAAAAGACGACCTCTTTGAGATTTGCTTCCACTTCAAAGACTATTCAGACTGTATGGCCTTAACAGAAATACAGCTATGCAGGAAACATGCAACTTTTGTTCTTGCAATGTCCAGCCAATGTGTGAGCACACTTAACGTAGCTACACATTTAAAAGTTCCCCTAGTAGGATGACGATCATGTGCCATAGTTACATTTTAAAAGTCAAGCATACAATTCCCTTGAGTAGGTGCATCAGTCTGCTCTGAGACATTTCTCTAGTCCTACCTAAAGAAACAAAGACACAAGTTAGAGAGGTGCTGCCAAAGAGAGAAATTTGGAGTTAAAACTTAAGATTTAAAGCTAAATCGCTGCGCAAAATGTGACTTCATCCGGAGGGCTGCTTCATTTCCTCCAAAACAGTAGGTAACATTTTAGAATCTACTAAAAAAAAATATATAATAAACTACGCAAATCCTCTAGCAAAAAAAAAAAGACACGACGCTTGCACTGTGCATACATCGGCCACTGTCGATCCAATAGCAGTAGAAACTTGTACTGTGGATTCTTCCATCTGTACATGGTGAAGGGAGAAAACAGTAGAAAGGTTATTAGTAAGTGTTCTCAGTACATTAACCAGGGGGGTGCGACTAAGTGCCGGCTGCACAGCTACTATATGGGGAAAACATATGGATGTAAAACCTGATACTAGCAGCGGCAGAAGTCATCTGTTAAGCACTGAATAACACTGCAGTTATGAAGAGGAATAATCAAAAGATACCTCTTTGAATGTGGCACTTGATTTCCTCTATGTTGCTAGAGTGATTACAACCCTACACTGATTCATTAGGCCCAGTGGTGGAATTTGTATGTGGTTTGGTCAGTGGGGGTATGCTGCCTGCTGTGTACTGTGGGCTAGAGTCCTCAGCTATACCATATAGGACAGAAACCTGTGAACGAAACTGGGTTAGAGGGGGTTTACTACAGGCCATGCTGGTGCTTCAGACTATTCAAAAGAACACTCCAAAAAAGATGGAGATGTTATCACAAGGCTGACTGTCACTCAAACTGCATCACAGTGCACCATCTGAAAGAATGAAAGACAGTTTGAAGGGATAGGGAGAGAAAGCGAGAGAATATACCCTCGCAAGAGGTGATGGGCCCCACACTGATACAGATTGAGCAAACAATTCAGATTACAGCTTTGGTATAGAGACTTATCCATGAGACTGTATTAAATGAATATGCTTTGTGTTCAAAAGCAGCTGAATTAAACGGTGGATATTTCAGTTTATGCACCAGAATGGCCTTCCACAGTCAGTCAACTTGCTCTCCAAGCTCGCGTGCGCGCTAAGGGCATGGAGGGAGGGGATGGGGGGGTGGTAGCTTCCCTCTGGCTCCGGTCCCCACAGAAGGAGGAATGGAAGCAAGTGTGTCAGTGTGGGAATGCAGCATTGATGTTACTGGATACACAGCAAGCAGCAGTAACCCTTCTGCAACGTTTGCCACAGAGGCCGAGTTCAGATATCACCAGGAATACATGAGGATGCTGGCAGTGCAAGCGGCATTCAGTCAGAAAAAAAAAAAAAGATCAACGTGTGTTTAAAGGCAAATGAATAGACTCATAACTATTGATATGTGATGCAACTAGCCAGATCTCTGCTAGGCCAATCTATAATAACAACTGGTCTACAGGTTTTGGCTTTAGATCTTTAGCAGCCATAAGTCTTTCATCAGTAAATTACAGTCTGTTAAGCAGACTGTGGAATATATGTAAAATCATTATAAATCATTAAACTACATAGCATTGCACCATGGCATAATCAACGCAGCTAGCGATTAAAGTGCATTATCATTGTGTAATTGTTTTTTTAAAAGCTGACTATTTGTGCTTGAATATGTGTGTGTGAGTAAATAACACCTGGATTACCTGACTTGATCAGACTATTGCTATGGTACTGTCTCTATGGGTAAGCGCCTTATGGTTCCTTTCAATACATACCTAGCCACTGGACAAAAGACTTGACCATAGAAATGATGCTCTTGATGTCCCAGATGTACGGGTAGAGGTCATATAGGATGGTGTGGTTGGCTGAATTGGACAGCCGTGTGAACATCTGGATGACTGAGCGGCACATGTCCTCAAACTTCTCTGCCCTTGATTGCCATTCTGCTACCTGCATCAAACAGAGCGATTGGAATTAGGACACATAATTCATAAATACAAAATACTGACAGCAGTAAAAGCATTTTGGTTTATGAAACACTTTTGAATTTTTAACTTGTTAAAGTAGAAAACACACATTAAGATGATTGTGTTTAATGAAAGTGACCCAGTCAGCCGTGACAATTTTGCGCGAGAATATGTCAAAAATATCTTTGAGAAAAAGGTTCAATAGGGGGAAGGGGACGTTTTTACAACACATGCTGCACTCCATCCACTATAATAACCACACCACCCAATGGGCAGTATGGGTAGTACACATCCACCATTTTGTTTTCAACAACCAGCACTATCACAGGCCAGTGCAGTCAATAATTAACTCGTTCTCTCAGAAAGACCTCTTCCTCCCAACTGTGTGTGTTTATTGAAATGCATTAACCCACCTTTTCAGTTTCCTTTCTCTTGCAGTTGACGCTCACGACGCTGCTGTTGGCTCTCAACCAGTCAAACTCCTTCAGCATCTGGACGGCTTTGGGTCCGTATTCATACGGCAGGTAGAAGAGCTCTGCCAGCAGGCTCAGGTCGTCCAGTGTGAGGGGCTCTGCGGTGAACAGGGGCTTCTCGTCGGGCCCGGGCACAAACAACTCCTGAGGAGACACACCAGAAAATAAAGTGACTTTGTAGGGAATTCCAATTTGTTTTTGCTTTCAATTGCAGATGTGTAAAGGAAACTCACAAATGCTTGTGGAGCCAGTTTGAGCTGATCATCTGTCTGCATCGGGGCGATGTCGCACCCAGGGTCCTCCTGGATGGACTCTTCAGGGGACTTGGACTCTGTCAGACACTCCTTGTCTGTATCCATGGGCTTCAGGTCCTCAGCCATCTTCTCAACTAAGATGAGACCGACCTGCTTCTCCTCTGGGTCGGTTTGTGCTTCCTGCTCAAGCTCATCTAGCTTTTCAACCACCATCTCCATGGGCTCCTCGTCTGAATCCTTCTTCTCCACCTGCACAAAAACACGGAAAACACACTTTAAAAAAACATATTGAGATGCTTTCCTCACCATCAAAGCCAATTTCCCCCAAAATGGTCGCCGGAAATGTTTTTGATAGAAGCCCATTATGTAATCCTGAACTGTATGAATGACAAATACATTTCTAGAAAAAAAAAAACTCTTTCAGCGCCTCTTTAGGGAAAATAAATCTTACCTCCTCTATGTCCTGAGGTCTTTTTGCCGAGGGGTGTGAGAGTGGATCCAGACAGAGAGGCGGCATGGCTGGAGACATGATGGGCTGTTGGAACACAGTCGTGACTGTTGTGGAAGAGCAGAGCAAGGGAGCAGTCATGGATGTCACGTCGATGGCGGTGCTTTTGGGACCACTCTGAGGCACCTGTCGGCCTGAAAGACAAAGTTAAGCCTCACTGCATCGTGTTCTTCAGTCACAATATTATCATTTTAGGCCATCAATGCCAACGCAATGAGTGTATTCCAAGTATAACTGCTAGAAATGTCATTAGCATAGAGATAAGATGTAATAATGGCACTGCTCTCACTGTTGTATTGATGAGGCTCAACGAAGTCCCCTAGCCATTCTGTGAGAGCCAGTTTTAGAGCAAGCTGTGGGCTGTAGAGCATGTCTGTCTCCAGTTCTTCATCACTGCCTTCATTCTCTAACTTGATCTGGATGGACACGGTGCTTTCCTCGCCATCAGCTGGACAACCGTAAGATGGAGAAACAAACACAGAATGGACCGCATTATAAACCGATGCAGAGATATCATTGTGTTTCCCCATCAAAGCAAAGTCGCTTTGGATCATACTTACTCATCACCACATCCTTGCGCACCCCATTCATATTAGACTTGTACCAGGTGGCCAGAGTGTGGATCGCAACAAAGTTGGACTCAAACTCGCAGTTAGGGTTCGTGAGGACTCCCTTTAGTCTGGGGATGAGCTCTGTGGAGCGGCCCTTGTAAGGCCCCAAGAAAAGCCTCTTCTGATCATAATCATTGGCGTGAATGTTGTCCCAGATCACAGGGGCTCTTCCTAGGATCTTTGACACCTCCTCGATTGACTCCACTGTGATATCTTTGGACACCACCTTGGGGCCTGCAGGAAAGGAAACAATACAGTGTTGTTTCTACTACTCTGAAATGCATGATTGTGTGGTAATGGTGTTGTTTTGTTGACAGGAAACTGTGATAGACTCACCTGTCCATAGCACTTCAATGCCAGGCAGTAGCTTCTCTCCTACTGTGTGGAGGTAGGGAGACTGATGGACATTTGGGTAGCAGAATGTTCCACAGTACTCTGCGTATCAAGGCAAGAAATAAAGAATGAGTAAATCAGTAGACAACAAACAATTGTATAACATCTTAAATGGATTGGGGAATAAAACTGATGTACCTGTGGGGCAGAACAGAAATGATTCGGGCTCTCCCAGGTACTGGTAGATTTCGTTTGTAATGGAAACCTGAGCATGTGCAAATGAGCTGAACACCTCTTTGTCAGCAGGGCACATGTTGTGTTCAATATCGTCAAAAAGTAAGGCAAATGACTTGCAGCCGAAGTGAGTAACCTGGGGATAGAGACAGATATGGTAAAGTTACATAACATTAATTTAAATTACATTCATTTCATTTTTCAATTAATTTAATTAATTTTTATTTTTACGGAATGTGGGGATAGAGGAGATGACATGCAGCAGTAAGGACTCAGCCTTGACACAAGATCTTAAGAGTTGGACACATTGGTTATACTACTGCCAAAGTTGCAATACCTGATCGAGTTTCCTCTTTAGTGCAGTAACTTCCTTCTGATTGGAGAAGGTGATGTCCAGTCCAGGGGAAATGGCATAGATGAACTCTATCCCATACTCCTTAGCAGCACCAATTAAAGTCATGAGTTGTTCTAGGAGATAAATAAAAAATAAAAACATCACTCAATGCCATATTGTTCCATCATACACATTATGAATATGATGGCCCTTAAAGCTCAATAAATAGGCATTACTCATTTTCCTTGCCCTAAGCAAGATGATAAAAAGATCTGTATTGAATAGTCACCTGCTTCTTCCACTGAATACATCTCTCTCCAGAACATTCTGTGTTTGTAGTCATCTTTGGGGGCATAAAGGTATGTATTCAGTCCCCATTTCTGCTGCCTGTGAAATGCAATGTTGCACATATTTATTAGAACAACTCAAATAATAAAGCTGTAATATTATGGGTATTAGATGAATGAATTATCAAAGTTCATCATACCTTCTGAACAACTCTTTCCTCTGTTCCATAGTCCATGGTCGACCGTAAAAGCCTGCATTAGCAAAGAATACATTCAGTTTCATGCAGTCTGCAGAGCTATATTAAACTATATTTCAGAGCACATTTAGATGCAATACCCCTCTAACTATTTGCTAGAGGCTGGAATTGAAGTGCAATAAGACATGAATGTTGTTCTTATTCAGTCAGTTACCATTGGTCAGACTCACAAATAGACCATTGTGTTCATGTATTGTCAAAAAATATGAAAAATTGACATCTTAGGTTCACTTATAAGGGCCAAAACTAGGTCTTACCAAGCATGTATTGATTCAGTTTGACAGGAAGCCAAACAACACAAATATATAATATATAACATGACGCAAACACAATAAATTATTATTCACCTCTTGGTGCAACCTGCCAAAAATGAATAATATAACATTCATTATATATCACAACTGATTTATAATCTGCAAAAAATAATGCCGTGTTACATAAAGAAGGGTTATAACCGCTCCTTCATTTGTATTTAAGATTCACACTCGATGTCCAAGTGTTATCCGATTGTACACTAATGGATTGTATTTCCAATTGATGACAACCATCCTCTCCTCCACGAAGCAGGGCTGCTGCAGCATGCTGATGCCCTACGATAGTATGCAGATCCATATTCGTTTGTTGTCATTCTGCAACACAGGGTTGCGCAACGAAACGCCTAGTTCATGTTCACATCCCCACTGGATCAAGTGTCGAATTTGATTGTTTCAGACAACATTCAATATTACCTTCCACGACTCCGCAGATGAATTTCCTGTTGCCAGTCGGTTCGACTCCGATGCCGGACTCTTCCACCGGGCAGGCGGCCTCTGCACGAGCCTCTCCGGAGACTGGGCTGGGGTTCGGCTCAGCGTCAACTTGAGGAGTCTCCAGCGTCTTATCTTTTTGAACCATTGTTATAGATATTTGCCTCGGTTTGCCTAAGAGCACTGAGTTATTTTTCTGTCTGTAGTTTTGAAGACAGACTTGCCGAGCATTACCTGCAGGAAATAAATCGTGCTGCTGTCTGTCTGGCGTTAACGTTAGTTAAGGTACGGAATAACAAGTCTTTCCAAATTATCGAAAAGTTAGCAATTGCTTCTACAAATTGTAATCGAGATTATCATGAAGTGGCATATGTTGGTTTATATATAATGAAAAACAGGGCTTCCGTTCGTATTTGTCCGATCATTTTTCTTCTCTTGATGGTAGATGTGCCCTGGTTTCCACTCGGTTCTTCCTGTTTACACCGAGTGCGCATGCTCACAGAACAGGATTAAACCAGTCATAACTGGATCTGAGTGACAAAACACAACAAAGATGTTAATATGTCGAAGAGATAGATGAGACTGTTACTCCGCAATGCTAAAGCCTCTACACTTGGATAACGTTATCAATGTAAACATGTGTCTTCGTGTTACCATACAACTGCCACTAAGGGGCCCTTCATTTCTTTGTTAAAATGACACCATTAGCATTTGTAAAACATGTCTTTATTACGATACATGGTCACAAAACGACCTGAGGAAAGTACTCGGACTAACTTATTTGTTGTTTTTTTAGAGCAGTGAGTTTAAAATGAGGCTGGAGTTTTACTGTCGCAGTTCTCTTCAACATGCAGCTTAAACTCAGATATTGCTCTCTGAATTGCTCTTCTTATTGAATGTGTTGAACATCTCAACAGCTTTCTAAACTCTTTAGATTCCAGTCCATATTAGGAGTGTAGCTGAGCTCCAACCATTCAAAGGGGAGGAGCTGCACGTCTGTTATGACCCGAGCCTGTCTGTGTATCCCGTTAGCAAAACACAGTTTGCTTTGTTCTAAATCGCCAGGATATATCCCAAATTACATTTTGACATAATTACCAGTAACTTTTGAAAAAGCAAACAAAGTCCCCAGAGCAAGCGTGATGCGTATTATCTTGCAATCAGTGCAGGCTCGATCAAATACCCCTTTTCACAGCAAACGCCATGAATCCTTACATTATTAAAATATGATAAATTCTGTGTAGGAGAAACCCATGACAGTAAGCCAAAATGACCCTTTTGGCATATTCATATTATACAAGGAAAGGCAAAGATGTGATTAATAAATCGAGAATGAAATTGCTGTGTAAATGCTGCATACAAAAGCGGACAATACTGCTAAACTGAGCAAGAAGAATGTAAGTAGCAGGAATAGTTGGATAAATTGGTGTGGGTTTAATATTATTCAAAGGGGGGGGGGGGGGGGGGGGGGGGGTATTTTACCCATAACGTTTAAAGTTGAACAAAACGAATTTATTAAAGATGTGAATAGATGGAGAATACCAACAAAGGTTTGACTTGAGTTTCAATCAGGCAATATGAATAATCAGAGAACATCTGAAAATATTCATTGTATTTCTTTGTGTCACTAATGTCACACTACTATTAAGCCAATATACATCTACTGCTTCTATCCACATCAAATGTTTCCCTGGTGATTCTCACTACTAGGCGAGTTAATCTCAAAGATGATATAACTTTAATACTTTTTAATGCATGTAACATTATGTAACATTAAGCTGTATGTGGCTCTTTTTCTGCTGTAACATGCATTTCCCCTCTGTTGGACTAATAAAGGTATTCTGATTCTGAGGTGCACCTCTGACAATTTTGCCTCTCATTCAAATACCGTGAAAACATTTGAAACTTTCAGCGTTCACATCAATTATAGATTAAGGTAAACCAGTTGCAGGACTCAGGTATTTTACATGCCAGATCTCTCGGACACTTGAAATAATTTGTTTCAGCTGTGCTTTTTCTACAGTCAATACGTTTGCAGAGAACAGTGTTTATACTGAAACCTGAGTTTTTTTATTTGTTACACCTATATTTTCTTGGAACATGACAACTTGTATGTGAAAAGGGCCTCTCAATATTGTAACTAAAGAATACAGACAGTTGGAATGAAAAACAAGCAAAGTATTTTAGGTTATTTTTTATTTAGGTTCGTAGTACATTCAATGTAACACAACCTGTCCCAGTAATTAGAGAGCTCCATCCCATGTACTTTTACCCTTTTAAAATGATTCTCAATACAATTTAAATTTGTACATTTAAATAAACTTTAAAAAAAAATATTTAAATTTGACTCATTCCATTTTTTTCTTTTACTATTTCATTACAAATCTTCACTTCAATAGAAGGTGTAAGCTTTGATAAACAAAATAAACACAAACAAAATATAAAATAAAAATAAAACTAAGGCAACAACTTAAATGTAAAGACAGTGTTGCAGGTGAGGAGCCAGCCGTTGGCTCTGAGGTAAGTGTCAGTTGCTTCCTGCTGCAGGCCTCCTGTTACCTCCTCTGATTCTGCTTGGCCTGCTTCAATAAAGTGTCGAAGTCTAGTGTCTGAAACTTTCCTTTCCCAGACGATGAATCGTAATCCTTACTCGAATCTGAAAAAACAAAAAAACAAGTTAGCTTTGATTTAAAAAAAAGACTCAACACCAGTGTCGATTATATAAATGCTGAAGCCCAAATACAACCTGCAAGACACATCCTAAACTTTGACCAGCTCTGCAAACTATGATTCTTTCAATTCCATTTTAAATTGCATCATAATTTCCCCCCAACATTTCCAAAGTGTATATAAGGAATACACTTCATCAGAAAACCAACATCAGAATCAACATTTAAAAACCCATCATGTGCATTGTGTGTTTAATTTAAAATGTCACAAAAAAAACAGGTCAGCATAACCTGCACAATTGTAAAATCAATAAAGGGGACATGACCGGTGTCTCTTCAATAGTTGCTACAGCCCTGCTGGCAAGCCATGAAGGAGGCAGTTTGGTGACTGGTGTGAAACCAAAATACTAAGTGTTATACAATATATTAATGTATTCTTTTGGTGTATTGTAATCCACTTTTAAGGACAGTATAAGATAAGATGGTACTTTATTGATCCCAATTTGGGAATTTTTTTTTGTTGCAGCAGCATAAAAGACAAGGCATTTTATAATAAAACTACAAATAAACAATAGAAATACAATAAAATAGAAAATATACATGTTGAAATATACATGTAGATATTATATATACACATTCAAAAATATATGACATAAGGCAGTGGTTCCCAACCTTTTTTCCCCGAGAGCCCCACCAAATTACTCCTGTTGGAAGTTGCGCCCCCCCCCCCCCCACACACACACACACGGGGGGGGGGGGGGGCGCACCAGCGGTAATTAAAGTTTAAAAGTCTCAAAAATGCTACAACAACTGTCACAAACTGGATGAATGTGAAGTATTTTGTTAAAGGAGGATGAAAGCTTAATTAAGGAGCACTATTGGAGTGACTTTGATGGTTATTGGACTCAGGATTCATTCATTTGGATTCCCGCTGTAAGTAAGCCGGATTTTGCCGATATGTTTATGTGGATTCAAAAGTCGTAAATAATCTATAAAATGGTCGGAGATCTGATCGGAGCAACTGTGACAAATAATCCAACTGAAACCGGCATGGACAATGACTATGTTTTAAAAATGCGCTTATCCAGAAAAGCCCGGTTTGGACACTTTACGGGCAGAAGAAACATTTCTATTAAAGAAAGAATTATACATTTCTGTCTTTTTATGCCTTTAATAGCTACTAATTTGAATTGTTATTCAAATTAATAATCAATTGTTTTTTATATTTTATTGTAATGTAAAGATAAGGCTTTTAGTGACAATCATGTATTGCTTTACAATTACCGTACTTTTCGGACTATAAGGCGCACCTGAATATAAGCCGCAGCAGCTAAATTGAATGATGTGTACATATATAAGCCGCACTGGACTATAAGCCGCAGGTGTTTTAATGTTTAATTACCATATGTAAGGGTTCGTGCACAGAGGGGATTGTCGGGAAAGAGATGGCTGTTTGAGGAAGCTCCCATTTATTAACATTTCAACAAGTTTCATATAGCCTACAGTAGTACCATAACAAAAAACAAAGCTTACAGCGCTTGACGAGGCAATATCAATGGCTAAATTAAATGTGATTTTTTAAAGTGCAAAATAAAGTGCCTGTAACACGACAGTAAGCGCGTAAGCCTAAAGTTGCAGTAACACGGCTGCTTAAAATATACGGTAATCAGCCTACCAGAAAAGTCATTAATCCTCGTCTTCATCTTTTAGGCTAAGGTGCAGTACACGGCTGTAACCAGAAAAGTCAATTCATTAACCCTCATATTCGTCTTCTTCCTGCGTACTAAAACCACTAAAGTCCTCATCTTCAGTGTCGGAAACGAACAGGCTCAGGGTGGCTTCGTCAGCCACTCTCCTCTCTCCTTCGTTGTCGCTCTCAAAACCAACAAACTCCTCTTCGTCACTGTCGGAATCGAACAGCCTCTGAGGGGCCTCAGCTGTGCGTTTGTTTTCCATAATGAGGGTTTGCGCATGAAAACTTCCTTTGCACAAACTGTCTTGCTCTCGTTCTGTCTCTCGTACCACTCTCGGTTCCACTTTTACTTTTTCGCGCTACCTGTCTCACTCTTTTCCGGCCTCCAGCTTTTCCTGCTGGAGCCCGCCGCTTAAAGGTGGGGGGAGCGGACCGGCCATAGAGCCCATAGAGTTAAAGGTAGTGGACTGTAACCTGTAAAATCCATAGATTTAGGAGGTCCCCTAGTGGCCGTTAGCTGTAAAAATCCATAGATTAGCCGCACCGTTATATAAGCCCAGGCTCGAAAAATTGGAAAAAAGGCGCGGCTTATAGTCCGAAAAGTACGGTATATGTAAAAAAAAAAGAAGAAAAAGTCTAAATATGATATTTGGCCTCAAATCATCTGAGGCCTGGCCTGGGAACCACTGACATAAGGAATATGGAATATAAAAATATTAAACAGATTATATATGTGTAAAATGTACAACGTGGTTTTATTTCAAGAGAAACTAATGCTTCTACCTGCAGTGCGATGATCCCTTCAAATGGTAATGATCACAATCAACATCAATAATATGTTGATAGATTAACATTAACTTGGCAAGAGCTACAGGAACTTCGTGTCAGTTGATTTATGCCTACCCAGGTCAGCATAGTTTGACTTGCAGAACTGTCTCCTTCCTCCAAAACAGAGATCAAATGGAAGCTCATCGGACTTGCGTAGCTTGCTTCCATTCTCGATGGCCGTGAATGCATTCTTGGTGTCGTAATAAGTCACAAACCCATAGTTGTCCCTGTGAGAGATAACCAAACCATCAGCCTGTATTCATTTTAAGTTTGTCTGCGGTCTAGTAAAGGTCAAAATTGCTATTGTTCGTAGTTTGAGCTGTGACTTGCATTTAAAAGAGCAACCTGGGGGTGTTGCCAGGGGGCTCCAGTTATGAACAAGCCTGAATTTGCTTTAGCACTGTAGCTTGGCCTAAGAGGTCATGGATGAGACCAACAAGGTTCAAAGACAGTGCAATGTAACGTGATAGCCATATTAAGATATTAACAGTAAAGTCATCTCCATTACAGAAGCTGTTTATGTACGTACCCATGGTCTCTAAAGTGCAGGGTGCATTCTTCAATCTCGCCAAAAAAAGAGAAGCGTTCTCTAAGTTCTTTTTGGGTCATCGTTCCCCGAATTCGACCAACGTAAACAACCCGCCGCTCCTCCTGATGGAAAAAATTGTCGATCAGACTAACAACATTTTGACAACTTTGCTTTGAGACCAGTGAACTAAAGAGAAACAAATACTTACGATGGCTTTCTCTTTGCATTTCTTCACTTCAACATTATTCTTTCCAGCTTGAGCATAGCTGGTCATACACGAGGGGCTGAAGAAAGACAAAATAAAACCTTTAAACCAAAAAAGTCAGTTAATTCGCTTCAGCTAATTCAAAATGCTACAGCACGTGTACTAACTAGAGTTCGGAAAAGGGACCACATTACTCCTGTTCTGGCTGCCTTACACTGGCTCCCTATAGAACACAGGATAGAATGTAAAATTCTTCTTCTCGCCTACAAAGCCCTTAATGGGCAGGCGCCATCTTACCTTAAAGAACTCATTATACCCTATACTGTCCTACTAGGGCATTGCGTTCCAAGAATGCAGGGTTGTTGGTTGTTCCTACAGTCTCTAAAAGCACAATGGGAGCCAGAGCCTTTTCTTATCAAGCTCCACTTTTGTGGAATCAGATTCCAGTTTGTGTTCGGGCGGCAGACAGCCTATCCGTTTTTAAGAGTACGCTTAAGGCCTTCCTTTTTGATAAAGCTTATAGTTGATCAAATAATCTAATAAGAGTGCATTGACGTAGACACGTCGGTATAGATGTAATTTGGTTGTGTGTGTAGACGGTGGAAGCAGGGAGAGGCATATATGTGCCTTGATCCCTGCCGAGTCGACGCACAACTGTTGATTGGTGTCGGTGCCAAAAAGCTTTTTTGGAGCAATGCGCTCATGGTATAGATGTGGCACGTACATCTTAATTCCTAATCTTTTCCCTCACCCTATCCTAAGGGAGTGCATGTACGTAGACACGTTGTGCCTCTCCACCTCACTTCTTACTTGCTACCCCTTATCCCTCAACCTATCCTAAGGGAGTGCATGTACATAGACACGTTAGTTTAGCTGCTATAGGCTTAGACTGTCGGGGGACACCTACTTCTTTCTTCTATCTGTCTGTACCCTGAGTCGTGGCTGATCCTGTTTCTGTGGTCCTGCCTGACTCATCATACTACTTCCCTGATGGCTCCCACAGGGTTGTTCACATCCTCGTGGATTCATCTTCTTATTATAGACACATGCATTTCCAAACATTTGATCTACCTATGCTGAAAAATGTATTATCTCTTCGATTTACAAACGGCATCTATTGCACATCTGTCCGCCCTGGGAGAGGGATCCCTCCTCTGATGCTCTCTCTGATGCTCTCTCTGATGCTCTCTCTGTTGCTCTCCCTGAGGTTTCTCCCATTTCCCCCTTTAAACTTTGGGGTTTTCTCCGGAAGTTTTTCCTTGTACGATGTGAGGGTCTAAGGACAGAGGGTGTCGTATTGTCATACAGATATTCTGTACAAACTGTGAAGTCCACTGAGACAAATGTAACATTTGTGATATTGGGCTATATAAATAAACATTGATTGATTACGTTTTTAATAAACTGCCTTATGTTTAATATGTACTATTGAAACAGCTATACAATCCATGATGCCCCTACCAACCATATAGGCATGATTCATATACCGCACCTGTACAATCTTCTGGTTCTGCTCCACTGAGCTCGCCCGTGAGGGGACCCAGAGCGTGATCTCGAGCGACTCCAAGAGCCTGAACGAGAGGAGGAATATGAGAACCGCCTCCTCCTTCTGGGAGGGGAGCGGGACACCGAGGGAGAAGACCGAGAGGAAGAACGGGATGAGGAGCTTGAACTACTATCAGATTGATGAGGACGATACCTAGAAAGGAAACAGGAAGGAATACCAGGGATGAACAAGGGAAATAATGACCCTAAAATGGTTATCAAGATGCTATATGAACCCAGGGTCTCATGTCTTTGGAACTAACCTCTTCTTAGATGGTGAGTGGGATCTAGACCGAGATCTAGAGGAATGGGAGTCAGACTCTGAACTGCTGGACATGGGGCTGGGAGAATGATGGGATCTTCTTTTTCTAGAGCGGCCTCCAGTTCTCTCTTTGGAACTGGATCTGGGGCTGGGTGTGCGAGAAACAGCTTGTCGACGGTATGTTCTCCCAGAATGCCCACTCTTAGGGCCTCCTTCTTTCTCAGTGACATCAGTCTCCTGCCGAGCAGGGGAAGCATCTGGAGTCTCCAGGACAGAGCTTCTCTCTGCCATACCAGTCCTGTGATCCAGGGGCTCTGCCAGAGGAAACTTTCGTGTTTGGGCTTTAATCACAGAGTTTGTGGCAGACAATGCCAGGGCAGCAGGAGGAGTTTGTATAGTGGGTTGCTTGATGGGTTTAATAGTGATAAAAGATGGCTGTTTGACATTCCAGCGCTTGCCTGGCTCTCCAGAAGGGCCTTTGTTGGGGAGGCAATAGTCGTGGTCCATGCATGCCAACTCGGCGGAGACAGTAGCAGCAGCAGGATAGGGTTTGCTGCGGGACCTGACTGAGGGCAAGGGCCGGGCTTCTATCTGGATAACCTTGGCGGGGCTCAACTTTTGGGCCTCAGCTACCTTGCTCTTTCCGAGAAGGGCCACAGCGGCCAGGGGTTTCCACATCTGGTGTGGGGGAGTAGCTGGAGGAGTCAAAGCTGAAGCACCGGAAAATAAAGAGCACCACAGTTAAACCAAACACTCAACGATAGTTGGTAATCTGTTTGGCAAGGTGGCAAATCTATGACTATGACGCATGATTTCAAAACACCATACCTAATGATTGTGCTGTTTGATTAAGCCATACAAGAAGACAACAGTATTTTCTGATATCAGTTGTGTTATTTTAATTGAGTGGAATTGTCTTAAAGCTTAAGTCAAAATGGTGAATTAGCTGTGACTTGCATTTAAAAGAACAACCTGGGGGTGTTGCCAGGGGGCTCCAGTTATGAACAAGCCTGAATTTGCTTTAGCACTGTAGCTTGGCCTAAGAGGTCATGGATGAGACCAACAAGGTTCAAAGACAGTGCAATTTTCTAATGTCATAGCCATATCAAGATTTAAACAGTAAACTCTTGTTACCTGCAGGACTCGAAAGGTTATTTGCTCTCACATGCTCCACAACCGTTTTCTCTGGAGCCGACTCAAAACTGTAAACCGAGAACAGTTGCCGTTAGTATATCACTGCTAAATATTGTAGCTTCCACTTCTTGATTACAGTGTAGACAAGTCCAGACAAAAAAAACCCTGTGAAGCCAGGTCGAACAAACGTAATCCTGAAAAGGCCATCACTGTGGCCAGACAAAAGCAGGGTTTGCGGTAGGTCTTGGCAAAAGGTGTGTGCATCATTTCCACACACACCAACAGGTCTCAGAGAAACCCAGACTCCACTCAAACAGAGCAGCTTCAAAGCTGTAGGGTAACTCACCTCGAGTTTCCTACAGCTGCTGCTCTACCAGAGACCTCCGGCACACATTTCCCCTCCTTGGCTGGAGAGAGAAGGAACAAGGAAATAAGTGCATGAGCCCAAAAAAACAACGAGTACACAAGGAATATGATAGATAAAAACTCAGCTTGACTATTATAGGATGAACTATACAACTTGCAGCATGTAAGGTGTACATGTACATCTTTGGGAATTCACCATGTGGTCAGTGGTTACACTTAACATAATACACCCTATGAGGGTTCAATAACAAGCCCGCTAACATGAGTAATGGCACATACAGAGTCCAGCTACATGTTAGGTTTGGGGCTTGTAGATCCGGCCAAACAAAGACAGCAGGGCGAGAGTTAAATGGATTTGCAGACAGGGCAGAATTCCATCAGCTGAGCAGATAAGAGCACAAAACAGCTCCTCTGCCCCCCGCAGCACTCATCTCTCAAAGGGGAATGCTTCAGTAGGAAACAAAATCATGCATTTTGAACCATACGAAGTCCCCCGCCCCCACATAAACCTTAAACATTATAATGCACTTCTCTATGAAGATCAGATAAGATTCAAGCTTTGCTGTTCAGAAATATGAGGGAATAGATATTAACCCTTCACTTCATGACCATCTTCAAGGCACAGCACATGCACAATTATTTAAGAAGGCACCAGCTATTCATTGTAGTGCTCTAGTCATCTAGCCCTTCTAGCTTTAATCCCACTGCCACCAACCAGAAATACTCAAACATTTAACCATGTGACACACTAAGCTATGGCCAAAACAATAACCCTTGTGTCAGAAATGTGGTATGAGAGGAAAATACTGCAGTGTGTAACATTGTCAAAAACTAAATTATACTATAAAAATCTGCCATTATTGGTTACCTTGGGTTTCCTCAAACTGCTCCAGCAAGCTGGTCAGATCAGCAGCTTCAATACCTAAAAAATAAAATAATAAAAATAAAAAAAATAAAAAAAGTGTCTTAACATAAAAACTCAAATATAGATTATACCTAATAATTAGCCAATACATTAGATACAGGCTAAATTGAAGTAGTGACGGGTAGTACGTGTTACTTTACAATACTGTCAATACTTGGTGAAAAAAAGTATTAAACTTCAAGCTTACCTATCTCTGTGGTGAAAGCCTCAATTAGCTCCTGTGTGGCGCTCTTTGCCTTCGGGGGTTTCACCGCTGTAGTGGGCTTCCCTTTAGTTTCAAGTAGAACAGGTTTCAGCTGAGTAGCTGCAGGAGAACTCATCTGGGTACCATTGACTGTGGGTTTTGATGATTTGCCATCAGTTGTAATGGGGTTCCTTAATGACTTAGGAGCAGTAAGCTCCAGTACCTTCTGTAAAACAACAATGTTCTTCAGGGGGGCACTGGGCGCAAACACAGTGGTAGTAGCCGCAATGGGTTTGATCGCCTCTGTAGTGGTTTTAGAACAGGTTTTGGTGAGCTCTACCGACTTTGGAGATGCAGGCTGAGATCGGGGCCTTTCATCATTTCTTCCTGAAAGTGAGGGAGAGCATTTCCCTTCTGCTGGAGACGCAGAGCTTTGAGACACACAAGGTGATGCAGGTTGAGCTATGGTATGATGATGTGAGGGTAAATTCTGTGCTGACTCAGGAACTGGGACCGACTGCTTTTGGGGAAGAGAAGCTTTGGAAGGTTCAGGTCTTAGCTGGGGTTTATGAACCGGTGTAACCTTGCTGGATGAGGCAACCATGTAGGCCGGTGGCGCCAACAGTGCCTCGGGTGTGGGTGGTGCACATGGGCCCCTTGGCTGCCAGGCAGGCCGGACCTCCACCACTTCTGGCTGGGGGTTGGGCCGTCGAAGGTCTTTGGGGCTGGGGTTGGGGAGGCAGGGGATGAGGGGAAGCTCTGTAGGAAGCTCTGGAAGGCTGGGCCACTTGGTGCTGTTGTCGTCTGCCTTTTCCACCGGAGCTGGCTTCTTCTGCAGACGGAGCCGCCGGTACTCTGCTAGACTGAGTGATTTAGGCTTAGGCTCTGGGACTACAGGGCCTGCTGGAGGAAGGGCCTCACTAACAGGTGGCATCATCTGGGGTGTTGCTGGAGTAGGAGCAGCTGCAGGGCTCTCTGAAGACATGCGGGGCAGGACAGCAGAGGGAACTGCTGATGAGACTTCCAGCTTCTCAGGGGCCAGCTGTTTAGGCATTTCTTCAGGCTGCTGGGAGCTCACTGTTGAGGGGGAACAGCTAGGGGGACTCTTCTCAGGGCTAGCTTTTAAGGATGCTAGTTCCTGTCTAGGTGACACAGGTGTGGCAACGTGCACATTCATTTGAGGTTTTTTGGTGGTGATTTCAGTTTGGCATGAACTTAATTTATTAGGTTTTACAGTTGAGGGAGCTGGAGGTGAGACAAGAGGAAGCTGTGGGGCTTTGTTTTTCTTCTTTTCTTTGACTGACCTTTCAAGTTTTTTCAGAGATTCCTGTGGCGTCTTTCTTACTTTGCCACTTCTCAAGACCCTTTCCTCCACAGGTTTGGGTTGGTGCTGTTCCTTGCATTTCTTTTTCTTTTTTCTCCGAGACGGACTTTTCTCTCTTATCTCATCCTTCTGTCTCTCGATGACCATTGCATCTTTCACATCTAAACATAGGTGTGATGTCACAGGGGATAACACTTCATCTTCATCGTCAACGACTATATGCTCGGAAGTGTCTGAGGCAACTTCTTCTGCTTCATGCTCTAAGAACTGCTCTTCTTCTCTAAATGGAAAAGATCCCGGCAGATCCATATCTTGGATTGCAAAGATGGGTTCTCCATTTTCACCCTGGTCTACAACTTCAAGTAAGATGCCTCCTTCGGGCAACATCTGTTCCCCCTCGTCGCCCTCCATACTATAGGCCATACAGTACGGGTGCATATGTCTGACCAACTCTCCTAGGCTAACTGAAATACCATCTTCTACCTCCTGCTCAAAAGTGTCAGGAAGTGGGAGGGTCAGTTCTTCCCACTGTAGCTGGTCACTGTCAGGAGATAAACTGTGACTCATTGGGCTCAGACTGAGGGAGCCATCTTCCTCTTCCTCCCCATCACTTCTCTGGAATGCGGCCAGTAGCCTAGGTAGGCTCTGAGTACAGATGGGAAAATATATAAAATATATCATTCAAAAATGTGTCTGTTGCACAAGGTAATATGTGTTACTTATGAGTAAGCAAAGGTACCTTTCCAGTTGAGAAGGATCCTGAGCTAAAGTGTGTGTCTTTCTCTGGAGGGGAACGTGAGAGACACAGCAATCTCCTGAGCTGGAGAATAAAAGATAAACAAAAGCTTAATGACAAACACTTTTCTACAGTCTTTACAGACCTATAATACACATGTTTATTTAAACAGAGGTCAGCAGGTTCTCTTTCCAGACCCATTATGGGGGATGATGAGAGCAAATGTATTTGAGACACTTTAAGAGTTATGTCTGGCAGCTGGACACTCACCGGAGAGTGTTCCCGGCCCTTTTGACCGGACAGCAGGTCTGAATCAGGCAGCGTGTCAAATGGGGACAGATTCTCATCGTCCACATTGTCAAGAATCTCTGTCAGGGCTGTCAGCAGCGTGGCTTCACTTTCCTCGTCTATTCCTTTAGTCTAAATACACACGTCGGGAAAAAAGGTCAATGCGGAGAGTCAACAAACAACTGCACACTGCTGACACATTAGAGAACCTTCTTGTAACACTTAAGTTCAACCATTTGAAAGTGGTCTTGCCTCTATTGTTGGACTGTCCTCAAAGATGGAAAGAATCGAAGGGTCTAAACAGCTTTGAAGGGCCTCAAGAGTCTCTGCGGGGCTCAGCCCATCAGTCTAAAGAGGGAAAAAAACATTTCAATTGTGTGACAGACCAAACTGGCAACATGATTCAGGATAAAAAAATGGTGATTGGCCATGGACAGTTTCAAGTCTAGGGTTACCAACACACAGAGTAGAGACAAGCTGTTGTATTTGAAAACAAATGTTTCAACCCAAAGTATTTCAAATTCAAAGACAAAAACCAAATAATGCAAACAGTCAGTATTAACAGCTCACTTAATTATATATTTAAGGGGTTAAACATCTTTGAAGTATAATATATGAACCACTTGGTTGTATTTCAATTTCAACTGGACTGGGAGGAGACACAAGTTAACAAAATACATTGTTAACAAAACCCAGTGTTGTACGTGTAAATGTCTTAAAAATGTAACATTTGGAAAGTGAAATCTGTAAAATATAATCTTGTTTATTTGGTTGTTGAAGCTGAGTGTAAGCCGAAGCTCAAGTGGGGCATTTGAAAATGACAGAAAGGAAACCCCACAGGGCAAGAGAGAACAGTGTTTTTATTTTCAACTAGAAGAAGAGGGAAAGAAAATACCAAAGACATGTAGGCTACTATCTAATAAAAAAACAAAAGAACATTGATACTGATTGGCCATACAGGAATCCCATACACACTTATTATCAATACAAGTTATATAACTTCACAGATAACCTGTGATCAGAATATAAGTTGTATTGACAGCTTTGTCCAAAGAAAAAAAACACATTGAATGCATGTTGTGTTAAGTGCCCAATTGTTTTATAACAATTCTTCAGATTTTAAATCATATGCACACCTACAGTAAGTCTAGCACATCGTTGAACTATGCAATACACCTAAATGATAACATTGTGAACTTTGATCTAAGAAAGCAGTCATACAGTAACCCACGTGTTGCTGTCTACGCATGCACACAGAGCGCAGACATTTTTGATCCTCGCCTCGCCCCGTCGACAGGAAGCAACCTAGCCCACGTGTTGCACTACAAACAAACATGAACAGGGCCCTCGTATAAGCTCCTGTATGATATTTCAAAAAGTACCAAACGAGAATACATTTGATCAAACGTTAGAAACGCTAGGTTGATAAAGTATTTGGATGGCGAGTGTGTGTGTGTGTGTACAGAGAGTATATTGATGTGTGTCAGCTGCGCATGTGTGAAATGAAGCCAACATGTGATCCACCACGACTAAACCACATGTAGATACCGGATACACAGGTTTTGAATGAGAACGTGGTGTACTGCCGCAGTGTCAGGCTACATAATCAAACATGTCTTAATTAACTATTCTTATTTCAGTCATTGTACACTATATAAATTAGCTTCATCATCGTGTGCCCTATAAATGAGTTGATGACACATTACTGCAATGTGCTGGCATGCAGCCTATTACAACCAGAGCATAATTTAGCACCTTAACCTTTGTTAAGCAAAGACATGGATAACGCTAAACATCCTCACTGCAGTGATGATAAAGCCAGCTGAATAGCATTTGCAGCGATTGTTACCACGTGTGTCTGGGTCTAGATGAGCAGTAAGAGCACGTTTGCACACGGATGCAGCTTAAATTCGTATGACTGATATTGATTATACACTTATTGGGCATGCTAGGCCAACTACCAATAAAAATACACAACTGTCACTTCTTTTATTAACGACTCCTTGTTTTATAAAGGGAGAAAACCTGCGTCGTTCACCAACAAGCTACTGGCTCACCACCTAGCATTAACATACAGCTAAAAAAGCACCAGCCCATTCTTAATGAAGCTGTATGTATTGTTTCAAACCTATACCACCAACGAGCTATCAAGCTGTACTGTTTACAAAACAATGAGTGCTTTCTGAATTCAGTTTTACAAGCGATACTACTGTGGCATCCACGTGTCACTTTTCCCATGCGCAGTGTACAACTCATACACACAACATGCTCTGTCCTGCCTCTAAAACACACACACAACTAATAACATTGGGTTTACAGGATAGGAAATAGAGTAGATAACATATTATTTACCTCGTCAAGTGTATCCATATGGAACATATCCATATTACATGCAGTTAACGTATCCTCGCCAGCACCCCACCGCACCGCCATCTTGCTGGTACACTCCCTGGACCCGACTCGTTTAGGAATGAGGAGAGATGAATCGAGAACCAGAGGAACAAGCACGCCGGTAGGACACACGTGGTCCGACATTCCCGGCAAAAGGACGCAAAGTAACGCTAGGGGTCAGTGGGTTGGTTACGTGAACACGTCTCTTTGTAGTTCTTCGGTTGTTTACTTCCTTGTGGTGGCTAGCTGTTTTATCCCTGTTGAAAAAAGAAGTGGACACAAATGCACTCGAGGCAATACGTTTGATAACTGCACCTGCTAGCTGTTAATACACAATAAGAAGTGTGTTAATATCAAGTTTTAAGTGTTACAGAAGAAACCACAATACAACCTTTCCAGCAAATACATGCAGGTAGGTAGGTGTTTCATCCAAATGCCAAATTATTGCTGGTCCCAGCTTCTTAAATGTGACAATTTGCTGATATCTCTGTTTGTATTATTATACTTTATAAATAGAGTATTTGGGTGTTTTGGACTGTTAGTTGGAAAAAAACAACACATGGGAAGAAGTTCACTTGGACTCGGAAGACATTGATTCTGAAAACAATTGTTACTTGTTGTGGCCTTGATTTTAAATTCAAAAGAAAGGCGTTGTTTCAAATTGTTCTATAGTTCTCAAACTTAAACTAGTGCATTTGAATTCATCTTTAATTTAATAGTATATCATGTTTTCATTTAAAAGTAAATGTGTTAAAAGTGCATGTATATAATCATACTGCTATTAAATGCTAATTGTTTTTTTCTTGTTTAGAAATACCAAAGAATCAGGTCAGTCAGTTCAAGTTGACTTTGTCTCTCTTTTTTAGCATTCCCTTTAGCCTGTAATTGTTCTTTTTTGGCACCAGTGGGCACTGTTCAGCAACAACTATATAGGCTTTTATCTATTTTGAAAGATGATGAATTTTAATATTTATAGTATAGTATTTTTTACCCTGAAAATCAATGTGACACTGTGGAGTGAATTGACGTCTGTAGAACGAACACAAACGGGGGAAACTAGATTTACTCAAAAATACTTTGAGAAGCTCTGAGAAAAGCTAGTAAGTAGACCCAGAGGTGCATATATTGGACATTGGCCAATAACTGAGGACTAACAAAATAGTGGAAAGAAAATTAGTTTTCCTATAGAGCCAAGGATGTGGTGAATGTCTATTTGTAACTGGGTATAATACATAAAGGAAAGGTAAAAAGTAGGCGGGTAAAAAAGGAAAACAGGCTGTGAAACAGAGGTGGGGATTAAATTGGGTCGAATACAAAAGTGGCGAGGATGTATTTCTCATTAGGATCACTACTGCATGTCACTGAAAAGCCATCGGCAATTCCCTGTATCCCACAGGCAGAAATGGATTAGAGGTGAGTCCAGCCTCAACAACGTGCAGAATCATTCACACTCACTCTTTGTCTGTGTCTCTGTTTTACATATCATTAAATGTCTGCTGTGTGAAGAATAAAGAAAGCTATGTGCGCAGTTTGAATTTTTTTTAAAATCCCTCTACATTCTTTAACAGCTTTCCTCTTGTTGCAGCTATTCAGTAAACTCATTTACGTGTTATGCTTGATTAGAAAAAGTATTATTGTACGATACTACAGACACTAGGTTGCAGACACACTGTGTGCTGTAAATTCTCTGGCATCCATCCAGTTTTCCCTCTAGCAACAATTACGAGTCCACTGATCAATACGGTCCCTTGCTGTTTTTCGTTTGAAGAACATGACCCTTTTAGGCATATGGCATTTATTTAATAATATATGCAGTTAGTTTACTGATTCATTTTGAGAGCAATTTAAAGGTTTGAAAATGAGTCCCTGGCTCCTCCTGTCCACATGTTCTACACAAGCTTGTCGAGCAAGAGAATGATACCCAACTTGCTCCTGATACGTGTATGTACAGGGGGAACATTTACATAGCTCTGGACAGAAGGCTATGCTAAACTAGAGAATGCAATTCCTGAAGAAATTGCTAGTGGGAATGCTTTATGCTGAAAAGCTGATGCTAAACTGCTATGCTGAAATGTAATGTGTAAGAAAAAAGTGAAGAATTTAGATTAAAATGATACATGAACACTGGGGGCTTGAATGTGTGATGAGAGAAGAAAAGAAAGTGAAAAGGCTTGGAAAAGCAGCAGAATATTTGAACTGCAAACTTTTGAACTAACTTGATGGCGAATGATCTGTCGCCATGCCAACGGCATTTGATGACATCCCATAATACGCTTAGATATGTTGATGGCCGCATCGTTACCAAACCTGTTAAGTTTGGTAACGATTTGGTAACGACACGGGTGTTTATATTTGAGCTAACGACGTGTCCAGAGATCAGAGGTTTCCATGGTGATAGTGAGAGGAGAGCATTTTCATTGTTCTGAATGAGAGATAAACCTCTTACATCAGAATGTTTTGTTGAAGAACCATAACGGATATCGGTGAAATTTCAAAGCGTGAAGCATGTCAAGGAACTTGACCATCTGAAGTGTACTTTTTGTGTACTTTCGGGTTAATAATGTGGCCTTTTTGGCAGATTAACTGTGCGGCTGCTGTGGTGGGGATCGATGAGGTTGAACTTACAATGGGGTTTAATGGAGACATGTTGAACGTTTTTGTCACTTCATGCCCTCAAGAGGCATTTTGTTTTGTTTTGCTTAATTCTTTTTTATTTTTCAAGCTACGAGATGTTCTCCTACGTTTGTCATGAACAATTATGTCTCAGGAATGTAGGGTTTAGGAATTATGGCAGGTTTAAAAGAAAATATGAAGGCAAAATTAAATATGTCCTCCACTCTAGCTGTGACATCACGCACTCTAAAATCTGAAGAAGGCCTCTTTACCAAGGTCTGAACAATGTTGAATATCTCTTAAAGTAAGATTCAGATTTAAAAGTTATGTTACCCGAATAATGTCAGAAAGTTGTGTAACATTTTAAAGTTGGAATGAGGTTTCTGAGTGAAAGTATGAAGGAGCAGTTGGCAGTTGAAGAATGAGCAGTTAGCAGTTCATTTCATTTCATTTCAAACCTTTATTTAACCAGATTGGTCCCATTGAGATCATAGATCTCTTTTTCAAGGGAGACCTGCAGTTGAAGTTGCATGAAGATTGTTGAAGTCTGAATAGTTTCTCCATTGACTTCCATGTTAAAAAATGTGATGAATTATGGGATGTATCTCTGGAATTATGAAAGTTATGAATGATAAAAGTAATAGCCATTGATTCCCGACCGAGCTATAGTGTGGGAGAAGAAGAGGCGCAAATTAACCCGGCGGAATAATAAAGAATTTTGTGCGTAGCATAACAGATGGTGGGAATGCTGTGTAAGCATTCCCACTAAATGACAGTACCTGTGTTTCAGGGAGAACAAGTAACCCAAGGAGAAAGTTCTGCATGGTTGTTTTCTGTAGTCAAATTCCATTGATCGTCACCAAGACATATTTACATTTGTATTGTTTTCTTTCACAATCTCGTTTCAGCTTTGGCTTCACACAGAGAGAGTTATTTTGTTTCGTTCTTGTTTTAAATCACTGTCTTTATGCTGTCATATCATGGTGTTTGTAATGTTTCTCATTATCCCCATCAGGTGGGGAGAGTAAACGGCATGATAAGAATTGTTATTCAGCACAAATGTAATTAATTCCATTACGAGGTTCTGGCGGTTACAGTAGGATTAACTTGTGCTTCCTTGGTGCCTGTTCCCCACGTGTCTGAGACACAACTGGCCCAACCAGTCTGCTTTTCATTACCAGTCCTGTCCTAATGAATCCACTGCTGCTCCTTTCCTCCACAGCTTTTACCCCACTAAACCTTAGGCTGTACTGTACTTCTGTAGGGAAAGCTGAACGACTTATGAGCTGGACTGTGTGTGAGAGAGACGGAGAAAGAGAGGATCACCACCCAACACACTCCTCGAATGCTACCTACAGCTGCTCTGCCGTTGCCATGGATACAGTGCCCTCTCTCTCCTCTCTCTTGGTGGGTATGGAGGGATGGGGCTGGAGAGGAGAGAGGAAAAGTGCCTCTGACTCCTGCCTCTGCGTCATATTAATACCAGACCAGCCCCCTCTCTTTTCCCCTCCTCCTTCTCTTTCCTTCCTTCCTTCCTTCCTTCCCAGCATCCAATGTGCACACTGCTAGACCCCCTCCCTTCATGTGTGTCTCCTATCTGCATCTGCTCATCACAGTCTCTCTCACTCTCTCTGGCGCAGCTTGGTTACCTCTGCGTGGCTGACCCAGGCGGACTTTTCGGAGCGAGCGTGGGCGCAGAAGAAGGAGGGAGACAAAGGTAAGCGTTGAGATGGAGGTTTGACTGTGAAAAACTGTGCATAAAAGACAAGGAGAGACAAGGAGAGGAAAGGAGGGGTGGGGGTCGCAGAACAACTGCAAGACAAAAGACTGAGAGGTAAGCATGAAAGGCTTGAACTCACCTGAGATAACAAGTATGGCATCTGGAGCTTGTTAAACATTTTGTTGGAAATGTGTGTAAGGTTGTCAGTGCATGCGAGGAAGTGTTTGTCTGCTGTCAGAGGAAAACATACCAAGAGTGTGTTTTACCTCAGTAAGCAAGACAGTGTATGTGCTGTCTGTCACACAGTGTTACTGAACTGCTGAGGGTTCCCACAGTGTAGAAAACAGAGGGGGGAACTTCATTATTCTCACAGCAGCTTTTTGAGTGATGTGTGAACGTGTTGACAGAGCGGGAATCTCTGTATCTGCAAGAGACGAAGATTGAGAGGAAGAGAGGGGAGACAGTGCAGCCAGTGGTGAAGTGCTCAGCTTCAAAGCTTAATCGCTCCTGGGAACAGAAGCCATTTTCCCAAAATCACAGACATGCACCGTTCCTTTTCTTCTCTCTCGCTCTTATCTCTGTCTCTTTCAGTGTTGGGGATGTCTCTCTCTAGCTCTCGCATCTGCTGTCGTTCAGAGTTCACCATATTACAGTAGCAGAATCTTCTGTACATGTCAAAGCCTACAAGGCGCACAAGGAACCGAATGGTGACAGAACAGAAGAGAGAGATGAGAGGACTCAGTGAGAGACAGACTTTGTTTAAACAGAAAAAAGTGTGTGGGAAGTGGAAATTAAAAGAGATGAGTAGGGAGAAAGAAGAGGAGGCCCGCAGTGTGGTTCATTGTGTCCTGAGAACAGTGTCTGACACCGTGTATGACATTTAACTCTGATGCCTCTGCCAGTACGCTGGTGTTTGGGGAATGCATCTGTCAGCTTGCATTTCAGTAGAGACAGTTGTTTGTCTTTTGTTAGTATAATGGTTGTGAGGGAGAGACAACAGAGCTCTGAGGTTTGTTCAACTCTCCTGGGTTTCAACTCTTGTGTATCCTCTTGTTGGAGCCTCTTGGCTTCATGGATATATTAGACCAGTGGTTTAATGTGTTTTCAAAACCCGAACAGATGAAAAGATGAATGACGACTAATTTGGAACATCCATCATTATTTCAACCCATAGTATTTAACAACATTAATTATATAAAAGTAGATATTGTTACAACAAATTGTCGATTTGTAAGAACTTTTTTTGCATTTATACAACCCAATTATTTATTATATTTATCAATGTAAACCTCTAATCCAGTACTTTCAGAACACTGTATATACTGTATGGTATTTACCTAAATACTTTTTACCCATTACTTAAGCATTTTACCTTTTCTTATACCATTTTAATTTCAGTTCATCCATCAATTGTATCCATTATTTTGTATCTGCTTTCTAAAACATCTTCCTGCACTTTCAATTGTGGTTGCAGTTCAACAGTCAATATGTGGAAATAATTCCTAAGAAATCAGATATTCCATTTAGTCCAATGCTGCTCTGCAATTTTTACAAGTATCCCCTGAGGTACAAGAACCCTTTTTGTGGAAATCAGTTTAATATACTGTCAGCCCTGATGTGTTTTTGCAGTGTAGACTGAAGTTGTAATTTATTTAAACCTTTTGTGTTTTTGATTGAGTCAGGATGACTCAATGACACGGGTCAATCTGTTATCCATCTGACAGGATCATGTACACGAGCAACAAAGACATCCAGCTCATGAGAGTCACTTATGTGCTCGTGTGTTCGTGTAGTCAAGTGTGAGATTTTAAGATTATTGGCTCGGAGAACAGGCAAGCTCGAGCCAAGAGAATTTATGGGATGAACGGAAAGGGAAACCAGAGACGTGGAGGAGGGAAAGGAAATGAAACAAAATCACATCAAGCTGCAGAAAGGTCATGGTAATATCAACTGGCTGAGGAGATTAAATTGCAAGTGAAGTGAAGATTAAAAAGCCAGAAACGAGTATAAAAGAGTCTGCTGGGCAGACAGTTTGCAGCCGAGTGAGACTGTTTACATGCAGCTCCGTGTCAACGAGTGCGTGCACGGGACGTACGCTCTCTTCCTGCCTCCCATGGGCTCTCAGTGTCCCTGTGCTCCAGGTGGGCTTTGCATTTTTAATCGATACTGTCTGTAGTTATTAACACCAGTCTTCTCTCAGAAACAGAAAAACAGACGCAAGAAGCGAGAGACGGAGACAGAAAGAGAGATGGAAATCTGTCATACACAAGGGGGAGTGTGTGTGTGAGTGAGTGTGTGTGCATGTGTGTTTGTTTGGCAGTAATGACCCTCTGCCTCTGGGCTCCTACTGAGTATGTTTATCTCCCACAGCAGCAACGGACAAAAATGGACGATGCATCACTGCCACACACACACACACACACACACACACACACACACACACACACACACACACACACACACACACACACACACACACACACACACACACACACACACACACACACACACACACACACACACACACACACACACACACACACACCTTGTGCATTTTCTCTCTTTCCTCCCTTTTGCTGTAATGACCTCCCCCTTGCATTATCCCTTTCAGAAACACACACAGTGCCTCGCTCCATTCCATATTACTTACTCCTGTCTCAAATTATGTAAAAGCTCTGTCTTCCTATATCCCTCCTCTCTCATTTCCCCTCCCACTTGTGTTGCAATATGCCTATTAATGATGCAGCTAGAGCACCACTGCCAACTTCCTGCCTCTGACAGAGGGAGAGGAGTGTAGTTGTGGTGTACATGCCCTGCTTTGTACCACTCCCTCTAATCTCTCCACCCCTCTGTCGTTGTGTTGTTTTCCTCAGTTAGCCCATGCGAGCGGCGTGTGGACTGAGTGCAGCTGTTTCGTTCAGAGCAGAGCCCAACATGTGAGAAGATGTCTGTTGGAGGTTGTGCTTGTCCCGGTGAGTGCCTACAGTTTCTTTCTTTTCTCCCTGTTTCCTGTTCCGTCTCTGTGCTCAGTGGAGCTGTCAGAAAGATGACTTGTGTAAAAGTGCTGCAAAGCTGCCTAGGGCCAGCGTCAGGCAGTGTTAGTGTGTGTGTGTGTGTGTGTGTGTGTGTGTGTGTGTGTGTGTGTGTGTGTGTGTGTGTGTGTGTGTGTGTGTGTGTGTGTGTGTGTGTGTGTGTGTGTGTGTGTGTGTGTGTGTGTGTGTGTGTGTGTGTGTGTGGACACGTGTAGCTGTGCTCCGCTCTCAACACATGTCCTAACCTAAAACAAGGTTATAGACTGAGGCTAACTCACTTTGAGATTGAGTTGTTCAGCAGACCCTTTCAGTCACGCTAGCTTGCTGTGCTGCAGAAGATCAATGGCTCTTTGAGTTTTGCCACCTACAGACACACTGAGATATCAATAAGTACTTTACTTGCTGGCTCTTTTCACTCCTTTCCTCAGCTTCATCTAGCCACTATAGATCTTCTTCTACATTATTTTGCTCTTATATGTCTAAAGTAGTTGGTGAAAATTCCTGCTTACTGTAAAAAAAAAACGTTCTTATACCACAGGACAGAACTGAATGAAGCAGAAGTACTTTCCTCAATTTAAAATGGTTTTAATCGTCTCTCTTGATGAGTGCACACGATTAATGAGGCTTACTTAAAGATTTAACTAAAGAGTTGAATTTGCTTGGAGTTAAGCTGCTGTTTGGATATTAGGCAACTCTTTGTTAATGTGACTTTGCATTCCTGCATATTTCCATTTGTAACGCTGTTGTTACGCTTGGGTTGGCTTTTCCTGAAATCGACATTCTTGAGCTTTAAATAAATCTTACATAAAATGTGTCTTACTGCAACGCTATGGTGTCTAATTGGTAGTCAGTATTTAAACTCTGCACTTATGCTACCGTGTCAGAGCATGAAGAAAGTCAATCTAGTAGTTCTGTCTACACATGTCAGTCTTTGGCAGGCAAAATGTTGTGGCAGTTTTTATCAAGTAGATCTTATAATCTGTTCTCTCCCATCGAGTGTTTGATCCTGTTTGACTTTGGAGCAATTTCTCTTTAACGCTACCACAGTGAGACGGTTGCGTTGTGCACAGTGAAAGCCTCAAAGTGCCAGGAGACTGCCTCCGTGCAGCACAAGGGAGCAAGGAACAGATAGAAATTGAATTGTACATCTGCTCATGGGGAACTCAGAGAGGGCAGATTGAATTAGGGTGTCAGTATCATTTTAATGGGGCTACTGTGATTCAGTCGCCTATCAGATGGAATAATATCAGTGAGGTCTCGAAGCCTTCATGTTCTCCTGTCAGATTCTTTACTATCTTGTTTCCTCTCTCTGTGCTGTAGTTTTCCAGGAAATCTGCCTCCTTTGCTCTCTCTGTTGACAGACCCAACTCCAGAGCAGAACTTTTAATGACATCCACATGTTTTTCAAGGCTACACAGAGAATGAGGTCGACCCAGAGAGATCTGCCTTCAGCGTTCAAACACACAGGTTTACACATGTAGGCTTGCGTGCACATGGGTAGCAGGCATGTACACTCGCACACACCTTCACGAGGAACCTGCTAGGACAAGTTTAGGCTGCAGGGTCTGTCAGAACAATGACAATGATCAACACCGGTTTGCCTTGCTGTGCACACTGTAAATCATTGTACTTGAACGCTGGTTTGTTTACATTCTTGCACTATTGTGGACGGAAGATCCTCCCCATCCTTTGTGTGGGAATCCAACAATTCTCTCTTTCGGCAGCACTTTCTCTTTTGGTCCTGTATGTCTTTGTTTTGTTATTGGGTCAAATCACTAAAGAACAGAGGAATCAGAACGGAGCATATTTGCATGTAGCAGAATGTGAGTAATGATTAAAAACAGGCTTCTCCTGTCTGTCATTGACAACCCTGTGGCATCCTGCTGTTGTTGTGACTTTGCTGTGAATCAGCCTTTTTAAGGCTTTGTTCCCCGCATGAAGGAGATCCGTCCTAACACAGTGGAGCCAATCACGTCCTTTGTTCAGACTAAATGGTAAAAATAGATTGCCTGTGAGTCGAAGATACCCCTCTCTCCCTCCCTTCCCTTCTCGCATGCACTCAAGCACGCGCTCCCCTCTGCTCACCACTCTCTCCATCTCTCCCCCATCTCACTCTTACCCCTCCCTCTTATTTCTGCCTTCCTCATCTCACTCTCGCCCCCTCTTCCTTGTACCCCCCCTTTCTCTCTCTGTCACTCCTTCAGTGCCTTTTGCAGTAACAGTGGTGTTACCTCATGCAGAAAGTCACATGGCTCCTGATTGGAGAAAAGTGACTTTAAGCAGAACCAAGATGGCAGCCAAACGGCCAGGTTTTTTTTGATTACCGTTTCACAACAACACAACTGCCACAGCTTTATCTCGCTGCAATGAAAACCTTTTTACCTTCCTCAATTCTTCACTTCTTTTTTCCTAGTCCCCTCCTCTCTCTACCCTAGTGAGTACCTCAGATCTTGTTTGCTAGATCAAAATGGCTGTGTGCAGAGGCAGAGAGAAAGAAGGAATGCGTGGGAGACAGAGATGCTGGGGAGTCAGAGAGATGAGGGGGGGGGGGTTGTAGAGTGGAGACGTGCTGTAGTGATGTCACATCTGCTGCAGGCCGACAGGATGGCAGAGGAAAGCTGGCATGTGCCACATGGAGGGGGAGGATGGGGGGAAGACAAAATGTGGAGGAAAGAAAAAATGATTATCTGTCAAAGCACACCTTTATTTGTGGGAGAAGACGCAGAGTCTTTATAACATGAAAGCAGGTTTGGTACTGAGGTACAGTAGAAGGTTACAGTAACATTGCTCAGATTGAAACAGAGCTGTGTTCTGGAAACAAAAGGTGTGAGGAGGACAGCCGCAGAGTACATTGAAAGCGTTCTGCTTTATCCCTATGCCACCTACGTGTGTGCAAATACAACTGTTTACAAGGTATACAAAGTATAGAAAACTAAAAGATTTAAGCAGCTTGTTTTAGCTGGTGTCATAGATGAATTGTGCAATCAAGTATAAGAATATAAAGTCAATCATTGACAGTTTTTTCAAGGAATTCCTGCCATAAATAAGAATAGAGTACTTCTGACTTCAATCAGACGAGTATTTCCCTAAACTGAAAATCAGGCAAGAACCAAGACTTGAATAATGATGTCAGAAAGGGGAGTTGGTCCATTTACTTGGAAATAGTGACTGAATCATCATGCTTATTTAATTTCAGAGATGTAACATTAGAATAAGTATTCATGGCTTCATGTTGTAAATTAGATTAAGTGTCCAACTTCCAGTAAATGCAGGTGCTGTGTCATAGTGGTTTAATTATTCAGAATCTGTGTCATAGTCCAAGATTAGTCTCTTAATAATATAACGCTGCAGTCAGTCTCTCTGTTGTTCAGTTCAGGATCAGAAATGAATGACTCATGCAGTATCATAAGAATAAAAGTGTAAGTCCTGTTTTTGTGGTGGATTTTCTTTTTCTATAACACATTATAGAAGGGACTTTGGTTAATTATGACTCTTTTTTTTAGGATACCTCGTTTAATTCCGTGGATGTTGGCACAACAGGACAAACCATATAAATGACCAAACCTACAGTTTACACTGCAGCAAATCCAGTCTGTCAACAACAGGCTAATTCTGATTCAGACCAGTGACCCCTGTCATTGCAAAGTGCCCATAACACCAACATTCACACACTCCCTTTCATTTGTAATCCATCAACCTTCTTTATCTGGAACACATGCTGTTTGGCTTCCTCCTGTCAGCCCAGAGCAGCATCCTCTGGGCGCAGTCTGTGTTAGTGCTGTCTGCTGCCGTGTTTCTATCACTACCAGTCAGGTGTCACAACGGTTTCCTTGACAGGTTTCTGCTTCGTCTTGAAGAGCAGCAACTGGAGTCTTAACATGCTGTTCACCAGCGCTCTCTTCAGTTTTCCTCACTACTGATTCACTCTCACTGTCAAAAGTGTGCACATTATACACACATCATAGTAGTACTTGAAATATGCTTTCAAGGCATGTTAACATTACATATGTCTGACTTGTTCACAGCTCACAACAGTTTTTTTTCAGTCAATCAGTTTATTTTTTAAATGTTATAGGTTGTCTTCTAAAAAAATAATATAATAACTTTCTTACGTACGATCACAAACAGGGATTTAGTAAGATGTTGTGTCTGTGGTTAAAACTGCCCTGCATTGTGGCAGGCGTTATAATATATTGAAGGTTTGCGTGCTGTTATGGCAAACTGTTGCTGAAAAAAAACAATACACATTATTCACTTACTAGGTACTATTTTCTACCTTTTCTAGCTGTCTTCCATTATAACCTCTTCAGTGTTTCCCACAGATCTGAAATATACTTCTGGTGGTAGCTGAGAACGGGGACTTTATGTTTCCCACACATAAAGTGTATGTGTGGGAAACCCTGCACTTTATTTAGGGACATTTTCGTAAATTCCATACTATTTTCCATGTATGGCCAAAGATGTAGCTACTAGTGTACCCTCACTCATTTCAGATACCTTCTTAGTCATTTTGTTCTGGAACAGGGCTTGCACTGAATGTATTGCTGTGTTAATGCTATGCAGTCCAACTTCTGCATAAAACAGTATGTGTAAAGTGGTCTTAGAAGCTAAGGATCTATAAATACAAGAAATCGTGTGTAGTACAAGACCAGTTTTCCGGGGACTAAAATAGAACTGAGTTCTTGTGCATATGAATGCTATTTAATGTTATCACTACCTGCCGGTGCTACTTACCTGGTACTCGGTGTGTATGTGTGCATATAGTGTATGTGTGACTCCAACTAAATACAGATGAAATAGGATGCCGTCTTTCTTCAGATCGCACACTCTTTAAATAAAAGCATTGGTTGTTATAATCATGGAATAGGCAGATAAAGATATAACTACATGATAGAAAACGTATAGTTTATTTTATTAGAAGCTCCAGGTTATTTGTCAATAGTTTACAGCATAAACTGCTGGATAAAGTTCATTGTCTTATACTGTTGTATTCTGAAGCACTGGGATGTTTTCAGCGTTTACCAGCAGAGGGAGATGCTGTTCTGTCACATCTCTTCTTGTGTCAGTCCATCAACACTGAACACAGGCAGACTGGGGAATCATTGTTTTCAACAAGAGATCCAAGATCTGGGCGTGTTACAACAAAAGGCTTTAGCCTATCTTCTATATTCCCTTTGTAGATGTTTAATTCTTAGTTTTCTGTCAGAACTTAAAGATAACTCACTGGATTTAATCACAGTTAATTGATCTAGAAAGCGTTTACCAACCAGAGTTGTACAGATGATGTAGTCTACCATTTTCATTTGTGTGGCACTCTCCTGTCAATCTATTGCTGCACTTCTCTCATCTGCTCTCCCTGCTTACATAATTCGACAAACCTACTGTAGCTCAAGTGAAAGCCTCAACAAATTGAGCTTTAAATGCACTTTGTGACCACAAAAGGTTTTCTGGGCTTCAAATATATTGCTTGTAAACATGAGAGTGGGTATTGATTAAAAGTGAGGCTGCAGATTATACCCTTACATAATCTGAGGCTCAGGACTGACTGCGGTCTGAAGGATTTGAGTCATCTGCTAAGGCTGACAATTTTCATAAGCCTTCACAAAGTTGGCTCGAATTAAACAGCCTTTTTAAGTAACTAGTCTTTTTCTAACATTTGCTGAACAGTGTAGACACAGCATCTGAATCACACGTTTTTCTTTATAGTTACGCTCAGGATGCAATGTAGTACTGGACAAAGGTGCTTGTCAAAATAGTTCCAGTAGCCCTAGCAACATCTTCTTTTAAATAATCGATTACCCAATTATATAATATGTTTAGGTGTCAATAACCCTGCCATACAATGGTTGTATTAATGCACCAGGACATACAAATATTAAAACAATTACTGCAAAGTTTCACAGCAAATAGACCTGAAAGTCTTTGGTCTGTGGTTGAATGCAGACATCAACTGTTTATTTTTTAAATGTAACCTTAGTATTATTTTTTTATAAGGAACTGTGCTTAGATGAACTAATGGTCTACTTATACTATTCAAACCCACCAGACTTCTAAGTTCAAGTGATACGATAATACTTTATTGGTCAGATCAAGTCTGACATTTGACTTGCATCACAGCAGCTCATGTGTAACATCAACATAGACAAAGGACATAAGACATGAAAAACAAACAACAAACATTTAACATTACATCACAATCACTGAGAGAAAACATTTTCAAAGACCCTTTAGCATGCATTTGATCTGGGATTTAGCTCTGTTACTGTGAGGATTGACTGATGCACAACAAAGGAGTGCTTCAATCTGACTTTATTGAATCGCAACAATAATAATGTTATAGCCTACTTTAATTTAGTAGAATGGTGATTTAATAAAAAACATTAGACATATTGACATAGTCAACATTTTGTAGCTTTGAAAACAGAGTTGGTACAAGCTGATACAGAATATAAATTAGTTTGTCCATCCGAAATACGTGTGTGTTAAGGGGCAAAATGTGGGCTGATAATTGATCCTCTCAACGGGGACCCATCTTGTTCCACTCGGGGTTCCTCTTTTGCCCCTACAGTTCGAGGACAAGACAAATTGGGATCCCTGCTGGCTGTGGAGCGAGGCCCGTGTTTGTCCGGTCTGTGTGATGGGATGGGCGGGGGAGCCCGAAGGAGGCGGGGCCTTTGTTTTTTTCGTGTCTCGGCTGGCAGGAACAAAGGGTCCTGTAGTAGTAGTAGATAGGTAGCACCGTCCCCCAAACAAATGCCATTTAAAACATACAGTCGGGCATTGAAATTTGACAGGAACCAGGGCAAGTATCGGAGTTTTTTCTTCTTCTTTTCTCCGTCGCTTGCCGTCCTGTTTGGGACGTAGGATTGATCGTTCCATTACCAACGGTCGGAGCTGGAGCTTTGACTGTCCAGCCGCTCCGGCTAGCAGAGAGGCTAGCTGTCGAGAAACACCGAGCGGAGGTGTTGAGCAACTCCGCCTTTCGGTGGACCTTTCTCTGCAGGTAACTCAAACTTACAGTCACACTACTTTGGCAGCTCTGTTGTTTCAACATAAATGCAGAGACCACTAGTGAAGAAGCACAGGAAATTATAATTGCACGGCGCTAATAACGGGAGTTTAGCATCTAGCTAGGTAATAGCTTAGCAATGGCATCCGTCCTCGGTAAATGAATGCGGCCCTGCAGATCAATTTACGCCTTGTCCCGAAAGTGAATACTGCCTTATTTTTTTAAATATCTATTATGCAGGTCCACATACATAACAAAACATAAACACCAATAAGCATCTCAATGGTGTTGGCCGTATTGATACATTGCTTTGGATCTTTTATTGGCTGAGGGCCAGCCTCTGGATGCAGCTCTATTGTTTGCAATGAACAGTTTGGGCGGACTAAACTGCATCAAAGTCACAGTATTTCGAGTTCCCCATTTGTTAGATGGGTTATGCGTCATGATCTTAATTCTTAGTCGGCTTCTTCTAAAAGATGCTGACTGGCTGGAGTCATCCATCTCAATTTGTACCCAACGTCAGGTTGCTTTCCTGGTCGTTTCTTTCTGGCCCGTGGCATTATGTATGCATCTGTTAGTCTGAGTGCTGTAATCTGCAGATGGTTTTTATACAGGTTTGATGCTGGAGACTGGACAGCTTTTTAGAGTGCTTGTTGGTTGGTATTCAAGGTGACAGTGAACTGTGTGTCAGCATTTTGTAGAATTTCTGTTTCTGAATATGTAGGCATGTTATTCTGGAGAAAATAAGAATCCTGCTCTTATTTGTTGCCTTGTAGTTTTTGCATTGCCTTTTTAGATTAAACAAAGACTGCTTATTTGTGTTTGAGTCTTGTCTGCATCTAAGGCTGTTGTTGGGTTCTTCTGAGCAGGTCCACCCACATAGTAATGGGAGGAGAAGTTGACCTGCTGTGACTCTTTCTGGAGCAAGGGGGTGAAGGGTTAGACAGAGCGAATGAAGGTGTTTTATTTGTTTCAGCAATAGAGACTGGACAGACAGATCAGAGTTCACCCAGACATACTTGACCCCAATTCATCCCTTTCTCCCTCGATTTGTCGTTCATCTTTCAAAAACATCATCATTTGTAGTCTCTGTCTGTGGCGTATCCATTAGGTTAACACAAGTGTTGTAGTAAGCCTAAACGATACAGCACAGTTGGGTGTGATGCGGCGCTCGAGCGGCCTACAATGAGTGCCCCCCTGCTGGTTTTAATTTGGTACACTTACTATTTTAGACGCCCTGGTGACAGTGACTGAGAATTGTGCCTGAATTGGGAAAGTAACAAATTAACACCGTGCGGCCTTCAGGTTTCTATGGGGATTGGTAATACTGGATTTACATGCAATAATCAACATTTCCAAAGGGGAAACATTGCCCATATCTGTTTATCTCCTTTGAATGCATCATCACCACACATATTCATTTCCTTTGGGTCCCTTTACACATTTCTGTTTCGATGCTAACAAGTAGTAAAGCCAAAGGGTACTTGTGATGGGCAAGTCAGTTTTTCGAAAGGTTATTTTTCTCAACATCCCAGTCCACAACTATCAGCTGGAGTATCCCACATCTTTAGGCGGAACTAATTAGATCCAGCCACTGCCTGTGTGAGGTCTCCTTGAGAAAAGACGTTTAGAATAGATGTTTTTCTCATAGCGCTGATTGTCTGAGCATTAATGCCTTATCTGGACAGACATGGGTTAACAACTGCTGGGATATGAGTGGGGGATGGGTAAATAAGGCAACTAGAGGGGGAGACGCACACAACACAGGCGCATGGTTTGATTACATGGGGCTGAATGCACAGAGGAGGGTTCCCTATAATGAGCACGGAGAACATGCCAGACAATCTCTGATGTGTCCCCCATTTCACTGATTGTTTTCTCAGGCTGGCTAATAAATATTGCTGTTTTTCCTCTCCCTGTGATGATTTGTTTTCTTGTCCATTTACTAAATGGAAGATGCATTAGATAATGAAAGCAGCAGGAAATTGTTTTGGCAGCTTGCTTTTTATTTGAGTAAATCTCCACAAAATCATCCAGCATTAGATTACTTAGATGATGCTGTGATTTGAACGAGCTAAGTCCAAAGCAATCTAAATCTCCTCTAAATCTCTGTTCTTTTTCCCCCTCCTCTGCTGCGTGCTTCTCTGCAGGCTGTTCGTCAAAGTCATTCAAGCTGTACTCTCCTAAGGAGCCCCCCAACGGCGGCAGCTTTCCCCCCTTCCACCCAGGAGCTATGCTGGACAGAGATGTGGGGTAGGTCTGGGCTATACTGTCAAATGCAATATAAGTTAAAGCAGGGTATTAATCCTGATGTCTTCCTTTCTACAACTTGTAATATGTTAGTCATTTGTTGACATAGAGTTTACTGAAGAATACGTGTACTGTGTATATGTATGTTTTTTATTTTGTTTTGCATATTCAAATTGCACTGTTTCATCACCCAAACTTTGAACGTGATATTGAATTGAAATCAAATGAGAGATACTGAACATGTTAACCCTTTTTGAATACCTTCCTGATTAATGATTATGTGGATGTGTATTTAAAATCAACTAGCCGTGAAAAATTAAAACACACATCCTGTCTCGAAGCAAATGGTTGCTGATTTAGTTTTGTATTCCTCTTAGGCCTACACCCATGTACCCCCCATCATACATGGAGCCTGGAATGGGGTGAGTGCTTAACTTTAGCTTGTAGCTGTCTTAACTCAGAATGTGTTCATTCAGTCTTTATAATCTCTACTCTCCATTCATTTTATAACACATAAACATTCAATTCACCTGCTATTAAATTAAGCTTGTGTCATTTGTTTATGCTACATCTGTTAAAAATCACAAAACTGCAGAGTGATTAAACCCCCCTTCTTTCTGTTTCAGGAGACCCACACCGTACGGGAACCAGACAGATTACCGGATATATGAGCTGAACAAAAGGCTACAGAATTGGACTGAGGTTAGAGTCACTTCATCATCCGCATAGAGAGTAACAAGAACTCAACACCAAACAAAAACACAGCATCAGTGTTTCATTTTCAGGCTTCTTGTGATTACTATCTGTAGTGCTACATTCTGCAGCTCACTGTGGCCGTGTTTTCAGATGTCCCGTACCCAGCTGCTGTTTGTGTGTAGCTAACCATGCTAGGGATTTATGGGAAATGAAGCCCGAGAATGCGCTGACTTAATTTACATTCAGGCTCTAATAGGATTATCTGATCAACCTGGCTAAAATGTAATTGGAGTGCCAACTGTTTATATGCCTGAGCTCGCTACTGAGTAGCTGTTATGAGCCACCCTTTTTATATGACTGTCAGTGTGCACACTATTAGAAATGCATTCACAATGACCTCTGTACATTGGAGGAATTTAAACACATTTTAGTTTTATGTCCAACAAAACACACATGATGTCTGAAGCCCAGCGTGCTTTATTTAGGAAGTTCAACTCTCAGCTTTTTTGCACGTCTTCACTGCACCAGCAATATTTACTCATCTTTAAGAGCACCTGTGTCTGTATTAGAGAAAGTTCAACTATGCAGGAATAGTTGAACGGTTATTTAAATGGTAGATTAGAGGAAACAAGAATTTCTGCTTCTTCTTTTGAGTGGTTTCATATCAATTTCATCAACTTCAAAAACCTACTGCTCACTTACCTACCTGCCCCCCCCCCCCCCCCCCCCCTTATCTGGCTAACCTTCTTCAGGAGTAAACCCCCTCTCGCTCCTCCTCTGCTGGTCTGCTAACCGTCCCTACGCCTCGTCACCATGGGTGCTCGGGCCTTTAGCTGCACTGCTCCCAGACTCTGGAGCTCCCTCCCCCCGCACATCTGACAGTCAGACACAATCACCATATTCAAATCCCAATTAAAAACCCACTTGTTCAAATCTGCCTACTCACTGTAGTGCCCCCCATTATATGTTTCATTTGTGTCCACTTGACTGTCTCCTCCATGATTTCCTGTTTGTGTTTTTATCATGTTCTGTTGCCTATTAGCGTTTTCTTTTTAACAAATTGTACGGTGTCCTTGGGTGTCATGAAAGGCGCCTAAAATAAAATGTATTATTATTATCTATATATAGCAAATAACATTTTTATAGGAAACATACAGTATTGATTTTCAGTGTGTTCTCTCTGGGTTAGACTAGAATGCTATGTTTTATTTGATTGTGATTATATGAAAAATAAGAGTAATGGTTCTTCCTCTGTGTTTAGGACTGTGACAATCTGTGGTGGGATGCGTTCACCACAGAGTTCTTCGAGGATGACGCCATGCTCACCATCACTTTCTGTCTGGAAGATGGACCCAAACGATACAGTAAGAATAAAGACATTAGCCATTGCTAATCATTGTTTTACTTTCAGCTTCTAATTGCAAATCTTAAGAAATTGACCTTCATCATTTAAAGTATAAACTGTATGTGATGTCCATATCATGAGAATGTTTTATTTATGATTGGCATATAACTGTTTGTAGCATAATGTATATCCTATTCTTAATGATGTTTTTATGTCTGTATGATTTTGTGCTGCTGTATCCCCCGATGTAAGGCGTATTTTTATGTATTAATTGTATTAGTATTATTTACGAAGTTATCATTTGTGTGTGCAGCCATCGGCCGGACATTGATTCCACGATATTTCCGAAGTATTTTCGAGGGGGGCGCCACTGAGCTGTTCTACGTTTTGAAGCACCCAAAGGAGTCCTTCCACAGTAACTTTGTGTCTCTCGACTGTGACCAGTGCACCATGGTGACCCAGAACGGCAAACCCATGTTCACACAGGTACACTGGATACAAAATGTACAGCCTTTTATTAGCTTCCGGTTGCTGTGACTTCTAACTTATTATATTCCTCCTCTGGGGATAAGGTTTGTGTGGAGGGCCGCCTGTACCTAGAGTTCATGTTCGATGACATGATGAGGATCAAGACGTGGCACTTCAGCATCAGACAACACAGAGAGGTCCTCCCAAGGAGTATTTTGGCCATGCATGTGAGTTCCAGACGCAAATAACCACACGCTGACACTGAAATACACGTCCTGTACATGCACTTATTCATCTCATCTCTCTCATAGGATCCCCAAATGCTCGATCAGCTGGCTAAAAATATCACCAGATGTGGGCTGTCCAACTCCACGCTCAACTACCTCCGTGTAAGCATGTTACTTTATGATAATCTTCTTTTATCGATCGGTCGTTTGAATAAATCTTCACCTACAACAACCTGTTGACACTCATTTGATTCTATTTGGTTTCTCTCTTTCTTTTTCATAAAGCTATGTGTGATATTGGAGCCCATGCAAGAGTTGATGTCGAGGCATAAGACGTACAGCTTGAGCCCCAGAGACTGCCTGAAGACCTGCCTCTTCCAAAAGTGGCAAAGAATGGTCGCACCTCCAGGTAATGCACACACCTTTCAGATTGTCAGTGTCAATTATGGCATTGTTTAACCTTCAATTATTAAACGGAGGAGTTCGAATCCAGTGGAAATTGCATAGCTTTTCATTATCTGCATAGCTTTTCATTATCTGCAACATATCTACAGAGACTTTAATAAATATATCATTATAAATCCTATCATCTCCTGTTTCTACATGTAGCTGAGCCAGCCAGACAAGCTCCAAACAAGAGGCGGAAAAGGAAGGTGTCCGGTGGAAGCACCGTGAGCACCGGCGGAGGCAACAATAACAACAGCAACAGCAAAAAGAAGAGTCCAGCCAACAGCTTTTCACTCTCCAGCCAGGTACCTGTAAGCATTACATCTACTTGACCTCTTTCTGCGCCTCTTAAATTCATCTGAGCAAGGCATTGGAGTAAATATCAGAGGGTGGATGGGTTTGGAAAAAACGGCAAGGCGGTTAGAAAATCATTTTTGGGTATAGGGGGTGTTAGCTAGGGTTGTTGGTGTGTTAGGAAGTAGGTGTAGCAGCAGGATAGAGATAGGAAGGGGATGATTATGGATTGTGGATGAAGGTGTGGTAGGTGTAAATGGGGTTACTTTCTCTAATTCTGAGGATGTGTATATTTAGTCAGTAGACCCCCTAATGTGAACCATTGATGGGCAGTCCCTGGTCCCCTGGGGCCACAGGTCTATGGGTTTATATAGTGGATGTACACATGACCCCCTTTACTAAGTAATGCTTAAAATAATTGTGGTAATGTTGCCTTGCTCTGAATTCCAGTGGGGCAGTTTTTTTCCGCTGTATCAACTTGGTTATAGAGTTACCGCTCAATCTATCAGAGCACGTGATTCACTCAGCACTGCTGTCTTTGCCCACTTGGTTGCTTGAGAGCCAATGAGACCCGAGGTGGAATGAAACCCCCTGATGCTGCACTCAAGGATCAGGGATGCCCACTGCTGGCCAGTAGGGAGGGCCCCATGACTCTGGTTCTCGGAACAAGGATAGGGAGTCAGGGCCACATGGACTTCTGAACTGTCAGGGTAGACGCCCTGACAAAGATTATAGATTGAGAGGACACTATTATCTCAGGGTTAAATACTCCCTTGGTCCCTTAAAGTATGAACTTCTTATTAGTGAAAACTAATTTCTAACGTTGGAATCAAACACAGTCAGACAACCCGTCCGTGCAGCCAGTCATTCCGCGCAGCCCCCTGTATTATGGGGATAATATGTATCGGCCCTTGCTGTCCCCTTTAGGACGTGATGATGGTGGGAGAGCCCACTCTGATGGGAGGGGAGTTTGGTGACGAGGACGAGCGTCTGATCACGCGCCTGGAGAACTCGCAGTTCGATGTGGCGAATGGCCTGGAGGATGAGGACAGTTTCAACAGCTCTCCTGCACTGGGGGCACACTCACCCTGGAACAACAAGGCCCCCTCCAGTCAGGAGAGCAAGAATGACAACTCCCAGTCGTCCCAGTAGAGTGCCGAGGTCTCAGTCAGACCCTTTTTTTCAATGCTTAAATCCTACTGGGATCCATCTGAGCCAACACACTAGTGACAGGAGTCAGGGAGGGCGGCCTCGAGCACTTGTGTTCAACATTTTTTTGTTTGTTTTTGTTCCATCATGTTCTTTTAAAAACAAACAGAGATTGATAGGGAATGGACAATAGCTGATGGACTGATAAAACTCGTACTGTCACATGAAGGACAGGGTCAGCAGAAGCCCACCCCTCCCTCACGTAGCATGATCACATGATCAGTGGTGCTCAGCCTTGGCCCTCGTCTGCTCGGCTCCACTCAGTCCTCTCAGAGGTGTGGTGAGACTGGCGGGGGTGGCGGCGTGGGCGCATGTGTCTTTACCCCCCCCTCATCGCTCACCACAGTGTTTGAGCCAAAGTTGGCGTGTCCTGTTGTTCGAGTGCTCGCCATGGCGACCGTGTCAGTGGGTTCTTGTTCCAACCTCGGGTCTCTCAGGCGTGCGTTCTCCTTGACGATGCACCCCGTTGTTTCTGTTGTGCTCATGTCACAGGGAAGAAATGCTTAGCTTTAATTTAACTTTTTGTTGCAGGCTGCAGAAAACTGTGTGCACTCTTAGTATCAAAATTGAACTTCAGTTTTTAAAAACTCAATTATTTGTTTTTGTAGGACCTGGTTGGAACAAAAACCTGTACAGTGCCGGAGCTTGAGGACCGGAGTTGAGAACCACTACGCTAAATCTTAAACATCCACAAACTGACACACATGCATCCAGACCTGTTCATACTCCAACACACACACACAAACACACATTTACACTCACCTACACCTGCAGCATAAAACAATGAGGTACTGGAGAGAGGTGGTACGCAGCATGTCTGGACCAGAGCACCAGATGCTACAGAAGTGTGTTTTCATTTTCTATGTTTTTGACTTGTTTTGAATTGTTTTTATTTTTGTAAACAATTTCGAAAAAATAAACATACAAGCAAGCAAACAAAAACACCCCTAGAATATTCTTTGCACTGTTTTCCACTATTGACTCCAGTCTATTTTTCTTATGAATTGACCGTGTATTTCCTTTCCTTTTCTATTATTGCTAATGTAAGAACTGTAAAACATCTGAAACCTGCAGTATATTAATGTAAACGTATTGCTGTTAGATCATTCTTATTGTAATGGTAATAACTTCCATGTAGGTCTGTGCTAAATATAATGTCACCTATCTGTCGGCCATCACACTGTCATCAGGTTCTTTGGCTTCAGTGCTAGAAAACAGGTTTGGGCGAGAGAGCAAAGCCAGTGTTTGAATACTGGACCACATCTTGTCTGATGTGAGTCCAAAGCAACACACTGAAGACAACTCCCCCTCAAAATGTCCCTCCAGCCCCCGGGTTGGATCTGTTGACATGTCATTGCAGAACTGTTTGCTTCGTCTTGAAATCTGGAGGTCCTCTCTTCAGAACACACAGTAACAAGAAACTTCTCAAATTTGCTACTCAAAAATATTTTAAAAATCAAATTTTGACAAGATTGTAAAAAAAAAGGAAAAAAAGACTTTTGTATTAACTTAAGTTTCCCAGAAATGTTTTTAATTACAACTAAGAAAGCTGCACACCAAGGAGCTACATGTAAAGATTCTTTAGATATTGATTACACTACTGTTTTATGACGAATCATTTTGTTGGCTTTACTCCTCATGTTTGTGTCTGTGCTTGTATATTTTAGTAATTTCTGTAAAAGTTATTCTGCGTACTCCTCCCTAGAATTATCACAAACTCAATCTAATGTAAAGAGATAAAAACCCTCTTGAAAGTTTTTTTAATGGTACAATCACTGATAAAATAATTTTGCCCTCATTTTAGGAAACTGTATTTATTCTTCTATGTACTGACATTCTGTTTAGGTCCAACCCGCCTGTACTACACCCATGATGAAATATGGAAGAGTCTCTTGGGCCGAGTCAGTAAATGCTAATACAGGTCATTCCCTTACTTGTTTTTTTTATATGCGGCTCCCAGTTTATCACAGTGGTTCAGTATGTCCACATTGAAGAGATATTTAATGGCCAATTTCTGCTGTCGTAGGTACCTGGTCTATCTGAAAATGTATTGGATGCACTGAAAACCAATAAATAACCACATTTAGAGAAAATCCTAACCGCCAAGTCATCCTTGTTTCCCTGAAGTTGCAATATGTAATGGTGCGTCATCCTCTTTAAAGCATTGAGCTCTTCAGATGTTGAAAATGTTCCACAATGGTGCAACCTTTAGTGAAATATTGATCAACATTCCCTTAACCTCGATGATGTGGCTTTTTGTTTGTAATGAATTAGTTGGCTGTTTCCAGATCCATTTCAGATAACTCATACATGAAAAATGCATATTCAATTTGACTTCATGGAAATATGCTGACCATTGACATGACCTCTTATCCTGGGGGGAGGAAGACTCACCCAGCTTGACCTCAAGCTGCTGTGTCAGGGTTTCCTGTTTACGTAAATATGATGTAAAATATGGGCTTCAGCTTCGCCCAGCTGACAGTGGATAGTAGTTTCCAGACTCGCCCAGCAGGTGTCTCCCTAAGCGAGAAGAGCACAGTGAGCAGCCGGTCAGAAAGTGCTCCATCACTGTATCTGGCACCAATGCTATCAATCCTCACTGAGCTGCAGGCTGTGTGACTAAGACCCTACTCATTGTCTCTAGCACCTCTAGTTTACTTTGTGGTTACTACTCAGCAGGCCAACACAGAATTGATCTAGGAGGTGGACATTTTTACAGCCTCTAAGTTGACATCCTTCAGAGAATAAGGGTTTGTGATATTTGGGACAGAGTTGATATGGCAATTGATTCCCCAATAGCTGGCTCCTGTAGCACCTCACCATAGGGGTGATTTTATATCTATATTTTTTGCCAGGTTTCTGTCATTGATAATTCATGTATGGTATTAATAAAGATGAATTTTCACTGAAAAGTATTGTGTTATTACATTCAACTCTTGTGATTCTTCTCTTATTACATATTTATATACTTGTTACTGTAATGAGAGAACTTTCTATTAAAGAAATAAAAATAGATAACTGGGAAACAAGTAAGCTTTGTTATATTTCACCTATGCAAATTAGATCTATCTAGCCACAAAACTTATTTCAAGAGAACTCCACAAAAACACTGTGGCCAGAACAGTTCACAAACTTTTTTATTGAAACAAAGTGTCAGCAAGACAATAGAGATCTTCTTTCTTCATTAATAAACACAACATTGTCAAGGACACAATTTACAATGTGACTCATTGGGAGTTTTTTTTTTTTTTTAAATTAATCATTATTTCATGGCAGCCCACAACTAATGTGGAAAATGACTGCTTGTTGGTAACAGGAAGGACAACCTATGACAGGAATTGCGATATCTAATTTCATTTAATCAAAATGTAAATATGCCGGATTTTAGCTTTGAGTTCATTTCCATCCGTTTTTCCCTCACATACAACATTTAAGAACATGACATTTATATACATAGCAAAAATAAATACATGATATGCAGAAAGAGCATAAGCAGCATATAAGTATTAACCACATGGCAGTGCAATATAGCAGCTACGACATATAATAGATCCTGACAAAGCAGAACTGATGTCTGTTTTCTCTGTCTGGTGTGTGATGTAAACAAAAAGCAAGTTATTGTACAACAGAAAAGGCAAGTGCGCAGCATAGTGTGGAAACTTCTTAAAGTTAATTTATGTACTAAAGGACATGTTGTAAACTATTAAATATCAAGCACATGGACAGTTCAGATGTGTGCACTTTGTAATCCAACAAAAGCTACAAAGTGGTTCCGGTAATTGAGCATGGGAACTCGGCCTTGGGACCTTTATGTGTGTTAAAATTATCTCAAATTGAATTACACTAAAGAACTTTTTACCACACTGTGAAGATACATTGAATGAATGGTCACAGTACCAACTAAGCCTGTGGTAATGGCTGTCAAGAAAGTCAGTCAGAATCTTGAATAGAAAATCAGGAATATGTTCACAGGTGAGAAGTCAGTGAGGGATCATGCACTAATCTCAACGACAGCAGACCAGCCAGAAAGTCTGGTGCTGTTTCAGGAGCACAGGATTATTGAGGGCTATCAATGAGTGGCACCAAACCACAAGGCCTTCACATGTCAAAGCCACTGGTACGAGCTGATTAAAGGATGAGCCTGTAATTGATGGGTTGAGGTGAACCAGGGTTGAATGATCAGCAAGTGACTGTGCACCTGATATCGGAAACAACAAACCAGGAACGACACTTGTATCACCGCTTCAGAGGCTTGATTGATGAATCAGTCTCATGACCTTTGTACACTTGTGTTCCTTTTAATATGTAAATGTATTCGTTTGTGATCCGAGGACTCATACGGAACAGGCAGTGTCACGATGCGGAACAGATTGTGGACCAAGTTAACATACTAGACTCCATAATGAAAGAACAGGAAAAGTTGATTTTATTTCTTCACTGTCATCAAAGCAGGATATTGGTAAGTGACTCTCCCGAATGTAGTAAAACAAGCTTTACTTCAATCTGTAAAGAGTCATGCTTTTTGTCTTGTTTTGTCTTCTTTAGCTGCAGTTATACTGTTCATCTTCCCTTTTTACAATTGGGAAACTAAATTCCTTAGTTTCTTTTGGCAACATTAAGATGTTGTGCTCTTAAAAACGTACCTCCCCAAGCATATCCTTCCCAGCTATGTTGACCTAGAGGTTTGAACTGTGTTGTTGCTTGTTGGGACACCACACAATTGCAGATGTGGGCTTGGAAAGATAGTGTTATCAGAACTTGTATCCGGCAAAGACAATAATATCCTCGCAAAATTGTTACAAACACATTAGGCAACCCTGTATTTCCCCCCTGACATAGAAATACCATTTGTTTGTGAGTATCTTTCAATTATTTTGTTCCCACAACTCTCTCCTTTCCCACGTCACTCCCTCCCTCCCTGTGTCTCCTTTTTAAGACCCTCCCTTTTGCCTCTCTCCCTCCCTCAGTGTTCTCCAGGCAAACACACAGTGAGGTTCAACTTTACAGCAACAGCAGAGCATATCAGGTTTCCACGCACTCCCCTCAGTGAATTACTGGAGATCAGAGCAGCACGACTGTCCTTCACGGTCTGACCAAGCAAGGTGAGTTCATCTTCAAATTCTCACTTTCCTCCTGCGTCTACATTTTGTTTTCATGTACTTTTCTATTCCTTCCGTATCTGTCCTCTTTTCACTCTGAACACACCTTTTCACCCTCTCCCACACTCTCATCTAAGTGCCTAGACCAGGACGCATTGCTCTGACAGTTTGTTTACAAAGCTCCTTTATGTACAGAAGGTACATGTTAAATATCATGGTTGTTATTCTTTCTTCTTTTAAACAACAAGAAGACAGTTTTAAGAAGGAGAAGAAGTGTACTCTATATGTTCCCCTTGTGGAGTTATTTGCTTAAGAGAACAAAAAGCATACGGTTGATAAGTGTTGATTGATATTCAAACATTGAGCAGTCGTTTTGTGAAGATAAAAAACGTCTAAACACCTGACAACACCATTACTGTCAGCTGTTATGAGAGTCAAGCCCAGGTTTAGGTAAACAGAGGTGATGCAGGTACCTGAGGCGGATGCGGTTTTTGTGTGATTACGCTATGAACACAGTGCTGGCACCACGGTCATACATGCATTTAATAATCCTTCATGGGCCAAGACTTTTCTCGGTCATTTTTTTTTCTGTCACTCGATGACCCACTCCAAAGTATCTGCTAGATTATAGAAGTATGAAATAGAAGCTTAAAGGTCACTGTTTTTCTGAAAAATGAAATACTGTAGGTGTTGGCTTAGCATTTATATTTCCCATTAACTAAATGCCATTGTTCTTCTGTAGAAACAGTTTTAACAGCTCTTCTGGTGCAACAACCTTCGCTGCAATCTCTTTCTGTGTGACTCAGTCTGTGGGTTTCTTCTCAATCAGTAATTCTCCTGCCTTGTTTGAGTGGTTCATTGTATTCAGTTCATTTGTTCTACTTGCAGACGCATCAAGAAAGAGTTTGTGCCATGAGGTGATTACTTTTTCTATCTGGACAAGTCTTTTCACACCCGTCCCACCTGTAGAAATGGGGTTACATGAGAGTGTGAGCTCTTGGAGGTGGCAGGGCAGTGGTGGTGCGTTCAGGGCCGCAGTAGGAGTGTTGCTGCTGGGGCTCAGCCTGGCCCAGTCCGTCCCCCCACATGCTGCCTGTCCAGCTGCTGCGGCCCCCCAGAGCGTCCCCCAGCCCCAGTACCAGGACACGGAGAAGGACGTCATGGGCTTCTTGTCAGGTTTTGTCCATTCCTTCCTTCAAACAGTCCAACCGAACGCCCTTCCTGAAGGTCAGTGTCATTGGTATTACTCACCACTCAAACATTTTGAATCTCTAACTTCAGTTTACACAAGGTTTTATTTAAGTCACATTGATATCTTTCCACACGCGGTTCTCTTTCCCTTCAGAGTCAGAGGTGACAAATCAGTTTGAACTCACTAAAGCTAATACTGCCAATAGAGAAAGATGTCAGGATCGGTTAATCAGTAATTTTATGGAGTTTCTGTTCCTTGCCAGGTCAATCTTTTACCTGTATGTCCCGCTCTGATGTTTATTGGCTATGACATGTCGTAATTGCTCCAAAAACCCCTTCTCTATTACTTCCTGCTTGGTATTGATATTCACAGAAAAACCAATGGACACAAAACATGTTTAACAACCTTTGCCTAATATCATTGTTTTGGAAATAGATTGTGTGAGTGTATCTCAACCAATAGCCTCGCAATGAGGCATGAAGAGACTTTATCTCACTGAAGAACTGTCCATGGGAACCGCTAGGTATCAACAGCTGCTTAAACTAAACACAGTGTCTGCCATCGCTCTGCGAAAAGGTAAATGGCACGATGGCTTAGTGTAAACTCTGGGTTTCTGCTTGACTATAAGCCCCCAGGCTCATAAATGTGTGCAAAGAAATTATAAATGTTTCCCTCTGCTGCCTTTTTCATTTCAAAGTGAACACAACAGGTGTAAAAAAGGTGAAATGCAAGTTTCTAGGACATTTATGCCAGACTGTAAAATGCTGTGACACAGACGGAGGGTGAGAGCTTCAGAAATAGCTGGCGTGAACAACACGTTTTCTCAGTTACATACGTCTGAGTTTTGTGAATAATATCCAGAATAACTGGGTTCAGTGGGACCTAAATCAAAAGCTTTGTTTTGTGATTCTTTGTTTGTTCATACAAATCTAATCTCTTCTGTAAACGGTCCTATTGTCATAGAAACCACAAGATGGAGGTGTCAGATTTCCATTTTACAATGCAAGAGCTTACAAATGTTTGTATGGAGCACATTGTCCCAATGGCCAGGCTTTTGTACATGGGTAACTAAGACAGAAACTAGCGCAGTTGGATAGCTATTTGCTATTATAACACCACAAAAAAAGTTGTTTTCTTTCTGACTTGTTTCAGATCTGATCATGAACATAGTACAAGATTCTGACCAACTGCTGCAGTCAATAGAAGGAAACCTCAGAGAAGTAAGTGAATGTGAATTAGTTTTACATATTCCAAGATGTTGTTGTGTACTTCTCTGGGAAGAAGAAAAAAAAAACTCCCACCTTGGAGCAACTTGAGCTTGTAATCGGAGAATGTTTAATGTTAAAGCAGCTTTAGTTTGTGTATCTTTCCCAGTTAACTGATACACTGAGACTCTTTCATATACTCTAATTGTAGACTGTCACCATAGTAAAGTAAAACTACTGTCCTGCCTGGTGATGTCTCACAGTGTTTGACGTCACACCATATCTCAAGAATCTACCACTGTTCTGCCTTCATAGGACCTTCTTGTGACACAATAATGCAATTTGTTCTGTATGTGTGTCTAGTTCCTGGTGTATGATGTGGGTTTCCTGGTGTGCACAGCCATTGGTGTCCTATACATCGTTCTGATGCCCATAGTTGGGTTCTTGTTGGCATGCTGTCGCTGCTGTGGAAAATGTGGTGGGAAGATGTACCAGAAGCAGACATCCTCCACTAACTGTCACAGGAGAAGTCTCTACTGGACTGCATTCGGCACCACAGCCATTATCCTGTGAGTGTTTGTGCTCTCATGTGTGTTTTGGAACACTATAATGATGTGTTCTCGGAAATTAGCAACAAATAAAGACAGCTTGAATGTGCATGCCTCACTGCCTGCAGAGGCGCCGCCAGGGATTTTGGGCCCCATGAAAAGATATCACATTGGGCCCCACCACTAGGCCCAGGCCACGCCAACCAAGCAAAATGCTGTGACCACACCTCCAGAACCCAACCGACTCATTTATGGTTTAAATAACTCTACCTGTACAGGCTTGCATCTGTCTTGTAGTCCAATACTAACTGCACAACATTTACTGACACTGAGCGGTGAACATATAACACTCTGCAGACATGCAAGATTCTGCTGCAGTATAATTCACTATTTGATATAACACTAACATTCCTGACAATAGACCTCAATAGTCATCTTTTATGGTGTACATGCCTTTTTAATAACATTTTTGAATGGAACATTCAAAAATCTAAATAAATATAACTTAAATATACATGACCTCTTAAATTAAAATAAAGTGAACATTAACACCAATATTATCATTTATAAAATGCTATAACAAAAAAATAACATAAGCAGCAGATTTTTTAATTAAATATACATACCAACTACAAAATAAGCGGGTATTAAAGTGAAAACGGACAACAAAACGGAAATGGAATTGAAAAGTCTGATGGTGGTGCTAAATCAGAGCCTATTATTCTCAGTCTTTTTCTCATCATGCACCTTGTGTGTAGTGATCCAATATCGTTATCATAGCCTTGCCCTTTAACAGTTATTACGAGCCCTTGCTCAGCCTTACTCACCAAGAGCCCAGCGCCTAGCCTTCTTACAGGCAAAGTCACTGATCAAGTCCTTGAAGTCCAGCTTTCTAGCCAACTGGCTTTCAATGGACAGCATGGCAAGACTGCAAAGCCTTATGGGGGAACAGGGCTGCGGAGCCTAAAGATGGATCTGTTGGTCCTGGCCCCAGGGGAGGGACAACTGATTTAGTATGAATAGCTGCTAAAAATGTACCTGCATTTATTAAATGTCAGCTAAAAGAGGAGTGAAATGAAAAACCTCTGAATTTTCTGTGAAGATATTAACAGTACTTAAAGGTGGGGTAGGTAATTTTGGAGAAACCAGCTCGAGCGGAAACAATCTGTCACTTCCTTACATAGCCCCTCCTCCAACACACACAAACGCGCACATGACCAATGAGGGCACGAGATAAGTTTGTGCACATATGGAAGGCTGACAGGCAGGTAGGCCATCCAGTTATTTTAGCCGGGCCGGCTAAAATTGGTTGTGCTTTTTACAGCGCAACGGCTTCCACAGATGAATTTTTTTAATGGATTTTTCGTCAAAGCGCTTAAGATATTCATTGCTATGGGGATGTTAAGAGCATTGCATGCAAAACAACAACAAGTGTATCTCGAGCCGGTTTCTCAAACGTACCTACCCCACCTTTAATGTCAGCAAAACATTACAATTATTATTTACAATGGACTACGCTTAGCTAACAGACTAATTTCCACCACTCATGAACCACACCCACCTTTTCTTTTGAAAAACTGGGTGACATTGGCCCAATCCCAAACCACTCCCTTGACCCTACCCCTCCGTGACGGAGTGAACTCCGTCTGTAGCCACACTCGCAACTGAATGAGGCTCCCTCCTGTCAGATGGAGGGAGTAAATACAGCGCAGCGGCAAGCTTTGGGATGGCTTCCCCTCTCTCCGGCAGAAACAGGAAATGCCGTAACTGTATGTAACAACGGTTTCAAATCAGCATCTCTTGGACAAAAAGTTTAAATTAATAACTCAAATAAAACTCCAAACATCTTTCATTGTGTTACTTTTTTTGTAAAGCTCTTTTAGTTTTAAACCTGATGTTTATAAGCTTCTTAGTTTTTGCAACAGTCTGTAAATATACACAATTTTCTAATAAAATGCACACATTTACCTTTTTCTAGACTAAACACAGGTATGATCCTAAGTTAATTAACATATGAGGCTATCATGAGTTTGTTAACATTGCAGTTTATCAGTGGATGTTTGCTAGAACTACTTTTTAACAGCTTTTTTCCTGACGGACACACACAGAGTGGAGACCAATCAGGTAGAGACCGGTCTCAAGTCAGCACCGCTGCAGACTCGCTGTTTGAGGGCTTGATAGCCCACTCCCCCTCCACACCGCTCCACACTCGTTGCTTTGGAACAGCCCTCAATATGGCGGACCCTCCGCGTGAACGCGCAAACGGAGGGGTACGGTGTAGGGGTAGGGTGTAGGGTGTAGGGTGTAGGGTGTAGGGTGTAGGGTGTAGGGGTAGGGTGTAGGGGGCGGTTTGGGAATGGGCCATACTGTCGCCCTTTAGTCCCTCTCTCTTGTCTTTCTGTCCTTTCTTTTCTTTCTCGAAAACCTGACTTTGTTAGTCGTTGAGATATCGTACACACGTAAGTACTAGGGATGGGAACGATTAATCAAATATTCAAAATTATTCAGGTATTCAAATAATTATTCAGGTATTCGAATATGAGTTATTAATATAATTTTTTTTGGGAGGGATGCCTAAGTTGGTAACATTATCAAATTGAATGATTCAATGTATACGACAGTGCCATAGCTAAATGTGTTAGGTGACGTCTAAAGGTGTGTTTAGCTCCGGTCACCGGTCCCTTACAGCGGGCAGAGCTGCAGGTGCTGATCTCTCTCTCTCGCGTCCGGTTAAACTTCACTTGCGTTTATGTCCAAATCCATCAGATCTAGCTAGTTCTAGCTAATGATATGGCTGCTGCCCCTCCCTACTCGCAGATCACGCAGACTCAAACCTCATCTTATGCCCAAATGCGGCTCAAATGCGCTCCGCAGCCGTTGCAAGGTTACGGCGCTAACAGTTCATGAGCGTGCTGCCCCGCCCCCTGTCAACACTCGCGACACATGGGTGGCCAGCCTATACAACAATAAGCGCTGCTTGGCAACCGTGTGTGGCGGCAAAGTACATAGACATTTTGACTGGAGAGATTTGGTTTTGCCGGTATTCAACATATTGTAGCGTCTCGCTACAGGAACACAGGGAGGCTTAGTTTGTCCTTTATCCGGGAGTTTATTATTCAGATCATAGGTTACTGTTGGCCGTAACCACGCCAAAACAATCCACTAACCCTGTCCTATTCTTACTCTCCGTCACGTCTCCCGCTAGCTCTCTCCTAGCTTCCCTCGTCTCTCTCCCCAGGAACCTCCCTCTTCCAGCCCCAACCAACCAGACAACACTCTCCCACCAAAACCCACAGCTACAGGTCACAAGAACCGTCCATCAAAACAGTGGCACGCTCACAGACACTCTGTAAAATACAAACAAACTCTGAACAACAAACATATCAAACATCAACATTATAACCAGTCCGTTACACTTTCCCCCCTCCTCAAAGTCCCTCGTCCTCAAGGGAATAAACAAAGTCTCTCAGGTGGTTAGGGGGTCTGCGATTTCTCTGCGGCCGTGCCTGGTCTGCGGCAGGGGTAGACAGGCCCACCGTGGGGCCCAGAGTAGGGCAAGGGAAAAAAGGTCCAGGTTGTGGGGAACCAGGCAAGGTCCCCGGGTCGTGAGAGGGGACTTGGGAAGAAGAAAGAACAGTGTCCCTAGCCCCTTGTGTCTCACCACCTGATCCTAGTGGTGTCGCTGTACCCCGATAGGGTGCCAACCTGTCTCGGTGAAGAGCAACTATTCTCCCTCTCCGCTGCAGTTGGACCCTGTAGACCAGGGGTCCCCAACCTTTATTGTGCCAAGGACCGGCAGATACATTAAAAAAAATGTGCGGACCGGTTGTCAATTTTAACTGATTTGAATATTTACTCACCAGCAGGTGGCAACAGAGGCTAATTGTATTTAACAGCCTGAAGAAATACCAATATGCATCCAAAACATATTAACAACTTTTAAAACCGGGATACAATTAAAACAAAAAATTAGGACCGCTTTACAAATATTAATATAATATATAATATAGCCTAATATAGGTGGCAACATTGGCTAATTGTATGTAACAGCCTGAACAAATAATAGAACAATATATATCCAAAACATATGAACACAGTTTAAAACCAGGATACAATTAAAACAAATTAGGACCACTGTACACATATTGATATAACTGAAATGTCAGAGAGACCCCTGGGCTTGTTAGCCAGCCATAATAACGTCATACCGGGACGTTCGTTCCGGTGCACTCCGACAGCATTTAGCACTACATCGAGATTAAGATTAAACTAACTTCTTTTGGGAACACCCACATACCTATGGAGTTGGCCAGATGTGTGTAAATTACTGTTCATGGGAATTTGAAAACAAATGCCGTTGTTGGACACACACAAGCACACCGAACATACACACACACAGCGAAGCGGAGCTGAGCAGAGCACATACACACACACATCATGCGCCATTGTGACCGGACATTTCCTTCATACAACGAGTAATAGGGGGAATAATCGGGCCGTTCGATGTGTGTGTGTGTAGAGGTGTGTGTGGTTGAAATGTAGCAGCCTGCAGTGGGGAACACAGTGAAGGCGGTGTGTATGCGCTGGTGCTGCACTTCTCAGAGGCTGCCTCCTGATGCTGCATGAAGTGAAGGAGGCTTTACAAATAAAAAAAATAGCTCTACACCCCTGGCCGCAATGTCTTTAAAATTAAGTCCGAGTTCAAAATATATCTAAAATAATGTATGCGCTGCCATTCCCCCACAAACATAACAGTCTGCGATTAAACGGTTGTCTCCTGTGTGATCCACTTCCTATTGGCGCACCACCTGTAACTTTCTCTGCACACGACAGGCTGAGACCTTATGCTAATCCGGTACCGGTCCGCGGACCGGGGGTTGGGGACCCCTGCTGTAGACGACCTCACTCAGTCTCTCCAGAACCCTAAAGGGCCCTTCCCAGTTGCTGTCCAGCTTTGGGCATCTGCCCTTCTTCCTCTGTGGGTTATACACCCAGACCAACTCGCTTGCACTGAAATGCCTTCCTCTAGCATGCACGTCGTAGTTCCTCTTCTGCCTCGCCCCTACACTCTGTAGCTGGAGCCTGGCAAAGTCGTGAGCAGACTGCAACCGTTCCTGGAGTTTCCTGGCATATTCGAACCCTGGGGGGTCCACAGGAGCGTCGGGGGCAAGCCCATCATCATCTCGCCCGGCGTGCGCATCTCCCTTCCTAACATGAGGAGGGCAGGGGAGCAGGAAGTGGAATCTTGGGTCGCAGACCGGTACGCCATCAGCACGAGGGGGACATGGGTGTCCCAGTCTTTTTGGTGTTTTGCCGTCACTATGGCAAGCTGTTGAGTCAGTGTGCGGTTGGACCTTTCTACGAGGCCATCGCTCTGTGGGTGAAGGGGTGTGGTGCGGGTCTTATGGGATCCCAGTTTTTCGCACATAGCCTTAAACACTCGGGACTCAAAGTTCCGGCCCTGGTCTGTGTGTATGACTTCAGGCGCCCTGAACCTGCTAAACATTCCCTCCACCAAAGCGTCCACAATAGTCTCTGCCTCTTGATCTGGTAGGCTGTACGCCTCAGGCCACTTAGTGAATTAGTCCATGGCTGTGAGGATTTAGCGGTTCCCTTTTTCTGTGCGGGGAAACGGCCCAAGAACGTCGATCCCGATCCTCTCCATTGTGCACCCTACCGGAAACAGCAATCTTCGACATCTCGTCTGTGTTGGCCCCAGTAGAATCTCTGTCGCAGGCGGCGGAGAGTCTTAGAGACCCCAAAGTGACCAGATCCTGGAGTTCCATGAACTGACCAAAGTACCGTCTCCCGTAGGGTCCTCTGCACCACCACCTGCCACTGTGTCTCTCCTGCAGCCGGTTCCTTCCACCCCCTCTGAAGCACTCCATCACACTGGCGCAGGGCTTCAAACATTGACCATAGCCGTTTAGTGGCTCGAGAAAACTCAGAGACCTGTTCCCACCAGGGTTTGTGTTGTGCAGCCACCCAAGCGGTTACCGGCCTGATGTCGAGATCCCCCTCCTGATTCTTCCTCCATTTGGCAGCATCTACAGCTAAAAGTCCATGGTCAGTTAATGCCCGACTGGTCCCACCGCCGCACATATCACCTCAGCCTGTAGACATTCCCTCTCCTGTGTTTCTCTCTTCACGCAGTAGCGTCAGTCATCACTGTAGCAGGGGCGACGGGAGAGTGCATCAGCGTTGCCGTGCTGCATGCCAGGTCTGTGAATTATGGTGAAGTCATATGCTCCAGCATGCCAGCTAGCCTTCTGGTTCTTTGAAGGACATGAGCCACTGTAAGGCAGAGTGATCTGTGAAGTGGAGGCCCCCTAGGTAGTACTTGAAGTGGCGGATGGCGCTGACCACAGCAAGCAGTTCCCGTCTGGTGACACAGTAGCAGCGTTCAGCTTTGTTAAATGTTCTGCTATAGTAGGCCACTACTCTCTCTCCTTCTGGTGTCACCTGGGCCAGCACGGCTCCTGCTCCACTGTTGCTGGCATCGGTGTTGAGGATGAAGGGAAGGGTGGGGTCAGATGGGAAGAGGATCGGTGCCACCACTAGGGCTTCCTGTAGTAAAGCAAATGCTGCCTGACACTCCACTGTCCATGAAAACACCTCTCCTTTCTGTAACAGGCGGAACAGCGGCGCAGCTATGCAGGAGAACCCTTTCACAAACCTCCTGTAGTAGGAGGACAGGCCCACGAAGCTCTTCAGGTCCTGCACAGAGCTGGGGGTGGGCCAGTCCTTCACAGCCTGCACCTTCTCTCCCATGGTGCCAACGCCACCGTCCGTTAGCCTGTGACCGAGAAAAGTCACCTCACGCTTCACGAAACAGCACTTCTCGGGGTGCAATTTCAGTCCTGCTCCAGTCACTCTCACCAGCAGACGTTTCAGGGCCCCGAGAGCTGATTCGAAGGATTTCCCATGGATGAGGATGTCGTCCAGGTAAACAACACACTCATGGCGGGGAATGTCTGCCAGCACCTGGTCCATAAGCCTCTCATACGTGGCAGGAGCATTATTGAGGCCGAATGGGAGAACTTTAAACTGGCATAAACCGCCGCTGGTGATGAAGGCTGTTTTCTGTCTGGCCTCAGGGGCAAGGGGGACCTGCCAATATCCGCTACGCAGGTCCAGGGAGGAGAACCAGGAAGACCCTGCCACTGTATCGAGTGCCTCATCGATGCGAGGAAGGGGGTACAGGTCCTTCTTGGTCACTTTATTGAGCGGTCTGAAGTCTACGCAGAACCGAAAGTCCTCCTTCTTTTTCTTGGGAACCATGACTACTGGAGCGGCCCAGGGGCTGTTGGAGGGTTCGATGAGTCCAGCCAGTTGCATCTCCCCCAGTGCTTTATCTGCTGCAGCTTGTCTGGCGAGAGGGAGGCGTCGTGGTCTCATTCTAATGGGCTGTGCATCTCCAGTGTCGATGTTGTGTTCGATGAGATCTGTCCGGCCAACATCGGCCTCAGACAGTGAAAAACAGTCTTTGAATTCCAGCAAGAGCTGCAGCAGCAGGTTTTGCTCATTGGGAGTTAGTCCATCAGAGTTTCTCTGCCAGACGTCTGTCACTGCCGAAACTCTCTCATCTGCGACAGGTTCTGCAGCAATGACTGGGTGAAGGCAAGGGTCCAGGGTCGGCAGGGTGGGGGTTTGTGCAGGTGCCGTCATCTGGGGGTCGCAACAAGCAACGGCGTCCGTCACTGTCTCGGTTGTCTGTGTTATAATAGTGTGGGTCACACGACAGCTTGTTTGGGGTGGCTGCCTACACATCTGAACGACCTGTCCATCTGGAAAAGTGAGTGTACCCCTCTTTGTATCAATGACACAGTCTAATGTCCCAAGAACATCCAGCCCCAGGATGCAATCTTCCAGGTTTGCGACCCACACTGGGCAGCGAACAGACTTCTTTCCCACTCCCATTGTCACAATTGTCTCTCCCACCATCGGAGATTGTTCCCTGGTAACTGTCTGTAATTTCACTATGGTGGGGCAAATAGAGGGATGGGACACATCATCAGGGGTCCGCATTGTCCCGGTTATGCAGACCCGGCCCCGATTCCCTGGTTAGCTGTGCTGCGAGGGCAATCTCAAACCAGATGGCCAGGCTGTCCACACCCCCAGCAGATCCTCTGGCGGGGTCTCGGAGACTGCTCCTCTCTCAGCGTGGTGGCACGCACAAGCTTTGTCAATTTTTCCACCCAGGCCGGCTCTGCTCTATTCAGCTCAATACCACATGCGGCGCTCACCTTCGGTGTGTGGTCATCCGCACTCCATGAAGCAGTACATAGCATCTCTCTCTGTGTGGCTAGCTCCAAAGCCTCCTGTAGAGACTTGGGGTGGGCGAGCAAAGTCTGTGTACGCAGGTCGGCTGGTAGTAGGCCCTGGAGGAAGTAGTCGGGGGCTAACTCACTCTGGATAACAGGAGGGCTGGTGAACCAGCCCCTCAATGTCGTTGGCGAGCTCCTTCAGCGGCTCCCCAGGCCGACGCTTGCGGCTACACAGTTCAGAGCAGAGCAGGCTAGCTGCAGAGCATAGTCCAAAGCGCCTCTTTAAAGCTCCCACCAAAGCATCATAGTCACTCCTATCATCAGGGTTAAGTAGCAGCAGGCTGGTTAAAGCATCCCCTGTAAGGCACATTGCGAGCTGGAGGGCCTTTTCTTCAGCGAACCACTTGCCAGCCTTGGCTAGCAATTCAAATTGTGCCTGGAGTGCTTCCCAGTTAGCTTTGCCATCATACCTGGGGGTTTTCATAGATGAGGGGAGGGCTTCTCTGTGCTGCTCAGTGTGTTGACTCGTGCCTGCCCTCTTTTTCTCTGTTTTCCCGCGTGTGGCATCTCTATCAGGGGATTAGCCGGAGCGGTCGAAGCCAGCCTCAGCGCCCATTCTCATGGTCATTTCTCTCACCCGCTCTCTGTGGCTGTCCGTTCCCCGACCCTCAGCAGCGCAGAAGTGTTGCCGCTCGTCAGCTTCCTCCTCCCGTTTAATTTTAGAGTAGTCCCACAGCGACATGTTCTCACCGAGATGGAAACTGTAGGCTGTATGGCAGCAATCACTGTAGCACACCGCTAATGCCGTTAATCCGAGTTGAACTTTTACTTCCGACACCAAATGTAGCGTCTCGCTACAGGAACACAGGGAGGCTTGGTTTGTCCTTTATCCGGGAGTTTATTATCCAGATCACAGGTTACTGTTTGCCGTAACCACCTCAAAACAATCCACTAACCCTGTCCTATTCTTACTCTCCGTCACGTGTCCCGCTAGCTCTCTCCTAGCTTCCCTCTAGCAAACTTCTAAAAATGTTTGGGGCCCCTGTCAATCACGGGCCCTTAGAATCGTCCTAACTTTTCACCCCCTTACGGCGCCCCTGACTCCCTGTATATGTCTCCCTTGGATTGTGTTCATGACACAATGTGTGTGTGTTTGTCTGTGCATATTTGCAGTGCTGGGAACGTTTGCATGTTCATGAGTAACACAGACATCAAAGTGAGCGTGGACCAGAGTCAAGTGGAGCTCAACAAATCTATAAACAACATCCATTCCTACCTCACGTCTGTGCCTCAGGTAAGAGAAAAACCTCTTGTTGATTTAACAGCTTGGTAAGGAAATATACAAAAGTCATGCCCTGCACCCAACAGCTATTGTGTGAGATGCAAACAGACCTCCAAATTCCCCAGTCAGTCCTATGATTCAGGGCCAGCTCAGCACTCTGCAGTGTCAATACTCTTATCTCAAGATACAAGAGAAAGGAAAAAAAGGTTTGAGGGAAATGCAGGCTAGTTTTGTTTGTTCTTCTTCATTTGAAGAAAAGCTGCTATGTGTGATGGGCTTGTGCAATCAGTCAGTGACATTGTTTGCTATATTTCACCACGTATATCTTACTTTGAAATACTTGGTTTTCCCTCTACCAATATCCAGCAAATCGAAAAGGTGGTGAATGAGAGCTACAGAACCGTTGAGGAGGTTAGCATAAACCTGGATGGTAAGAAGGGAACTAATAATGTAAAAATAGAGGAACCACTTTGTTGTTCACTGTAACAGCTGTGATACAGTGTCTGTTATCAATGTGTAACCAACCATCTCGCACCTGTGTGTCTGTATGAATTAGCCATTGGACCTCAGTTGGGAAAAGAGATCAAGGCGCAGTTCAGAGGAACCCTGGACCCAGCGCTGAGTTCTGTTAGACTGCTGGATCAAGGTATGCTCTCCCTGCATGCTCTGCCCTGTCTCAGACTGAGCATGTTAATGCATGTGTGCATATTTGAAGGGAGATCTTTAACTGCCTTTTGGATTTCACCTCCTACCATGACATTGTAGCGTTTGATAAAGCCTTGTGTGAGTTAGTGTTTGCGTAGAGTACATTTTCAACAGTATTTCAGGCTCCCTAAAATACAAATAATAAACCTCATGACATTTTCTCCCTATCAACAGATAGCTGCAAATGAATGAATTCAAGAAAAGTGTTTAATCATTGTGTTTTGGCCCAGGATTGAAAGCACATGCTGGTTTTAGGAATGACAATCTATTTCGGCTTTATTTGTGTTACTGCTATATATGTTGCATATTATCCTAAACAAATCTGTGAAAGCGATATTGACAGATTGTTGGACATCTTCAAAAAGAACAAATGAATGTTCAAAAATGTGGCAAAACCATTGGTTCCTTAAAGCCAAGGATTGAACAGATGTAATCTCACATCATGTCTCTTAGGTATTTTCCTTTTATTTTATGTAAAAAATGTGAATTAACTTTCAACATGGCTGTCATTTCTATTTTTGATACAATACAAATGTATTTGCACTTGTTTAGAGTGATAAGAAGACCAAAGATGGCTTCCTGCCGAATGTAATTGTATTTTAGCTGTATATGCTGCACTCATGGATATGTGTGGAAGCAAGTGCTGATCTATAATTGATTAACTTTGAAGAATATTTAACTGTCACTTAGAGCAGCTGGATAATATCTCACCGAGCAATCAAGATTTTCCTCGAATCTTCCATTAATTTTAACCTTTTTAAAGCACTTGTGAAAGCAAGGTAGCAACAATGACTTGTGCATACCCTGGATAACATCTGTGTGCTTTTCATTTGTGTGAGCAGAAACTGTTGACACCAGTCTTGCACTGAGCCAGCTGAACTCGTCTTTGACCCAGCTGCAGTCCAGCATGGAGCGCCTCCAGGACAACTTCACTGCCATTAAAGATCGCGTGCTTCAGACTATATCCAATGCAAGCTGCGTTGGCTGTATCAACCTGAAGCCTGAGCTAGAGAAACTAACCCTAGATACCTCCATCACTGTAAGCACTCATTTTGTGTATCTTGGTTTGTCAGGGAATATTCCTGTGTTCTTTTCTTTAATAGAATCCTCAGATCAAGTGTTTTAAGCAAAAGAGGAGTTAGGTTTGACTTCCGTACATATTGAGAATCAGTGTTGTTAATGTGTTTGACCATACACCACCATGAGAAAACAGGAAGAATCATTTATGCAGTCAAACAAGCTCTGACGCAGGTTGAGACAGGGTGACAAATCATAATAGCTCTTCATGTTTGGCTTTGTCAGAACAGCTGATTTCTTCTCCTCCATCTGTTATTCTCTATTCCCCCTACACTCCACCAATTCTGACACATACAGACTCTCCTCTCCTCTCACGTCTTTTCTTTAGCTCTTTTTGATGGAATCTACAGTAAAATATGTCATCTCCATCCTTGCGACAAGAATAGTGCATTGACACAAGTATAAATACAATCCATCCTCATTATATTGTGTTACGCTTGCTCTTGATTAACGTCTATGAAAACCTGGTAATGCTTGTGTTGCTGAAGTCTGCTGCCCCCCTCTGTCCGTTTAAAGTATAACATGTTATTACGTGATTATGGTTGCATGTTTCTCTCTCTGGTTTTCTCCACAGATTCCCAGCTTGAGTGAGTTCGAGTCTGCAATGGATGAAGTCAATAAAACTAATCTCCCATCCAAAATCAAGGAGGTCAGTGACATTTTGAATAAACACAAATATGGTAATAATCATCAATCAATTCAAATGACAATAATGTAATAACTGTTAAGGGACACTTTAAAGTGAAGCTATTAAATCATAGGCTGACAAAAACAAAGCTACTTTTTCATTCAAAAGAACTAAGACACAATTCATTCTCAACTCTATATGGTTTTTATTGGATATAATGAAAGAAACTGCACTTCCTTTCAGATGGAGGATTATTTCGACAGCATCCCCCGGTGGGTGACTAATGAGACCAAGGGTATAGTTCAAAGTGAGTGTGCACATACTGTCACACACTTCAGGCCTTTACTTCTCTCTTAATATTAGTTTGAATTAACTGTAAGATAAGAGCATTTTTTTTAAACGTGTGTGTGTGTGTGTGTGTGTGTGTGTGTGTGTGTGTGTGTGTGTGTGTGTGTGTGTGTGTGTGTGTGTGTGTGTGGTTTTAGGCAGCAAGCAGTTGTTGGGCAACATAAAAACGCAGATCTCACAGGTCACCAATGACATCCCTTTATCCTCTCTGACGGGCCTGATGGGTTCTCTGGACCAGGTGCAGAGCCAAATGTTCAAGTACAAGCCACAGATCAAGAGAGCCGAGGAAATAAGGTAAGAAGCCTGGGGCCTGCCAACACATGTGATCAAATGCAAGAAAAGCCCCAAACATCTATCCTAATGTGTTTATTATATTTGAATCGTTTAACCATTATTAGAATTATGGCATTTTTATAACTATTGTCTTTTTCTTTTTCTTTCTGTTGTACCTATATGCTCACTTAGTTTGTTTTATGGGGTTTTATATTTTATATTGTTGCATCGATTCAGTTCTCTTGTGTCTTATCTGTTGTAGAGTACTCATTATTTATTTTATTTTCATTTCATTTTTTATTACCATATCTTTTACCTCCTTGTGTCTCTTAACCAGTTAAAATGTTATATATTTTGCTGCATGTATCTGTAAAGTTCTTAACAAATAATCTGAGGGGAATTTCTTGTTGTTTATTTTTCACTTGTGATGTGTCATTTTGTAAAGCACTTTGAGCTGCATGTGTTGTATGAAAAGTGCCATAAAAATAAAGCTTTATTGTTATTCTCCAGATGGGCAGTGTCTGTGTCCCTGTGCTGTGCTGTTCTCCTGGTGGTGGTGTGTTACCTGCTGGGTCTGGTGCTGGCCCCCCTGGGTTTGTCACCCAAAGACGACCCCACTGAGCGCTCCTGCACCGCGGATTGTGGAGGCACCTTCCTCATGATGTGAGTGCTGCTATCAGTTTAATTTTGAGTCTCATATGCTCGTATGAAGAGGGGAACATTACAACTGATTCCCATCCTTTTGTCCTGTGTTGGTTTCAGGGGTGCAGGTTTCAGCTTCCTCTTCTCCTGGCTGTTCATGATAGTGGTGACGCTGCTGTTCCTGCTGGGCGGGAACCTCTACACCCTCATCTGTCGGCCCTGGAACAACGGACAGCTGCTAGAGGTAGTGATACAAAAATACATACACCGGTATCTGTACGCATCACAAACACAAACCACAGTCACTCTGTTAGACATCTTTGAGTTAATACTCTGCCTTCTCTCTCCACAGCTTTTGGCTACTCCAGGTATTATTCCAGGGCTCGATTTAAGGCAATCTTTGGGATTGAAAACCAACATCACTATCCCTGATATCTATAGGTATGTGCTGTCAATTCACTTCTCACACAGAAAGAAATACACCTGTAGATCTGAAGCTATTATTTATTATTTTTGGATGAATCCATTGGTCTATAAAATGTCAGAAAAAAGGGAAAATTGTCAATCCCTTTAAATCAAAGTCCAAGGTGATGTCTTCAAATGTCTTCTTTTTTTTTTTTACAAAAGCTAGATATTTTCTGTAAAATATTATATCAATCAGAGAAAGACAGGAAATCTCCATATTTTACGGACTGAAAACTGTTTTCTCGGCAAGGAAAATTGCTTTTATGATAGTGAGGCAATCTTTTTTGAATTTGACTGACAGGCTTATCTCATCGAGTTTATTGCCTTTGTGAGATGAAATACACAGATAGTTGTTATGTTTGTTTATTTAGTTATCTGTATCTGTGGTTCTTAAGTTACTAAGGTTCATAAAGCCCTTCAGTTGTAACTGTGATTAAATGCTGTACAAATAATTTGGACTCACTGTTTACAGAGACTGTAAGCAAAACCAGCCTCTGTGGACAACACTCCACTTGTATGAGCTAATAAACCTTGATGACTTACTCAATGTATCAAAAGTAAGTTTCCTGTCATTCCTTTCAAACTGTTCACAAATCAAAATGCTCAAACTTACATCAACTTTATCAGACATAAGTTCAAATGTGTTTGTCATTTGCACTCAGTACACAGCGCAGATCCAGCAGGAGTTTGAGAGTACAGTCATCACTCTGCCCAGTGTCACTCTCCTGAGCCCCGAATTACAGAAACAACTCAGCAGCTTCTCCAACAAGGCTTCAAATTTTGACTCCACTGCTGTCACGGAGAAGGTAACCATTACTCATGTGTCTTTTTGTAAACCTCCTGTCATTAAATGCATCCTTGTGTAACATGTAGTTATGACCTCCTCATCGCTTCTCCCTCTCCTAGATGAACAACGTTTCCAGCATCAATCTGAATACCACAGCAGATAGACTGTTTTATCTCGCTGATTTACAAGTGAGTCACATGTATATTCAATCAATGCATTTCTGTGCTATATATGTGTGCATCACATGATTCCTGATTGAATCCAGTTTTTGTCCTGCCAGTTGTGTTCTAATATCCAACTATTTGTATGTTTCTAGTCAAACAGTGGAATAAAAAAAGAGCTTATAAATGAGGCCAGGGACATGATGCAGATCCAGGCAGACATAGAAACAATCATCATCCCACAACTGGTGAGTATCTTGCCCCATCTCCACATCCCTGTATTCTGTTTTTCTTTCCTAGTTTAAACATCTACTGCTTTCGCCCTCAGGAAAACCTTAACTCGACCATCAAGAGCTTTAGATCCATCGCAGATCAAATCAATGTAAGTAGACTGAATAACACCTGGGAGTGCATAGACCAAAGCTATTTTCCTCTCTTTCTTCCTGTGGCTTATTTTCTCCTCCTTGGCTCTTCCAGGGAACAGTGGGGGAGGTGCTGAGCAACGTGGGAACAGCACAAGACCTCCTCAACACAAATACAACACAGATCGTCAGGACCGTGAGTAGAGGCACGAGTCACATGAGTTTCGAAGAAAAAGTGCTGCATGTGGTCTGTTAATGCCTGAGGTGGGTCAGTCATTAAGCCAGAGGGGGGCGAGGGGGGTGTGGGCTGCTGGTAACTGAAACAATGTGCTTGTTGGTTCCACATCCAGAGTACATGAAACAAATTACTTGACAATTGTTTGAGTCTTCAATTTTACTTATGCAAGCCTTTTAGCAACTAAAAACTGGTTCTTTTTTCGAGCTAACTTGTTTATTTAATGGAAAATGACACTAAAATATCTGAAACAATTGCCATACGTGGCACAAGTCTTTCGTTTACGGATGTTTCATAGATGGATGTCACAGAAATACGTGTGTAGAACATTTCATTTTATTTTCCCTATCTTCCACGTCAGTGACTCCAAATCAGTGCATCATTGTATTACTACACTGGACACCTCTTGTCATTGTATTTATTACTTTTTATATGAATATTGCTATGAAAATGTATTTTATAAATATAAATATACATTTTATATTTATTTGATCAAAGTCTCTCATAAAAATTTCTAATTTATAGCTTCCATATCATGTGACCAGTTTCCTCCTAATACAAACCAGATATAGTTATTATTGCTATACTGGACAAGTAAGACACACCTATTTTATTGGATTGTACGACTTATTTGACTTTATATTGATACTGTACTTAAAATTAAGTTATCTCCTAAAACGCCTTGATTTATTTGAATAGCTTCCATGTCATGTGACGCATTGACTCCAAATCTGTGCAGCATTGTATTTCTACACTGCACGAGTGTGACACATTTGTTGTTTTGATCTTTTTATGGGATTTCTTGTCAGTAACAAAAATAAATAATACCACCAGACTTATCTTTTAATATTTAAATGCATACTTTAAAGCAGTTTGAATTCCTTCTGTGTATTAAATGTGCTCCATAAATAATGGTTAAATAATTGCCATGCCTTCACTGCTCACACTGCTTGAAGTTATTTACGGGTCAATTCAGAGAATTTACCCAGAATTCCACATGCTGAGGAGGCCAGGCGTTCCACTGATTCCTCATGACCTCCCACAGTAAAGCAGGGAGAACATGTGAGGAATTTACTCTCTTTTTCTCTCACCGTTCCAGGAGAGCAGAAAGTTTCTCGACTGTCAGCTGGGTTACTTCACTGTTTATGCTGACTGGGCCAATCTCACGGTAAACTGTGTTACATATCTTTACACTATAACTGTAAATGCACTCAAAGCAAGTTAAGTGTTTGATGTTTGTTTGTTTCTCACTGATCTGTGTAATCCCCCTCAGATCACACAGCAGGTGGGCCGCTGTGGGCCGGTGGCAGGAGCTGTGGACTCTGTGGATAATATCCTCTGCTCTCACCTTGTGGATTCTCTGGTGAGGATCACATGTTAGCTCCACATAAATTCTCATCACTTATAGATAGATTTTTATTGAACGATTTCTCTCTTCCTCCTTAGAATGCGTTCTGGTTCAGTTTGGGCTGGTGCATGATCTTCTTCATCCCAGGCATCATCTTTTCTATTAAACTAGCCAAGTACTACAGGAGGATGAAGTACTCTGATGCCTTCGAGTAAGTACCATTAACAAAAGAAGTATCTGCCAGCTAACACACATAATCACGTGTTGTGCAAAAACCACATTAATTTGATCGTGCTATCCTGCCTTTGAGTGCCCTCAATTTCTCTATTTCCAGCGACCACTTAATCATGAACCCTATCCCCCGGGCCCAGATGAAAATCACCTGAGAGGACGGCATATGGACTGGAGACTGAACTGCGTCATCGCAAACTGAAGACACATGGGGCACTGCCGCACAGATGTGTGCACATTGTCACTCCGATGAAAAGACTGAAAATAAATGTGAACCTTTTTACACGTTTTTAGAAACAATCCAATCAAGACAGCAAAGTTGAAACAGATCAGAAGTCAGAGGGAGAGCCTGGTGCTCAGAACGTTAAATGGTACACGATAGAGTCCGTCTAATGGAGCTATTTGGTGTGTGGATCTATATTTGTCAACTCTGGTATTTTCATTCCATTTTTACTGTATGGGTGGATAAGCAAAGTGGCTGCAGTGGTTATACAATACATGACAAACTTTACAAAAAGCGTCTTTGAAATAACCTCAGGGACACACAAAGGGCATAAGGGAATCTGCAGGGACTTTTTTATATTTAAATAAACATTTCAGAGAGACTTGTTTTATTTGGTAAATGTTTTGTGACTATTTAATATTTTAACTCAGCTGCTGCTGGATTCTGGGAATGTTTGCTTCATATTTCAAACGACAAAGCTGATTTTTGTTGAAACATTAAGGTACAATTGGGGTGCTCAGCAGTGGGTTACCGTGCCAACAGGCTTTTTATAACGTGCCAGCCTCTGTCTGTTTACCGCCATGGTTCGAGAATTTAAGTCCAAAGGCGAAACACTTTTTTTTGTTATATTCTTAATGACTTTTGCACTAATAATGGAAATCAAAGCACTTTTTTATTTGAATCATAAAATGAATACACTCTTTCTGTGTGACTGGTGTCACTGCTGTAAGCTAAACTCAATGCAGTTAAGGTTCTGATTTTGCTTGTGAATATTTTTTTTATCTCATGGTTTTGACTGATTTATATTTCCAGAAAGATGATTACTAGACTGTGTGTTTGTCTCTCTGTTACACAGCACTTTTACATGGTCTTTGCTCAATGTGATTTCAAAGGTTGTGAACATTTCTGCAGCTCCTGTGAAAACTGCTGTAATTAAAAATCTCCCATGATCAACAAATTCACAGTCTGCTGTGCATTTTTCTACATTTAGCCGTAACGTGAGTGGAATCAGTCACACAAGTCATGAAAGTGCTTTCACAGTTCACATTTATCACCCAGCATACCTCTTAGTGCATGAACTTTCATCACACTGCAGTAGTTTGTAGGAAAAGTTATCAAAGTACCAAATACAGTCTCTACGAATAGCATTTGATGATGCTTGTGGTAGATTATTATGTGAATCTTGCTTACTTGTTTTGATTAGATTATGTTCAATTTACAACCGAAATGTGGTAACAGCCTTTTTTAAGCACAGACCGTTTTAAAGCACCTGTGTGAGATATATATCATTATAGGCCCCACACTATAATATTTATAATGAAAGTATCCTTTAATGCAGTAATCTATCCACTGATGCAGCCCTGTATCTACATATAGTCGGCTGTTCAGAGTCGAGCAGAGGACAGGTGGGGCCAGCCTGTTTGGATTCATTTGTTTCCAGGATGCCATCTATAATAAGAACAAGTGAATCGATGGCATACAGCTCCCTTATGACTCAACATCTTGTAAAAGGAGAGGCTGGAAGAAGAGAAACTCAATTTGAAGAAAGAAATGTGTGATACAAAGTGAAAGAGAAAGAAAGGGAGAATATATAGATTGCTTGAGGGCTGTAAGGTATCAGATTATTCTGCTGCCATCTGACTTTTTGTTGCCCTTTAGGAGGACTCAGGCTCTTATTGCACTCTTACTCTAAAGATACAGGAATAACAACCCTCCAAACGTATTCCACTGCTGTGATCATATATCCTCACATCCCTGTGTGGACCCTGCCTGTTTGCTGAGAACCAGCAGCCATGCACTCGGTGTCCCACCTTTCTTGTTTTCAGGCTTTTTTTTTAAGAGAAGCTTAATGGGTAACAACATTCCTCTTAAAGGCCCCGGACCACCACACATTTGAGTGCATTTACACACTGAAATCCTTCAACTAGATCTCACACACACACACACACACACACACACACACACACACACACACACACACACACACACACACACACACACACACACACACACACACACACACACACACACACACACACACACACACACACACACACACACACAGCTATAAGTGGATTTGTCCATGGAAGGGATATGGTGAAACTTAGAAATGGGGGCAGTGGATCATGTGAATGAATAATTGTGTGTACAAGACATAGCCAAGCTCTTACATCAGACTGTTTTTTAGGTCAGACTGCATTGGCTGTAAAGGACTGAATAAAACAACCGTAAATCAGGGTTCCCATACCTTATGAAAAATCTAATTTAAGGTCTGTCTCGGCCCACATTCCTAATATTCAAGCACCCAGCAAGGTTTAAGACAGAGATAAAGGTTCATTTCTGTTAGTACACCAGAGCGAAACATGTCAAAAGAGTAAACAGACCTCGACATGTTCATTTTTTGACATTGAAGAGTATGTGATCTGTCAGCTGGACCTATTGATGTGCAGTACAGCGTGAATGGAAAATATTCAAAGAGCTGAACAAACGAGAACTACAGCCATCTGTGGAAACAGGAACATGGCAGGTAGGTGACATTACACACGTTTGATGGTGCCATAAAAACTAGCTGGCAGAAACATGTATTGTTAATTTGACTGTGTGTATAGTCCCATGGAGGAACCCAGTGTAATGCAATAGAAGCCAACAAATCACAATCTATATGTCAAGATTACAAGCTTTCAACAAGTGAGTTAATATGTCAAACTCCGGGCAGAAGTTTTATCTTCAGTTTAATAGCATACATCGGTTCATAAATACTTGTATACATATTTTCCAATTTGCTTAGAGAGCACCACCAAAAAATAAAAATGTAGATGTGAACAGATGTCGAGCCCAAAAGGAATTCTTATTTGTTAACAGCAAAGTTTAAGGCAAATTAATATTAAACATCTGAGCAGTGATTCAATCAGGCCGAGTAGGGGGAAGTCGGGGAGTTCCCAATGAAAGTACACTCGTGGCACTGAACTGAACATTGTTTAAAGTGTACAGAGCTTCGAAGGACACGATTAGATCTTAGTCAGCATATATTAGAAATTAAAATGTCATTTAAAAAACACAACCTAATGCTTCTGCCACCACTTCTTTCTCCAGAGAGTGAGCGAAGCTGAGGAGACCCAGCAGGAATGTGACACGGCTCTGTAAATGAAGAGCAGCGCTGTGAAGAGCTCTCTGATTGTTCTGCAGCATTTTGGAGTCTGATTGTCACTCAATGTCACTTTTAGAGCTTCTCTGTCAGTAACTCACCAACCCAGGGTTGATATTTTAGTAGTCTTCCAAAGATTGTTACAAAATAAAACCTTTTGTTTCAGAAGGCTCAACATACAAAAGATTCCTATCTAAAACAAGCTGTATATACTGCTCACACATTAGCATCAGTAGGCACATAAATATAGTTTTGTTTACAGCACACTCAATCAGAAAACATTTAAACAGAGGCACGGTACAAACAATACTGACTGGGATGATAAAAAAGTGCAATTGGTTCCAGAGCATGAATACTAACAGGACCAAGTGAGGACCTAACATCTCTAATGACATTATACCCTCACCGGGTCCATGAAGGAAGACGTACATGACCTTATGCAAGCAGCAGGGCACCTAGTCAGTGAGCACCAAACCCACACTGGAATCCTAACAGAATTACCTCCGAAATTGAATTTAAAGTCAAACTGTGAGTCACTTTTACTGGAGATTACGTCTGGAATGTCCTGTGAGTTGGGCTAGGAGGGAGAAAAGAGGACAAGATGGAGTCTCGAGGGACAAATGGATGACAGGAATTGAGTTTGTTTGACTTTGGTTACATGGTCTGCTTTGAGTCCTTCGAAACTAGGTTAATGTTTATGATATGTTAAGTACAAAACCAAGTCAGTAAAGGAACCTTGGACCCCTTACCCCTCCTCCTCTAAACCATACTACTTAAAACAAACATTTCAAACACAAAGGCCAGCTTGTCTCAGTAGATTACCCACTGCATGATCAACTACTGAAAGGCAGCTACATTTGGCTACAATTAGCAAACATCAGCTCACATTAAAAGCCAAAGAATATTGTACATTTGATAAACCCCAATAATGAGAGTTAGTGGCTTTGTTTTACTGAGCAGATACACACTACACTGTGTTAACACAATATATTACCAAGGCATTTTGATAAAGGCTAAGCTTATTTGATGCAAGCAAACACATTCTCATCCACGTGCAGTTAAGGCTTGAGAGATAAATAACATTGTGGATACAGTATATACACACATTAAGACTTAAAATTACCTGAAGTATTTACACCGGTAAGATCTTCAGTAGTCATTTCATAGTTTCTAGTAGTCATACTTCATATCAATACTTTTTTTTTTTAAAAACCCCATCAAATATCACAATTAACTGCATTACACTCATGATATATCTATTACATACTGATTCTGATTGTCGACACATGCTGCTTCACAGTTTGGTCAGGTTGTGTGTGAATTGTTTTAGTTTGTTCATGTCTTTGTGATTCAGACTGGGTTAGCAGGAAGTGCCACCCTTGCTCTCTGGACAGCCGTGTGTGTGGGTGACTGCTGTCCGGGTGTCTCTGCGAGATAATCCGGGGTGGTGTCGTTTGCGAGAGATGAGTCTGTGTTAGGATCTGAGACAGTCCTGGGCTGGCGTGGGGGGGCAGGAGGGGGGAACGTAGGTGACTGTAGGATGTCTGCGTAGCGCTGGCTAGGCTTGGTCTCCCTCTGAAGCACTTTCTTCAGCAGAGGTTTCAACAGCCCGATGGTCAACTGGCTGCTGTGGGAGTCTGCGAAGGGAGGAGGGGACGAGGAGGTCGTACTGGACATGGAGAATGAGGAAGAAGAGGAGGAGGATGGTGGGGTGTTTGAGGAGGGGAGGTTCTTCAGCACTAAGTTGAGAATGGCGGTGACGGTGAGGTCCTCAGGGCATAGTGCCCACAGCACGTCCAGGTAGGGGTCCAGGTCTCTGTGCTGAGCCACCTCGCACAGCAGAGTAGTGAAGATCTCCTTGTTGAGCAGCGGACTCCGTTTGCAGAACTTCTGGGCCACCATGGTGACCCGCTCCCACTGCTGCTTGGCCATGAGGGTCCTCAGCGCCTGCAGGATAGCGTTGGGCCGCCCACTGACCAGCAGCAGCTCCACCTCCAGGTCCTGCCGCTTGTCTCGGTCCGGGGTCAGGCTGGACAAGGCGGCCAGCGCTCGTTTGTAGAGCGGCATGTTGTTCTCCCCGCCCTCGACTGCTCTCCCACCGGAGAAGCCCCAGGAGGAAGAAGAGGCCAGGCCCAACCCGAGTCCTGCTGAGCCCTGCTGCTGCTGGGCCAGCTCCAGGAAGCGGGGCAGCCAGCTGGGTTGGAAATGAAAAACTGAGTAGCAGAGGAGCTCAAACACAGGCATGTCGGCGGGGGAAGTGTAGATTTGGGATTTACAGTTTGCAACGTGATCACCTTTGAGACTATGATTGTGTTTTGGCCCGCCGTTTGTGAATGGGAGGGAGGATGGGGGGCTGGACGTCGTGGCAGGACTGAGGACAGTTTTCCACACGTCTGGGGAAGCCCTGCTGGACAGAGACCCCTCCCCGTTGTAGTGTAGCTGCAGGGCGGCCTGAGCTGCTCTCCATGCCTGGGAGGGAAACAGGCTGAAGATGGTGTTGAGGTAAAGCAGAGCCTCTTTATCCATCTCTGAAGCCAACATCAGCCTGGCTACTTCTTTCTCAACTAGACTCTCACACACTGCCTCCACCTCTTTAACATTCCCCCTCACTAAACTCCCCTTCACCTCCTCCAGAGAGACCAGAGCCTTGAGCTCAGCCTCTAGAGACCCCATTAGTTTATCTTGCCCCGCTGTGTTGTCATCTCCGTTCTGCAAGGGCTCAGCTCCTTTCTGCCTCAACCCTGTGCTGAGGTAGTTCCTGAGGATGGTGGATAAAGAGATGGGGGCCTGGAACCTGCCCCCTTTCTTTAGTGTGTCTACAGTTAGCCGAGTGCTGCTCAGGCTCCTCTGCTGGTAGTATTTACAGGCCTCCTCAAACACAGCCTCTACCAGGAGCTCTCCAGGGTGAATACTCTCCACTGAGTCGACACCAAAAGGCTTCAAGTTGTTGACATCTCGGGAATTCGTCTCTCTGTTCACAACCACAAAAAGTCCAGTTTCCGAGAGCAGGTGAGGGGCGCATCTTTCAGCTCTGTTTACATACAATAACCCTTCTTTCTTCAGCGTTATCTTTTCCATCTCTCTGCCACAGTTCACGTCGATCAGGTGCAGGTTTTGCCCCATCAGCAGGGCCAGTGTGTCCTGGTACATGCATAGGCTTGTTTGAGGAGTGCCACATTTTACCATGCAGTTTTCTGCCAGTTTGTATACCTGTCTCAGTGTCCCATCTTTCTGCAGAAGACACACCCACCCCGTGCTGAGCAGCAGCAGCAGGCCTCCACATCCTGTAGGGGAGAAGTCGTAGATCTCAGGTGGTTGAAGAGTCGATAAGTATCCCAAACAGTCTGTCACCAACCTCTTCAAGTCAGACTCTTTAGCCGAAAGCTTTTTCAGGGGAATGTTGTTACACGTGGTGCTGACTGTGAAGGTGTCATGGCGAGGGGACCAGGAGAGAAAGAATTTGGAGATACACAACTGCGGCTTCACTTTCACATCAGGAAGAAGATGCACATATTCACCCGAGCTGACCACAGTGAATTTAGGATTATTGTGGAGGGCGATTTTCACTCCCCCCAGACTGACAGCCCCCTCCTCCACCTCGAAGTCTCGTCTGCAAACACAGTATCTCAGCTTATTCCTTGTGGAGCTGAGGGCAGGGGTGCTCTCTGAAGCTGGCCTCTCCTCACACCAGATGATCAGATTTGAACAGGCACACACAGACACCACTTTTGCTCGGGGGCTGTTGCACAAATCTGATGTTTGCAGGAGATGCCAGCCAGCTTTGCACTCCTGGAATTTCCAAAACTCAGCTTTTCCATTCTCATAAACCACTGCCACAGCTGCTGTGCCTCTGCTGCTGCTGCTATTGTTATTATGGTCCAAATAAAAGATATCCACAATAGGCACGGTCAGCCGCAAATCCAGCTTCTTCTGGTTCTGGGCAACATGGGGTCTTTCATACTTGTCAAAAGTCACAAGACCAACTTTAGGCTTGCGGAGGATGACATGAACATGACGTCCATCTGGGCTCAGGCGAACATTTGACAGGCTGTTTTTGAGGTCGTTATTGTTAGTCAGTTTAAATATCTCAGTCAGCTCCTTACCGCCAGTATAGTCCCCGAAATCTGACAGCTGCTCCAACATCAGGCGCGCCATAACTCTCAGTTGTCAGCCTGAGCAGAGGAATTGAATAAACTCTCCACAAAGTATGAACTACCCTGCTAGCTTGTGTTGCTCATAAATCTGACCTGGGGCTCCGGAGAGACTAACCGAGCGGCATCCCGTTAGGTCCGGTGAGAGGCTTCACCCCGTCCCTGCGGAAGGATACATCCTCCGACAGCCTTCGACCCGGCAGCCTCATGTCGGAGCTAAACTGTTATCCGACAGAAGGAAGTAACCGCAGAAAAAGTTTGAAAGCAGAAACGAAAGAGGCACTTTACTCATTCCGATGCTATGCTAACACTCCCCTGACATCACGGGATTGTTAATTTCCGGATACCGACGACACAGCAAGCAGGGAGGAGCTGAAAGAAGGCCGGGTCCTAGAGTGTGTAGAGGGCTAGGCGGAGGGAAGAGCGGCCCCCACCGCATGTTGGCCTGCAGTCATCTGTAACTAAGGCAAGTTTAAACCATGGTTTAAACACAAATCATGTTAGGATTTTAAAATGTTTGCGTTGAAAATAACAATTACAACTTACATTGAGAAGAAAACTATCTATATTTTTCTTCCATTACCAAGCTACTCATGTTGTTTAATAAAGTACAAGTAGAAATACCATGTTCTTAAAAAACTATATTACATGTAACAAGTCCTGAATTAAGTAGGCTACTTATGTAGTAGGCTACATAAGTATTATCAGCAAAGTATGTAGAATGTAGCACAGAAATAGCTGCAAAATGCAATTCAAGTATCAAAAGTAAAAGTCCTCAGGATGCAGATTGGTTTTAAAGGGTTTAATTATTTTGTATTATTCAGTGTCATACAATTGTTATGTTGTAGTGTGTCATGTGGAGCCAATTTTAGTCCCTTCTTTTAAATACTTGATATATTACATTACTGAATCACATTGTAAAAGCATATAAAGTGTTTCATAAAGCTCTAGGAACCATGAATGTATGGAAGTGAAACGTAAAATATTTGCCTATAAATTGTATAGGCCTATGTAGCATACAATGGGAATACTCAACCAAAGTACAAGTGTGTCAAAACAGTAGGCCTACTGCAATAATTGAGTAAATGTACTTACAATCCATCCCTGCTATTGAGTGTATATTGAATTATTTTAGGTTGGATATTGTCTGTCCAAAAAGTGCAACCAACTTTTTGTTTCCAAGTTGAAAACAGGTTAAGGGGCAAAAATTAGTAGATTTTCATTCAGTGTATTATGTGTTGTGCTTTTGTTTGCTGTACCTTGCTTTGAATAGTCAATGATTTGTCAATTAATTTGTGCCATTCAGGTGTTAACTCCCAGTTAAAACTTGAACATTTGGGACCTACAGAGAAAAGTGCAATACAATATTGTGTCACAGCTTGTTAGTGTTAAGTACGTTTTGAAGTAGGACAACTTGCTTGAGCCAGAAAATGAACTGACTTTAGATCTAGCTTTAGTATCTGACCTCGACCTCTGACCTTGAAGCAGACTGTGCAAACAAAAAAAGGAGCATGTCACTATGGAAATCAATAAAATGGCCAATGTTGTTGAAAAAGAGCAAAGAAGACACACAGTAATGCTAGCTCTATATTTGCTGAGCATAGGTTGAAACCTGCAGTAGGTGACTTGAAAATAATACCTAGATAAGAGCAAATGAGGAACTATGCTAATTTAAATGTCAGTTCAATAACAACATTAGCTTGATTAATACCAACCTGAGGAACTGACTCCGCTTTGTCAATAGGAGGTATACAATACATGGTTACAGGAGGATTGGACAATTCATGTTAGATGATTTTGTCAGGGAGAAGCTTGGTGGGTGTCAAAGATGCAATCTAACATATCATGTGGAAGTAAAAATAGTTTTCTCTTTCAAGAAAGATTGCATTTATTACAATGGGACTAAAAGGCTCAATGGTGACTCACAGTGTAAGTGAATGACTGCCTGCTTCTTTATTACTTTAACTAACTTTACTGGAAATGTTCAAAGCGGCCCACACTGTCGTGACATTTAGAAGACAAAGACATCTGCTGTTTGGCTGCCAGTGGTGCACACTAGTTAGGAATATCCAAATGGTATTTTCTTTGTTGAAGTGCATTTGGCCTTGGCATCATGGAGAGACAAATCCGAGAATATGTTTTATGTAAGATTAAAACCAACACCATGTGTGTTTGACTTTCCTGTCCCTCGACAGACTTTGTGAAATCTCTCTTTGTTTGTTTACATCTTCTTTCACAGGTATTCCCAGAAAAAACATTTTCTGTTATATCAGACGTTTTTGAAATCATTTTGTGTTCAAAGATCTTTCTACACCCATGCAAAAAGGCTTTGAGGCCACCTAATGTGTTGGAACGAGGGCACCAATGTTAAAACAAATGAATCATTTGCTTCTGTTGATTAATATTAAATAAATTAGCAGACAAGCTTGTGATACCAATAACGTAATCAAATAATGGTGAGAGTTCCGCTGTCTGTGTCTCATTCACTCATTATTATCTATGGCACAAGCCTTTTGTTCACATATCTCGGTCGCATGTTTTCCTTCACATTTTTTATTTTTTTAAAACTTCCAACCTTTGTCAATATTTGTACCTAAAATCAGAATAGTGCTTTGTGTGTGTCTGTCATGTTTGTAAGTTCACATCATATCCAGGAGGAGGCAGCATTGGTCTTCTCTCAATGCATGTGGGTATGAAAAAAGAAATAATGAAGATATATAAGTGCTCACAAGGGTTGGGTGTAAATCATGGATGATCATCATTTCTTCTTTTCTCTCTGACACTGAGCGCACAAATGCATTTTATAATAATCTCAAGAACACTGACTAGACTAACTGCATTTCTAAATGAAAATCACATGATGACACTAACACAGAGCCAGCATCACAAGGCTTCTCTCACTTAGATAAACTTGTCTATTAAATCTCATGACTTTTGTTCGTCCTGTGTTACCTCACTGCTTCTGGAAAAACAACAGCTGGTACAAAGTTATTACCTTCTGATCTTAAAAGCATCACCTTTATGTGGCTGAAAGTACGAGGTCATTGCCTTGAGAAAAAGAGAAGAACAATTCGGTTTTATTTGCAGGTTCTTTTAAACTTTCTCCAACATAACAAGCTGTACACTAAACTGATTGAGTTTCCTTATGGTTGCCCATTCGAGGATGGTGCTTTCAGCTCTCATATTTGTATATGGGTTGTGTGTGTCCATGTATTCATGTCCTATTATAGCTTTGTGTCACAGCTGAGAAACTATATGGATGCAGTGTGGTTCTCAAACTGTAGATTCAAGCCCACCCGCCGCCAGACAGGCTTGACTTGGATAGAAAACACATATTAGAGAGCGTGTTTAGCTGCTACGCCTCGAGACAGGAAGATAGAGTGCTAGTCCGGTGAATACAGGGGGTAGAGGCAGGGGGGGTTTTCTTTTTGAGTTATATGCTGTAGAAAAAGGAATCAAATGACTGCAAAATGTTGCTGCTCGGGGGTTAAGAAGATGGGTATGCTGTTAGCTCTGCACCCCTTCACTTTTTATTTATCCTTGTGTTTGTGTGTGTTTATGGGAGGAAAGGAAGATTTTCTGTTTGGAGTTTGAGAGAGATGTCACTCACTCATGAAAGTTGCGGCTGCCTGTAAGCCTCCTGCAGATATTACTGTCAGTTTGCTCCCGCTGTTGTAAAGCTGTCATGTGTGCAAGCTCACCATATCTCCCTTTGCTGCTGTGAGCCACTTCACTGAAGCATTTTGTCTTGAGCTTCAAGGGTCTTTCATTGACTCTCCTCTGCGCTGATATCCAGTACAGAATTGAGAGAGAAGTCATCCATCTTTACTTCTTCCTTTCACACATCCGTTATAATCATATATGAGAAAAATTAGAATATGGATCAGACCTGAAGTGAAGGAATGGAGGAAAGACGGAAAAGGGATAAGAACAATTTTCACTATTGATGATAACTTTATTCCTTTTTTTTGTATGTCATCGCATTCCAGATTTTTTTTAATATATTTGTATATTATATTTTGTTTTTGAGTGGCATTGTTTTTTTATTAAATACAGTTCAATTGTCAGATTCTCTCTCTCTCTCTCTCTCTCTCTCTCTCTCTCTCTCTCTCTCTCTCTCTCTCTCTCTCTCTCTCTCTCGTATTGTGAAGCATACAGCAAAAATATAGATTTGCTTCATTTCAGATTTTTAGGAAAAAAAACTAGAAATACAACAGGGTAAAAAAAAACGAAAAAAAAAACGAATTAAACGACTGAAACAAAATGACGAACAAAATCCCAAATACAACAATGGTAAAATGGTTACATTTTTTAAATGATTGTGCTCAATAGAAATCAGTGCCTATGACAATAAACTCTAATCAAATTAAGGAAACAATCTCAAAATTAAATAACCACACTACTCTGCACTATTAATGGCCTCTTAAGAGTTTCATAATGTAGTCTTTTAAGCTTTAACTCATTTTCAGTGAGATAAATTCTAACATCCGAGCACATACTTCAGCAGCGTCTCCAGGATATTGACTGCTTAATGAATTTGTACGAGCACATGGAGAGGAAATTCATAGACTGTTGATCCCGGAGTACAGGGAGGAGAGATGATGCAGAGAGAGTCAATCTGAGTGGCTCATTAGGAACACAAACAGACTTGTAGATAAATGAGCTATGACACACTATCTTTGGCTGAGATGAGCTACAACGAGCTGGATGAGACGTTAATAGTCGGCTTTCGAAATGTAACAGGCTATGACATATTACTTTCCTGGTTTAGGATTATTGATGCACTAATGTGTCTATCACAGCTGGTAAATGTGCATATACTTATCTGAATCTGTAAGGTAAATAGAAACGAACGCTGTCCAAAAAATGAAGTGGAGTCAAAAGTACAACATTGGCTTCCAAAATGTAGAGCAGTAGAAGTATTCAGTGGCATAACATGATTAAACAAAAACTCAAAATTGTACAGTACTTGAGTAATGTAGTTAATTCCACCACTGTTTCATTTTTCTCACAAGTTTTTGCTGACATTTTGGAGTGTGCAACACTGCTTAGAAGCCATTTTATGGGCCATGGTGTTGGCATGATGAAGAAAGTTGTTGGGACGGAAACAAAATGCATTTAAAATATCTCAGAAATACTGAAATCCTTGCAATGAAACTTGTTGTTCCTCAACGTAAAGGTCACAGCAGTGCTGAATTGTCTGCTCATAACACATACCCCGCCTCATCACGGGCTGATTAGATAACAAGTCATTTCCTATTGGCCGTTACTCCGTATTTAGCACTGGCTCTTATCTCAATGATCCATACCCCGGCTCAGAGCATAGCATTAGCTCTCACATCGCTATTAATCAGATTCATGGCTCATGGCTCATGGCAGGATGTGCTGATGTTTTGGGAGCCCTTTGCCTCTCTCCTATCTCTCATTGTGTTCTGTCCTCATAAAGACACACACTAGTGTAGTGCAGCTTGTGACCACAGATTGGCAGTGTGTGCATTGTTTTTGATGATAGAGTAACCGGTTGATCATGTGAGGATAAAAGATCATATCATCACTGTCTTTACACAGAGGTCGCTCACTTAACTGTCGAACCGCTTCCAGAGGGTTTAATAATATATACTCCGACATCACATCCTTCCTCCTTCTGTGATTGTGACAAGGGAGCTTACCAGCCAATAACACGCCCGTCTACTCTGTCTTTCACAGCTTTGGAAACAGGTGTGAGTCACTGTGCATTCGGCAGTTTTGGGTATTAAGTCTCGCTGGAGCACAAGATCAAAGAAAAGGAGTCAGCCATAGCTTCCTCCTGGATTTCCTGCTCATTTCACCTCACTGCCTTTTCATTAATTAGCCTGGATTTTCTATCAAGGTTCCCTTCACCTTTGGTATTTACGCTTTCTCCTTTCAGCTTCTGCTTGTCTCTGCTTCCATGTCTCGGTCTCAGGATCAGATATATAATTGCTGTTGAGATAAACGCTCCGATGCAATTTCTCCTTTTTTCTGTCTCTGTAAACGCGCGCCTCGCCTCGGCAACATGGAACAGTCAAAGCGATATCCGTGTAGCCTTTGATCACACAGAGCATCCTCTCCCGAACCATGGCCTATTTTAACTGGTTCTGTAACCACAACACCTTGATGCTGTCACTTCAAAGTCTTCCACCTTGGCAGCATTGTGAGGGGATTTGACGGCATCTCATCATGAGCAGACCCTTTAAATACAAGTGGAGTGTGTATGTATGTGTTGAGCATGTTGCTGGTGGTTTCCTCTCAAATCTGTCCCACTTGCATGATAAGAGAATCAATGAAATGTGCAATGAACCCGCATGATGAAGACCTCAGACGATGAGCTATACAAAAATGTTGTCTTGCCTAATGTCATTAGGAACCGGTGGCATTTGGAAGCGCCTTGTGTGCTTTGAGCAATTGCCTTTTATGTGCCTGGCTATTATGTTTTATAGGCGTCAATGGTGGCTCAGATAGAGATGCGTTAACAGCAACATCTGTCTGCTTCCTCCTTCCCTCCCTCTCTTTTGCTGCTGCTGAATGGTATGTTCGTCTCTAAGAGGACTGCATATGGCAACATTTTCATGATCCAGCAAGCATACATTATAACTGCAGACAGCTTATTATAAATACCAATCAGCTTTCAACGGATCAGACTTAACCTAAGCAGGTGGTACTCATACACCTTCCAAGCTTTCTGATATCAGCTAAACATTTAAACGGATCAGTTAGTTGCAGGAATGTTCCACTTTTAGTAACTTAAGAGTCAATTCTGATTGTTAAAGAATTTACCAGAACCCCATTACTAAATAAATGTGGAAAAAAACATGACGGGACAAAAAAAAGTTGTATTTGTTATGGCACATTCAACTGTCATAACCACAATAAATGATCTGCTAAATGTATTCAGGGTAAAATGTCCTAGCTACAGGCTTTGGAGCCTTAACTAGAGCAGGGTCTCTCACATCCCTTTTTCATTACAAAAACAATTTGTGTCCCTGCATCTGAGGAAACATCAGCTAGCTAACATTCTACTGATGATGTGTTGTGACGGGCATTGTGATATTCAAATGTACTAGAACTTTATTGAATTTCATGTTTCTTTTATCTTTTTTATCTGAACTCTTGAGCACATTTAAATGTTCAAATAACTAGCTTTGTAAATTATAAAAATTGTTCTTATTTTCTTTCGTCTAACTATTTGGCAGTATCTCCTTAAACCACCAGATGGCGCTTTAAGGCACAAACTTTTTCAGAGTTTTTGTCACCAATGTTATTTATTGTCAGCAATAATAACATTGAGCTAAGAACTGGGAATGTGGTTCAAAACAAGAAAAAACAATGAAGTGAAGTAAACCTCTTTCACTCTATGACCTGATTTGACCTTCTGTACAAGGGCAGGGTTAAAACTCCTCATGTCATGACAAAAAGAACCCGCTATGCCAGGGGTTTTCCAAGTGTGGGTAGGTGAGCCTCCTCTCAGAGAACATAAGAACAGCCGCTTCTCCCCTCCCAATTATTATTGCTGTTATTATTATTATTATTATTGTTGTTGTTGCTATAATGCAGGGGTATTCAATTGCATTTCAAAGAGGTCCAGTAAGAGAAAATGTAATTAAATGCTCTATTTTCGCTGTCTACCTTCCGCCATTTGAAATTACTCCGACTGTTTCTCTCCTCTTGTCTCGTCTCTGTGTGTGTGTGTTTGAATCTAGCGTGCTGACTGCACCGATTTGATTGGCTGATTAGCGTCACCTCCTTAAAACATTAAACAATAACTTTTTTAAACCTTTTTATTTTTATGTTTTAAACATATTGTATAAAACTCCCCCACTACTTGGACTATTCCTTGCACCCCTCTAGAATAAGCCCCAATGGTCTCAACCATATTGCATCAGTAACGTGCACTTGTTATTAAAACAAGATCGCAAGGACACTGGTAGCGATCGGAAAATTGAGTGTTGTTCAGTTTGTGTGTTGTGGAACATGCGTGTCCGTGCATGAAAATATACCACACACCCAATTACAATTGCATGTTCAATTCACTACCCTGGAAGTTAATACAGTTGTTAAAGTTGGAACAGCCTGTGGACAGCCGTTCTTCCTTGCATGTCAGTCGCCGACACCTTCTTACAGAGGACAGGCACATCTAGACCCGTATATTTCCGCACGCCGTGTTCTCAAGACATTTTTTTTTTTTTTACATTTTCAACATGGCGGATAAATCCTTATATGCTCCCGGTAACAGACTGAACGTCAACTTTGCCTCCTTATTACACTCACCCCTACTTTAGTGGGAACAATGAGTCTGCGTCTTTGATGCACACAGGAATAAACGCAGATCATACTCTGGCTGCAGCATTTACCGGTACTTGCTTTTGATCAAAGTCAATGCGGAAAACCTGCACTCACACAGGTAGGTGGAGGTGAAAGGAAATGAGCACTTTTACAGCCTTTTTGGCGAGGTGGGGGAACTTGGTCTCCACAGACAGCCACAAGTGGGCAAGTGTCACTTTACTCGTCTTTTTCTCGTTCTTTTGTGTCTCACGCTGCGCCTCCCTTGAAGCTCTCTGGCGCCCCCCAGGGGAGGCGCGCCACACTTTGAAAACCGCTGCGCTATGCTAAAGCGCTCGTGAGCATTACCAGCTTTACATTTGTTTTTCCTGCGGATTCCTGTTGAGGTTAAGAATGTGATTTCTCCTTTAAGCCTTTATCACAACATTTATAATAACATATATTCTCATGCACTTCTCTGACAATGCATCCTAAAAAGGTAATCACACGTGTGCCAACTGTGAGTCACAGCCCCCAAATGTCCCTTTTGACCAGCAGGGGTGGGAAAATCTGGAGGAGAGGCAGGGGGGCACTTCCAGTCAGGTTGCTTTTCTCGAGAAGGATTGTTGTTGTCATTCTGGCAGCCTCGTCTGACCGCTCCAACATCTGCTGTCTGCTTCGGTGTAGAATTTGGCTCAATGAGAGCCATTAGCTTAGCCAATGAAGGCTCAGGTGATAGCAGCAGGGAAGCTGGCGCTGTGTCAGATGTGAAAAGGAGGACTGACAATTACGGAGAACATTCAACATTTTCAAAATCGTTTTGTCCTTTATGGTTTAATTTAACATTCATATTTCATGACTGGTAGAAAATAGCTCTGCCAGTTGTTCTGCACTGCATTACAGCACTTATTATTATACTCCGTGAACAATTTCATTATTAACAAAAAGATCGGAATTCAGAAAAAATATAATTTGTATCAAATATCATGCATGTGTTTTGTGTTTTATCAAACTGACGGTTAACCGTAGGTTAGTACGGTACTACGGTTACGAGTAGCCTACCCTTTAAACGTCCACTTTTTGTTTTAATGCAGAGTGAGCTGCCTGCCATTATCATCATATATTTTAAAGTAAAGCTGAAAGCCCTTCTGGAAGAGCTTCACATTTATGATCACCATTATTGACAATAAGGAAGAGAAAATGGAAATTGCCGTCATACTGTAGCTCTGAAGAAAAGCCAATTTCGAGGCTCATTTGGACACACCGACTTACATTCACCTTTAGCATCAGTACTGAGATTACCCCAATATAAAACCATAACATATTCACATCATAATACATGAAGATAAATCTGTATTTTCCAGTGATTGGAGACCTGCCATCTTGCATTATACCCCCTAAAGGCCTGTGCGTGTCTGTCTATTTATTTGACCTTAGTTCTCCCACGCCTGGATGCTGCAGGGAATACAAATACCTGTGGCTACACCTTGCATATTACAGCCTCATTGAGTCATCTCTGTTTGGCTGCATCTCACGAGGAAATGGCATCAACCCTGTTGGCCTTTGCTTGATAAATGAGGTCCCCAGGTTGGTACAACTGCACATTCATTATGAGCTTACCACAGGCCATACACCAGGGAAAGCTCTCAGCTTGACATTATCAAAAACATTGTGAGCCACAAATGTCCATCCAGCATTTGAAAGAAACTTTTCACCTGTCTAAAAAACAATACCAATATTTATGTTCACTTTGCATGCTGTAAACCAGGGGTGTCAAACTCATTTTCACCGAGGGCCACATCAGCATAATCGTTGCCCTCAAAGGGCCAGATGTAACTTATACATTTAACTAAATGCAATGTAACTAAATGCAATGTAAAATAAATGTAACTACTCCTTAATGTTAAATAACTCTGAATTTATTACTTATTCAAGTTACAAATATTACATATATATTTGCATAGATGTAAAAAATATGTTTGCTTGTTGCTCTGTTATTATAACATAAATCCTTTTAATTTGTCAGGTTATGAAACCCATATTACTCCATCAATCAACGATCAAACTATCCAAGTGAATAAAGAAAAATAACATCAAACACAAGTTATGACATTAACTTTGTTCAAAACTTGAAATAACAAATAACTGTAAAACCAACAATTGTGAGCTGCTAAGAACATGTGTGACAGATGTAGCATTTTACAAAAACAAATGGCTGCACACAGCCTTGCAGGGGGCATACATCCAACTCATGAGAGATGGTTTGATTACAGTAAACATTTGTTTGCATAAACACATAAAACCTGCAAACACTAAATACATTGCTACACATATAAAGTAGTATATGTAATAAACTCAAAATAACAAAATAAGGGTTGTCTCAGTCCACAACTATATTGGTCAAGTTTTTAGGTTAGTTTTTGATGAGGAGATGCTGCCTGTCCTTGAACACACCATGTGGATCCCCTCTCCACCATCCTCATCCATTGATCATGTTCTGTAAATAACAAACACAAAACAAAATGCAAACACAATCATTACATTGCACATAGTTTAACTATTGTTCTTCTTGGTTGAATTGCATTTTATTATATATTATTAGGTTTTTTCAAATGCTTACCAATGTGTTTTCTGACCAGATGTCTGACACCGTTTTTCCATGGCCAGTGTGTCAATGTCTGGTTTTAGGTCCTGTGCTGTAGCAATCCGTAGAACAGCGTGGAGGTTGTCGTCAGTGATGCGTGATCTGTGCTTGTTTTTGTTTAGATTCATTATTGAAAACATCTGTTCGCACAGATAGGTGCTCCCAAACATAGACAGAACAGGGGCAGCATGAAGTCGAAGCTGTGGCATGAAAGCAGGGGGCAGTAGACGGTAAAAGTCCTGGATTGTAACATCCTGGAACTTTGCTCTCAGGCCACTATCGCTTTGAAGCTCTATTAACTCCATCTGAAGTTGTTGGGGTGCAGTTCACACGTCGGTGGTGAAAGGACTAGCAAAGATGGCAAATCCAGAGTGCTGTGCTCTGAAGTCAGAGAAGCGCCGATCAAACTCATTCATCAACAGGCTCAGTTTGGTAGCTAACTGAGCACATGAGAAAGTACCGGGACATGAGGCTGAGATGCTCTGAGAAACAGGAAAGTGGGCAAGATTGTCCTGTTTCACTTGGCACAACCATAGGTCAAGTTTACGCTGGAAAGCCGTGATCGTGTCGGACATCTGCGTGATGACTTGTTTGCGTCCCTGCAGCTTCTGATTCAGTTGGGCGAGATGTTCGGTTATGTCACACAACATAGCAAAGTCACACAGCCAGTTTGGATCTGACAGTTCAGACAAGGGTTTTCCTTTACTCTGCATGAAAAGAGCAATGTCTTCCCTAAGCTCAAAAAATCGTTTGAGGACTTTGCTCCTACTCAGCCACCTTACTTCTGTATGGTACGGCACGTCTCCGTGCTCCGAGCCCATCTCCTGCAAGAACAGCTGGAACTGACGATGATTCAGGCCACGCGCCCGAATGAAATTCACTGTCTTCATGACCGTGGTCACTATATCATCCATCCCCAGCACCTTCCCGCACAAAGCTTCTTGATGGATAATGCAATGATACGTTATCAGAGGCGTGTGACAGTTACTTTCTTGCATTTTCTCCTTCATTAGTCCAACCAAGCCCACTTTTCTTCCACACATTGCAGGTGCACCGTCTGTAGTTAATCCCACCAAGTTTTCCCAGGGCAATGCGTTTTTACTGACGGACTTCTCCACCGCATCAAAAATGTCCCGTCCCGTTGTGGTCCCATGCATGGCAGCCACATCCAACAGCTCCTCAGTGACAGAGAGGTCCGACTTCACGCCTCTAATAAAAATAGATAGCTGCGCTGTATCCGTGTTGTCTGTGCTTTCATCAACAACTAATGAAAAAGCTATGTAGCTGCGTGTCTCTTCGGCCAGCTGTGTTGCCAGGTTTCCTGCTAGTTCCTTAACTCGGTCCGCGATGGTGATTCTTGATAAACTGACATTTTTAAAAGTCTGTATCTGGTCGGGACACACCTGCTCACAGACCTTCACCATGCACTGATTCAAAAACGCTTCCTCTGAAAAAGACTTTGAAGCGCGGGCGATTTCTTCAGCCACAACAAAGCTAGCTTTCACTGCCGCGTTGTTTTTGGTTGTGGCTTTCGCGAACACATTCTGCTGCGATCGCAGTTTGCCTTTTAATTCTTGAGCAATTTGTTGTTTTTCTTGATGGCTAAATTTGGCATACTTACCTCCGTGTTTGGTCTCAAAATGCCGACGTAGATTGTACTCTTTGACAACCGCCACCGCCTCATAACACAAAAGACATTCCGGTTTTTCTCCTTGAAGCACAAACATGTATTCGCCTTCCCATCTTTCTTGAAACACCCTTCCATCTGCATCAATTTTTCTCTTCCTGGACATTTTGGGATCATTATTTGTATTTCTCAATTCCACTTGTTGGGAAAATCGCATCGATGTGGAAACACTGCAGTCTAGTGGCGGGATGCCGTCACTTCGCGGGTAACATAATCGGCATGTATTGTGGGAAATGTAGTTTTTGGTCACTGCACGCATTTTACTTATTTATTTTTAGACAATCAGACCTATTAAGCTCTCGCGGGCCACATAAAATGACGTGGCGGGCCACATTTGGCCCGCGGGCCTTGAGTTTGACACGTCTGCTGTAAACAAACAATATTCTTAGTTGGTCATTAAACACTGCAAGAGTCCTTGGGAGTAAAAATAAACGAGTTCAGACATGCAATGGTTAGCAATCAGACAGCACACCTCCTAATTGGAAAGAGGTGGAGCTCAGGGGAGAGAGGCGATTGGTGGAGAATTTAACAATGGGTGTAATGATTTTTCTGTGGGCAGCAGAGAAGCCATTCTGATCAGGTAAGGGTCAAAGGACGAGGTAAGAAGGATCAGAGGATGGGAAAAGCAGCTATCTAGAGACTAATTTGTGTAGAAACTCTGCTCTGAGAGAGTTTCTACACAAATCACAGACTCATGGACCTGGAACAATGTCCGACTCCTGCCTGTCTCGGTGTCTGTGTTTGTCCGCCACTTTACTCAGTTTTATGAACGTTTAGCCTGAGGAGCTTTACGTGATAAGAGACTATCCGTGTTTTTCCGTTTTTCAAGGAATATCTTTGAGATTCTTGATGTTCTGCTCGATTATTATTTTTTTTTACTAGAAATGAGAAATAAAAAATTACAATACTAGTTTGGTACTGATTAAAAACAGGTTTCTTCAACATTGATCATGTTAGATTTTAAAGACCGTGTAGTCTAATCAAAGCATATGACATGTCATTGTAGAGACATTATGATTAAGCTGATTTTAATGAAGAAAATAAGATAATTTCACTTATAATATATTATATTTCCCTTTCCCATCATATCAGTAAAGTAAAACATCTAAAAAACGTTGCAAACCATAAACAATTTCTCTATTAACAGATATGATTTGATGTGTCTTCCTCATGTTGTGTAACATCGATTATAAATTAATCAAAAGGGTTATGACTTTTCATTATGTTAGTGATGCTATACTAAAATAACAGCTGATGATAAACAAGGAAACACATTCAAGAATTTCAAAGTCACAGCGTCCTTTCTGTAGTCTCTCTTCTCTCTCTTCATGTCCAATCATAAAAAGATAATACAAGTTTTCAGGCTATAAGAGTGGCCTCTTATCTATATATCTATCTCTAGGGGTAACCTTACTTTATCTCCTCTCCTTCTTTTTGTCCTGTTCCCTCCCCTGTGTCCCCTTGCTGAGTTTGTCATGCCCATTAGTCCTCAGTATACAATCGATACCAGGGGCCTAATGCTCTGCCACAGTCAAAGTTGTGAAGGAAAAGAGAAAGGGCAGGAGAAAATGAAATGTTAATGCAGCTGCAATTGATCCCATTAAAGCTCCAAGATAAGATTACATTACATTACATGTCACTTGTTGGACGCTTTTATCAAAAGCAACTTACATACATTCAGTACTGTGGACAATCCCCACAGGAGCAACTTTGGGGTGAAGTGTCTTGCCCAGGGACACAACAACATGCTGGCTGCAGGGGGACTCGAACTTGCTATCCCCTGCACCAGCGGTAATTCAAGTTTAAAAGTCTCAAAATGCTACAACTGCTGTCACAAACTGGATGAATGTGAAGTATTTTGTTAAAGGACGATGAAAGCTTAATTAAGGAGCACTATTGGAGTGAATTTGATGGTTATGGACTCAGGATTAATTAATTAGGATTCCCGCTGTATGAAGAAATTTAGGACGGCGCAAGTGGAAACAATTCACAAAACTGTTTAAAACACATGCTCAAAGTAAGCCGGAGTTTGCCGATGTGTTTATGTGGATTCAAAAGTCGTAAATAATCTAAAAAAAGGAGGAGACCGATCTGATCGGAGCAACTGTGACAAATAATCCAACTGAAACCGGCATGGACAATGACTAAGTTTTAAAAATGCGCTTATCCAGAAAAGCCTGGTTTGGATACTTTACGGGCAGAAGAAACATTTCTATTATAGAAAGAATTATACATTTCTGTCTTTTTATGCCTATAATAGCTACTAACTTGAATTTTTATTCAATTGAATTAATGAATTATTTTTTATATTTTATTCTAATGTAGAGACAAGGCTTATAGTGACAATCATGTATTGTGTTACAATTATATGTAAAAAAAAAAAAAGTGAAAAAAAGTCTAAATATGATATTTGGCCTCAAATCATCCGAGGCCTGGCGCCCCCCCTGCGCCCCCCAGGTTGGGAACCACTGATCTAGGGTCTTTCAACATACACTCCCTCCAGGTGACCGAAACGGGTCCTACTCCAGCTTGTGTCCACATGGCTATTTATAACAAAATGTTCCCTCTTTTACAACAGGAACACATTTACCTGTGGGACTAAGCAACGGTGCAGGATTAGTAGATAGTTGGGGTTCCTGCTTTATGTCAACAAGGGTTTTGAGAGGGAGGAGAGCGGGTTTCTGAGGTGTAAATTAGACTGTAGATCAGGGAAAGCAGCAGACATTGATGCTGCAGTTCTGATGAATGGATAATGGTGCCTCTGTTGCAAAGAGCCCTTGGCATATGGCAAATAAACCAGCATACACACATGGAGGGCCAGCAGACAGACAGGAGCATGCAAATGCACACTGTACACACAAACATGCACAGAAATGTCTGTTCTGCTCCAAGAAGCTGCAGACAACAGGAACTCAAACTGAATATATATCAAGGGGTTGGGGTAAAGATCTTCAGTTTGGGCAGCTGGATAATTACAATTTCTCTCAAATAAACCATTCACAGCCTTTACACACAGGATTCATTAAAAGGTGTCTGCAGATGGAAATAAAACCTTTATATTTATATGCACTTCCACCATAGAGTCAAATGTGTATTGCTATTATTTTCTAAAAGCAAGTAAACATACAAAGAACAACCTTCTCAACTTCTAAAAGAAAATTAATGTAGGGCTATACTACTGTCTGAATCATAATATATGAGTAAGGAAAGAATATTATTAACATCAGACTCTGGTTTTTTTTTCAGAAAGAGAGCAGAGATTTCTGGTTTGGTATTTTTGGCAAAAAGAATAGGAAGTGTCAACTATCCAATGGCAAAATAGCTGCAAAGCCACTGTTGCTAGTAGTTACATCGGAAAGAAAATGAAGCCAACATAATCAGGTCAACTAAACAGCTAACTCAGGCTATGCTAACTTAATAAAATGAACAGACTACATTTACATTTACCGAACAAACTATGTAATGCATTTAGCAACACCTACTGAAACCTCACACACTAATGATAAAGACGAACATGTATAATAGCAGATCAGAACATTCTTAAAACAAAGGGTATACCACCAAGACAAACACTGAAAAAAAATATATACTTAGTATGAAGTATAGTATTATTATTAGTATTATAGTATATTTGTATAGTAGTTTAGTAACTTTAGCTTTTTGAAATGTGCCATTACTAGGTAATATTATGCTTTAAAAAAATAATAATCGATAAAGCAAAAATCCTACCCCCCCACAATATGGTACATCCTGATTGGCATCTCCCTGTATTTAAGAACTTTGCTTTAGGGGGCGCAGCTTCTAATCCACCCGGACAAGATGGCCGACCAGAAGAAGCAGCAACAAGCGGCGCCACAGGTAAATGACTGTCTTAAAACAAACATATCGAAAGACAAACTAGAGTTAATTAAAGTGGTGTGCTAAGAATTGAAACAAATGAACTGCTTGCTAAACATGAGTATGATAAAATAGCTTGTCATCATTTACCTGTGTGTTGCTGTACTAGTTGAATCAGGTTAACAGGTCAACATTATTGATTGGAAAATGAACTACAAAGTTTGAACTACAAAGAAAACTAAAATGTTAGCAGGAAGGTTGCTAGCTTTAAAGGCAGCAGGTGTTGTAGCAGGTGTTAAATGGTGTGAATGTAGAATAAATGCACCTTGATTTCAAGATGCTAGACCGCTTAATAACACGTACAGTAAAACATTTTAATGGTTTGGAAAAACACTTGAATATTACTTGTACACTGGTAATGAGGCTGATACCTTTATCATTAAATGGGAGGTTTTACAATTGGGAAGAACAACTGGACATCTGCAAGGGTGACAACACGGTCAACACTATTATTGACAAATCATTTAAATGTTACAATGATGAGACAGCATCCCTACCGTTAATACATTTGCCAATATTTTCCCTGCACAGGAATGTAAAAGTGTCAAGCACCATGTTGCTCCCTACTCCCTGAAGATGAAAGATACAGGGAAGAGTCCTTCTGTTTTTACTTCCTCTACACTTAATATCCATCACTTTCCAAATCTTCATCGAGCTGCAACTATGACTCAGCGTGTTAGATAACGGAAAGATGGCTGGAGAGACAACACGCAGCAGTGTGTGGCTTCTAAAAACAGCCACGTTATTACATCAATCTTGAGACTTAAATCTTTAATCTAACTGACACATTAATCATATTGGTGTAATTTAGACAGCGCTTCTAATAAAGGTCTCCACTTTATTGAAATAAGTTGCATGATTATTTTTATAATGTAATCATTAACCCGAGAGCATGCCTTTCATGGCATGCTGCTCTTGATTCGGTCGCACCATGATAAAGTATTTTCAATAATGTAACAAATAGGGCTGTAGTAAATAATGTCACTTCCTCTGGTGATTGATGATGTTTATATCCAAGAGCGGTGACAGCAACAGATGTTGTGATTAAGCAGACATTGTCTCACACACACCGTTATAAACACGGAGCGTACGCTTACAGATGCCTGCACACAAAGATGAAAAACTTTAAACAATGATGTGATGTTTTTCCAAGTATGGAGTCATGTCTGACGTGATGCTGTGATGTTAAGATTAACAGGGTACAAAAGTAATTTGATAACTATGTTGAAATGCACAGATTATTAGGATCTTCACACAGAATTCATGACTATTTGATGACTTCACTGGCTGTGTTTATTTCATGTTTAAATAATCATAATCTCTTCCTTATTTTTGTTCACAGTAATTGGAAATGGACAATGCGGAGGAGTCTTTCACATACAGACAGACGTAAGTAAGATTATTGCTTGTAAAAATTCTTATTAACTTCTAATAATTACACAAAGCTTGGAGTTTCTAATGCTCAGTTTAAAATTATTATTGTATTACTCAACCATCTGTGTTGGAGCATGTTATCATGCTGGGAAATTGCTCATGAGTGACCAAAAAGCCTTCTTTTCTTGATCTAAATAATTAATCTGATAAGTAGCAGCCCGTAGAACAACTGAAGTGTGCAAGATTGCGTTAGCACACAAAAGCAACCAATAATCAAACTTTCAGACAAATTAGAACTTTCTTTTCCCACTAAATTGTAAATAAACTAATTGGAGCATTCTTAAAGTCACACTAAAGCTAGTAATGTGGAAGTTATTTTTGAAGTAGAGTCACTGAATATTCAAACACCTGAGCTTATTAAGGTGAGAGGTTTCACAGTGATTGACAGGCCTCCTTAGTTAAAAAGCTCATGTTACAGCGCGGTATACTGATATGACTAAGAAGCAGACACATCATGGTGTCCTCTGTAATTCCATAAGAACATTTTATGATTCAGCATTCTATAGCTGTGCTGTGGAGATAAAGCAGTGGCTTTGAGGGGATTTACACAAGCAGGTGTTGTTTCCCCCCCCCGACGCTGTGGAAGGGTTTTCACCGTTGTTTGCTTGGAAATGTTTGAGTTGACGCCATTGGCAGAGTGGAGTACACACGGACTGCAGTGTAATACCTTGGCATTAGCTGCAGAGACTGGGACTCAGGGATTTTGTAGCCCAAGAGAATATCTGGGGGGATAAGTTATTGGCCTGACTCATTTAAAAAGCTGAGTGAGTAATTGAAGAGGGGTTTTCCAAAACCTCAAGTCCATGTTTGGTATGCTGTCATCACCAGCCAACTGGATTGCATTTCTTCAGTTAAAACATATCACATTTTGGAGAAATCTCTTTTGTCTATTTTGATGTTGTAGAACATTTAATTCTCATTCATTTCAAAAGCACTTTTAAGTTTGGAGATACACCCAAAGTCCTTTATATAGAATAGACTCATCACATTAAAGCATATGAAGCAAAAAGATCTATGTGTCCGGGTGAGTATTTACTTTGTGTGTGTATGTATGTTTTCATGTGTACTTCAGGGCAGCACCAGGGTTTTCAGGTTAGGCTTCAGTGGCAGTGTCTCATTTTCTGACATTAAGGAAAGGCTTTTTTTATTTTTTAAGTGTATGGTAAGGAGTTTGGCCAGAATAGGATTGGCTTTTACAGCTGGACAGTAAAGTTATTTGTTGTTGTGTGGTCCTATCAGGAAGAGCAAAGGGGCCACTGGCCATCTAACTTTACATCCCACTGACTCCATCTCAAGGTGATTTCTACTTATCTATTGTGAGGTAAAAGGAAATGTGCTCCTCATGTGAAACTCGGAGAGAAGCTCTGGTAGTATACAATATAGATATATTTCCCCTGATTAGTTGTATAACTCAGCAATCCTCTTTCTTAAATCTTTTAATTAATGTATTCCAACCAGGACCTCTTTTACCTCACTGGAAATTCAAGGAATTATTTCTAAAGACTAAGGATATGGGCCAATTAGGAGGGTCTTAGGCAATGCTTTGAGTATGTTTACCAATGAAGGAATTTCCATATTCTGTCCTCATATCTTTTTGTTGTGCATTTTTTTAGTAATCTAAAACGAATTTCACGAAATATGAATATTCCTTGGTTTTCTATCTCTTTCACCTTTTTCCTGTATCTCACACACACACACACACACACACTCACACACACACACACACACACACACACACACACACACACACACACACACACACACACACACACACACACACACACACACACACACACACACACACACACACACACACACACACACACACACACCCCTGACTTTCAATCCAACTGACAAGCTGTCTGCTGCACTTCCTCCCTTAAAACACCTGCCAAGTCTACCCCACCTGACTCCCTCCTTTCCTTCCCTCAGACTCGTGCACATGCATTTCACATGCACAGTAAAGGTACCAGTACACTAAATGTAGCTTCACAGACACAGCTCCATGCTTTAATGGTGGCAGCAGGATGCTCCGAATCAGTGGGCTAGGGGAACTCTTCCCCAATTATCCCTGAGGATACCAAGATAAGTGTGTCTGTCTGTGTATGCATGCTCATGGATGACTCTCTGCCTCTCACTCGGAGATCATTAGAGAACCACTCGGTTGTAACACATCCCTGTGGAGAGAGGCAGAAAAAGAAAGGAAAGCGAGAGGTAAAATAAGGAATTAGCTTTTTCCTTCTGAAGTTGCTGGATTTATTGGAAGACTACCAGTTGAGGAGTGGTACCAACATAATATCTAGTCAAGAGATCGACAACAGCTCTGTCATCCTTTGTGGATAGTTTGTCAGTTTTTTTTAAGAAAAGAAAGGAAAAACCTCAGGGACTCTATAGTATCTTTCAATCTTCTTCCTTCCCCCACACATCTGCAGAGTAATCCTTCCACTGAGTGAAGCAGAACATGTGTGTATCTGCCTCTCAAAGTGCAGTGATAAGAGGCTGATACCAGGAAAAGCCTGGGGAGATGCTACATTAATGCTGCCTCTGATTAGCGAGGTAGTGATTGAGAGCTTCTCTGGTGTGTTATTGTTGTGAGGTGGAGATAGGTGCTGTCAAAAGATAATGGTTTAAAGATGATATCTGCCATCTACTTTGTATAAAACATAATGCTGTCGTATACGGCATGCAGGCATTCACATCATCATTGCACTAGTAACCATATTGTAATCATGGACACAAAAATAGGTACAGTTTATAAATAAATAAATACTATACAGTAGACCAGGGGTGTCAAACTCAAGGCCCGTGGGCCAAATCCGGCGGTTACATTATGTTATGTTATGTCCCACAATGCATCTCAAATTTGCCTTTTTTCTCAGAATTTGCCTTTTTTTCTTCTAAATATGCCTTTTTTCTTAGAATTGTTTTTGTAAATGTCACTTTTTTTTTCAAAATGTTACTTTATTTTTTCAAATGTCACCTCTTTAAAAAAACAAAAAAATGCACTTATTTATTTTTGATTTGGACTTTTTTTCCAGAATTTGGCTTTTCTTTTTCTTTCTGACGTAGTTAATTATGAAGTTATTACTCTATCCGATAATAATCCAATGCAGAGGCAATAATGTAATATAATACATTATTTTATATATATATATGATATATTTATTTTTATATAGTCTTAAAGTTACAACCGGCCCTTTGAGTGCAGCCATAATGCTGATGTGGCCCGCGATGAATTTGAGTTTGACACCCCTGCAGTAGAAGGTCAAATTCACAATTTTAAGGAATTTTCCTCTGATTTCCTTCATTAGCTGATAACTGAGGTATGTCTTAGTGTGCCTGTGAGCACGAGTGTGAAAATGTGCTTTTGTTTTAATGTTTCAACGTGGGCTTATTTAAACATAGATTTATGAGCATGTGTAGGTGGGAATGACTCTCAACAGGCTGAAAATAAGTGGACTGGTAGATTTGTACGTCCTGTGTTTCTGGAACACCACGCATCTCCACCACTGAGAGGCATGAAATTAAAGTAGTACTGCTTTCTTGCACCACCATGTTAGCTTTGTATCTAGGCCCATTCACACCAGCCTCAGAGGAGCTGTTTGAGTGTGGGAGATATAGTAATGATCATTACTTCCTCTGTGATGGGGAAAGCTTATGTCCTGCAGATAATGTCCCCGAGCATTTTATTGTGCAATGATGTACAAGAGTAAGGATGTCACCGTAAGTAGACAAACAACACACCGTATCTCTTTTTCTCATTATGTTCCATTCTTCCTCTCATACAACCCTAAGTAAGGACTCTCCAGGGTTCAGTTAAGTCTTATTAAGGGTTATCTTTTTTCTTACTTTGACGCTGATGACTTGGTTCAAACCCAATACAGCAGGTAACCTGTCTCGATATAATGAGGAACCAGGGTTTGGCTAATCATCACATTTAATTCCATATGACATTATTTCACTGTGGTTTCAGGCTCATTTTATTAAGATGTGAATGTGTATTTGATGCAAATGGAGAACACACTTAACCAGAAGGGGAGTTTGGAATGACAGGTACGGGGCTTTATAATGTTCGGACATCTTGGAGCTGCCTTTCTGCAGTGTTCTTGGTGGAATTTACATTAGTGCAATCGTTTCACCTTGAAAGCTTGTTCACAGTCCAAATGTTTTTGCATAAGGAGCTATTAGAGCAGCCATTAATTAGTGTCATTCCCAGTTAGCGGGGGTGGTTCTGAGGCAGTCCTTGGCTTGTCTCCCAAAATACAAGAGCACAAGCACAGACACAAACAAAATATCAGTTGTTGTACACAGAACCGTAAAGCTTAATAGATTTCTATGTTTTATTGCTGGCATAACTAATGCAGTTAAAACCAAATCAAAGTGTCTGCTTGCGGTCCAACATTTAATTTATTCACATCGAGCACATTCAAACTTTTCCTTGACTTGTTTCCCTCCCTGGAAAAATGTACTGGCAAGTAGCGTCCATCTTGTGAAAAGGCCATATTGGTCTTCTTTTGCTGCCAAACCCAACAAGACAAATGTGCCTTGGCAAACCCCTGCAGGAAACTGATGAGCTTCTTCCTCATATCTTTATTTATTTTAAGTGGAATCACCTGACCTTGATTGACCTCTATCCACGGTGCTGAAATCAGGCCGCCGGATATTGCACTCCTGGTATATTAGATGTTCTTGATTATATTGAAATTGTTTATTCATTTTTTGTGAATTCAGCCATTGTGAAGAATGACTGAACCATTTTATTATTATTTTTGTTTGAAAATTCATGTTTTTAAATTGAAACCCCCGGTAAGAGTTTGGAATTGACCTATTGGGAGCTCACAGCCTCGTCAGTCCACCTTCAAATTGGCATTACCTGCTTATCCAGTTTTATTGACATCAAACAAGTCTGATAATGTGAATGGTTCGACACCAAAGTGGGTGAAATATATCAGTTTTTTGCTATTAAACAGGCTATTAAAATGCATGCATGCTTCAGCAAGCTAGAGAAAGACAATGTGCATAGTAAATGCAACTAAATGTCAGGGAAGTTTATGCAAAGTATGAATACTCTAGACAACAGTTAATCAAGATTTGCCTTTCATTAAAGGACTTTGAATTATTTAACTCCTGCCTCTCTCCTGATATCTTATCTCTGAGCTGCTTCAGGTTTATATTGCTTCTCTGCCTTCACACTTGGGCTGTGATTAAAAATAGAGGGAACACCAGGAGTAACCTTGGAAAGTAATTGGGTTATTTTTCAGTGCGTGCCAAAGAAAGCAAATTGTAATAATCTACTTCAACTCACAATTTCTCCCCATTATTTTCTCTCACTTCACAGATTAATCAAAATACAACATACACTCGCAGACAGACACTGATACACATTCACACTGACACACTTTTAAACACACACAGGGGAAAGTCACCTAAATCTTGCAGTAGGAATATTAGCAGAGAGAGAAATAATTGGCTTTCAACGAATACACTCAGGAAGGAAGAAAATATATATCTTCATAAAGGCAGAATATTTTACAAATCCAGTTCATCTATTCAGCTCAGTGAGGTGAGAAAATGAAACTGTTTCTTCAGTAGGAGTTGGCCTGGAGGTTGTTTAGCATGCTGCCCCGCGCTTGCTTACTGCTCTCAAAACCATGTTGCGTTTGTCTCACAGGACGCAGCCTGTGCCCTTCAGTTGGCTGCAGTGGGCAGGGGCTGCCGGGCTGCCACCGTGGAGGTCTGGGCGGCTCCTGGCAGCTATTGGAGTTTAGTGTTCCAGCGAGCAGGCATGGAGAATGGACTCAGAATAATGTATGAAGGTCTTCTCTGCCGCAGGTTAAAGTGCTGGAGAATGTGGAACAGGGAAAGCACTTGGGAGTGTGTGCGTAGGTTTGGGCGGGAATAATAAATACACATAAAGATTTTAAATGGTAAATAATTCTTTGATTTAGCGAGGACATGCTCTGGTTATCTACTTTGAATTTTAGAGAGCACAGATAGCACTGCTCACAATTTAGATGGGTTTAAGGATTAGTGGTCGAAAAAATATTACTTGGGCGTCTTTGTGTGCCACTACTCGAAATGTCATTATTTTAAAATTCTATAGTATTTCAATCTGATAAACGCCCTTCTCAATTTTAGATACGTTTTCCTATGAATACAATATATGAAAACCTCCCAGAGTACCATTTTGAAGTTACATAACTACTGACGTGTGTTTCTTTAACATGGAATTTGATCCCCATCCAGCTTGTAGAGCATGACATTAAACTGGTTAGGAGCCACACTGTTTTATGTTACTACTAAAAATACTTCTTCCATGGTTTTTTAAAATGGCAGAAAAGTTTCTTATGGGAGATAGGAGGAGTTTCTCTTCACAGGTTTTTACAGTATGACTTTTAGGGAAAGCAGAGGCAGCTCTAACCTCTTTAGAAATATCTTTTAGTAATCTAACTGGCTGAGGAAGAGGCTTTTATTGCTGTAATTACAGCTGCCACTCAATCTTTAAAGGGTATACAATATGCAGACAGCACTTAGCGAAAAATGGCTATTTTCTCTTTGAGCTATTGATGTAATGATTTTAAAAGTCATCTCATAATTGCAGGGGGGTTACAGGCATTATGATGGATTTAGTTATTTATTGCTCAGCAAGTGTTTGTAATATTTCATCTATTGTTTTATCCTCACCCAACCTCTCAAACTCTCTTCTTGGAAATCTGTTAGCCTGCTTGACTGCTCGGAGAATTGCTTTTAGAGAGGCTTTTAAAATCCTCTCTAAAAAGGCACATTACTTTTAGAATTTGTTCCTAAATTGGCCAATTAGGGCCACCTTTTAACTTCAGATGGCTTTCGTGAATACGGCCCCTGTTCATGATTATTTCATCCTCTCTTATTTGAACTCATGAATTATGCAAGAGATGTCATAAGCATGAAAGTTTGGCACTGCGAGCGACCGTGTGTGTGTGTGTGTCAACTTGGTTAAAGGAGGGAGAGATATAAGTGAAAGGAGAGATTTGAAAACGTCCGCATTGAGGGGAATATTCTTATAGATATTAAACATGAAGGAGGTAAGCCAGTATTTAAACCTCAGAGCTCTAAGCCTTGTGGGTAAGTTTCTTAGTCAGAGACAAACAAACAAGTGCACAAAAGACTGTGCACGTGTTAGTGGAGGCAATAGACGTGTGTGTGTGAGTGTTTAATAATGTAACAGCTCGCCCTTCTTTCCTCTTTTGTGTTTCACAGATTAGGCAAAGTTCCAGCGAGTTCAGTCACGCACTCACCGTTTTCTGTGGTAAACATGCATGAAGACACACACACACACACACACACACACACACACACACACACACACACACACACACACACACACACACACACACACACACACACACACACACACACACACACACACACACACACACACACACACACACACACACACACACACACACACACACACCCCCCCCTATCCAGCTCACAAATGCATATTTAATATCTGGAACGGGTTCAGTTGCTAGTATACATTGTATGCACTATGTGATGGAGGATGCTTTATTTTAAACATTATAGATATAAAATGGATAAACTGTAGATGTAACACACACAAAAAACTTCATTATCACATAGTTAACAGGAAAATAACGGTAAAATATATCTACACTGTATACTACATCTCATAAATCTTAAGTATCAGCTTTAAAATAATCGGGACTAAAGCTAAAATCAATGCATTTTGGCTATTAAAACATGTAAAAGTTGTGGGAGGAAAGCCTGTGTTGAGCCACATTGACTCATCACTCTCCAAGAATATCTGCTTTTGCCTGTGTGTGCACGTCTTTGAGAGTCAGTCGAATCCGACGCATCATCTATGTTAATGCCCATGTTTCCTGGAGGTAGCAAAGAGTAGAAAGGCAGCGTATACATCAGGGGCCATACCAGGGCAGTTTATTTTCTTAATGTGTTGCGTTCAGTCTTCTCGGCAAACCCAAGGCTACAGAAAGACTGTATTCCTCTCTCTGTGGTGTCTGCGCAGGAACACTCAGCTTCACATTATTACTTAGCATAGCAACAAAATGGCACTCGGAACACTCCTTCTGCTTTATTGCTGCTTTTAAACCAATTTCTAGAAAATTCATTTAGTTTTTAAAAATAATTTCACTTGAAATCAAGGTTTAAAATCTCCTTAAACTTCCTATGGCCCCGAAACCCATTGAACCCTTTTTATATAACAGCAAAGTTCTCCTCATGCTGACATTTGTACATGGCGACATGATGTAAATAGAAGTCATTGTGACAGGGATAATATCAGTCTAAATATTTAATCATTCTCTGTTTATGCTGTTCTCTTGTTGTCATTCATCACTCTAAGATTACCCTCCTTTCGGTGGGTACAATAGTTACTCTAGACTAGTAAGCTCCATTGATGAGATCGGTGTGACATTATGCATGTGATTACATCAGGGTCCTCTTACCAGAACTGAGATGCTTCCATCCACTCATGAAGGAGAATGCAGGATCCGCCCATCCTGTCTCTTCTCCGTTTGGCAGTGAGCAACACTGTGGCACCAGATTGAACACGAAGTTAGATGAGGGTGGAGGGGAGTAGAGTAGAGGAAAAGAGTGTTTAGTGCTTTGGGATGCACCTCAGTAATTACATGCTGCCACAGGAAAATTAATCTGCCAATTGCACACAATACCCAATGGGGAGAAAAACACTCCCTTCAGAATTGCAGGGGTTCAATTTGGTCTTTGTTCATGAACTCTAGCAGCCATGGTGCATTCGTGCTTTTGTTACAAATACTGTATAATGTGAGGCCTGAACCCTACAATCCAGGTTTCATATAGTATGGTATGGTTTGGCATATTACAGTTATAGTACGGTATAGTATACAATGAGGGCCCGTACAGGCTGGTCCTCTCACACACATACATTCTCCTTTTACATACATATATTTGCACCCTTACACTCATACATTCTCCTTTTACATGTATATATATATATATATTTAATATTATATTAAAATATATATTTGTTTGCAATAAGTTCTTAAATCAGACACCTTAGTGGTATAGTATAAGCCAGGATTTGGCGTTGGTTAGATAAAGGTTTTGCATGTAAATACATATAACATACAAACAGATACTTCCTTACGCTCCTCTACTCAACGGCATGTCAGTGCACGGAGCACAACTTTTTAGTCATGATAGGAGTTGGATGGTTTTATGGTGATTAAGATCATCTTCCTCCTCTACCTCCTCTGCCAGATGTTTGTCGATGTTTCACATCTTCCTTGAAATCAAAATCCTACCAGAAGCTCCTCTAGTGATCGATCATGTCCCACAAGAGCCAGGGACGGCTGTGGGTGGACAGATGTGGATTTAGAGTTTAACACACACACACACACACACACACACACACACACACACACACACACACACACACACACACACACACACACACACACACACACACACACACACACACACACACACACACACACACACACACACACACACACACACACACACACACACACACGCTTGATCAGTTTGATAAAGGGGTTTGCATCGATCTGTCTGTGGACAAATGTAATGATTTCTCACAATAGGAGGTGGTCAATTATTTCTTCCAAGCAGTTCTTATTCCCTCATAGGGAGGTTTGATTATTGTATTGTTCAAACAGTGACTGCGGCGACATTGACAGAGAACAGAGACAGTATATTTTGTATTGCCTTGGTTACTTAATTGGACTTGATGGCCACAGTTTCATAACCTGTTCTCTTGCAGTATTCCCTGGGTTAAGTTTTGTATCTAAAAGGCTACATCTTGCAGCTTTATCCCTGGCTATTAAACCCAGCCTGTGGAACCTGTCGCAGGTTGCCAAAACAAGCACAGTTTTGTTCTGAAGGAAGGGATTTGTGGAGAAGAGAAAAAGCAATCAGTGGTACAGATGCCAAGAGGAGTCGAAAGAAGACCTCAAGAAATCGGGGAGAAGGACAGAGGGAAGTGATACAGATAGAGAGAAGATGTTTAATTTGGCGAGGTGTTCCACTCAGGCATTTCATCTCTTTCAATCTTTGTGGGAGGTGAAAAGAGGGTGGCAGAGGGTCAGGCAGTTTGGCATGGTCGTGCGGAGAAGCCATACATCTTCCAAAAATGACCACTGAAATCCTGGAGTGTGTTTGTACAGCCTCTTCCCCCCCCTGTCCTCTGAGTGCACACTTACATTAAAGTCATACCTTTTTAAGAATGTGTTTAATTTAACAAACATACGAATATAAATCATAGACTGTATATATAAATCAGTAAATGTTGTTTTATTCTGCACCTAAACTCCACACCAGCCGAGTTGAAGGGTGTAGAGGAAGAGCTACTGAGTCATGGCCCATCAATCCAGACATTTAGCTTGGTAGAGGTTTTAATGACAATTAACACTCAATACAGTTAATTACCCGGTTAAATGTCTCTGGTCATTTGGAAGGCAACTTAACGGTGATGAATAACGTAATGATTTTGCTCTTAATGGCTGGATCATCACTGGTCACACAACACCTGTCTGTGTATTGTAGGACAGTTATACAGGGAGGAACACAAACCACTCGGATTTCTTTTTTGTTCTATTGTTGGATTTAGAATTAAAGATTTCTAGTGTGAGAAGCAGATGGTACAAACAATTTTCAAGCCACAAATAAATTACAATACATTTGATTGTGGTTGCTTTGTGTCGAGGGAGATATGTAGGCAAGATGCTTAAAGAAATGTGAGTTGCAAAGTTACTTGTGCAGTCTTGGTAAACAACAACAGGTTCTAGGGGTTAAGACTGAGACAGTCTGGTATAAGAAACAAGTACTTAAATGAAAGCAGTGAGGGAAAGTAGGGTTTGGATAGAGAGAAAAAGGTGCTCGGGAAGCTATCATTTTACATTTTCACTTTGTTTTGGGTGTAGGAGTGCTGCTTGTAAGATAAGGTAAGAACAGGAGCGTAGGAGTGAAACAGAAATTAGACCAAACAGTGAGCCACTTAATTCACCGTGATGTTGACATGGGGACAGGGACAGTCACAGTCATCATGTAATGTAATTACGATGCAATGCAAAGAAGCTCAAAATAACAAAGTTCATCATGGCTAATGAATCAAACATTGACTGCTGTGCACAGAAAACATATATATAGGGGGAAAAAATGAAGGTGAAAGACTTGTGTCTGGCCTGGATGCCTTGAGGAAACAACGGTCTGTTCCTGTTCTTTTATGGTGGACACAGAAATGTAGTATTGTGCTTCCACAAAGTAAGGGTGCCCACATATACAACATACAATACAAAATAATTCTTGAGTGTTATTCCATTTGACCTTCTCCTTATCGCAAGTAATTTTGTCACTTAATCAAAGCCTTATGATGCGAGATTTACGTTTTTAAAACGTGATCAGGTCTTATATGAAGCTGTTCTTCATGCTTAATTCGTTTTCCAACACATGCACACAGGTGCTCTTGGGATGCCCTTCCAATAGGAAATGAAGTAATTTGCTTAGAGCTAGACATTACACACACACACACACACACACACACACACACACACACACACACACACACACACACACACACACACACACACACACACACACACACACACACACACACACACACACACACACACACACACACACACACACACACACACACACACACACACACACACACACACACTTACTTTGATGTGAAGTCCCATATGGTCGACTCGTCAGCCAAAGCTCCAGTCCAGCACATGTCCACCTAGCGTGGTCCACTGCTACGTTTTCTTCCTGCTTTGATGTTATATAACATTTCCATATTCTATTTCAATATTTTTCATGATATTTGAATATTTTTGGACTGCACTGCTGTCCCTAAAGTCAGAAAGAAGGTCACCAATTGTAGAAAATGGAGACAAAATAATTTTCATAATCTTTAGGGAACTTCTATATTTCCTTGGGCAGCATCTGTGGAGCTAGTGGGGACTTGATGCCTTGCTCAAGGGTGCTTCAGCAGGGTGGGAGTGCGCTGACACGGATCTAGATCCTGGTGTCTCTTTGCCCTCATGGCCCTCTCTGCCGGCCCACGCGGTGTGATCACCACCTGCTGCCTGCTCCTCTCTGCCAGGGGGCTTCAGGGGGCTTTATCCAGCTAGATGGAAGTGCAGATGGCCAACAGAACAAAATGCCTCATATGCCTCTGTTTACAAAACCACTGAGTCACACAATGTGATTCAAAAATGACTGACTTTGCCTTCTTCTGTGCCAAAGAAAGCATTTAGAAGTAAAAAAGAAGAGGTATAGCATCTGGTCTGACATGAAGTCCCTTATGGTGTCCTTTCCAATAACACACTCTTTATGTCCGCCCTTCAATTGTGATTCAATAAAACTAAAACGTAAACTGTATACTGTATGCGCATCTAAGACAATTTTAAAGCAGAAAATATGCATTTGATTACTACATGTAATGTGCAAGTTGTTGCTGATTTGTAATAAAACCACAGATAATTATCTCAAAACTCCTTTCAAGTTCCTTGCATTTTAGCTTCTTTGAGTGTCATTGTTTTTGGTTTAATGGCCACAACTTTACTGTTTTGGTTCACTCAGCACACTCATTCCCTTTGTTGATAAACCGTATGATAACTGCAAGCTGATAGATGGTCATGGTGGAGCATTTAACAGCTAAAGACTTTCATATTACCTTCAGGAGGTGGAATAGATCAAAACAGAGCTAAAAGAAGAGTTCATGTTGGAAGAAGGGACTCCAAATGAACGATATTATTCTCTGGAACAATTTGGTACTATGTTCACTAGATCATCATTGTGATGCCATAATGTATCATTGTTATGTTCATATTGCAATCAAATGTATAAAAGTACATATTACTACAAGACAACCGTGATGATTGTGCAAAATGAGCAGGGTACTCATAGGATTTTGTTCTTGTGTCCCATTATTTTAGGCTGCCTTGTTTTTGTGAGACATCCTTCTCTGCCCTTTGTCTGGCTTTAAAGACACTTTCAATACAGTAAATCCAAAATGTACATAATATGCTTAAACCATCTACATGTCTCTAATGTTATACACCCAGCGAGGTGTCTACACATAATCAGAATGCCATGTAAGAAATGCTGATATTTTATTTGACTGCATGACTGCTGATGACCTCTATTAACTCTGTAGTGGCAGAATAATCATGGTATAAAGATTTGTATGACGCTTTATTGATTGCAATTAAACAGCAAATGAAGTGTTCAGTGTCACAAGCAGGACAATCTTTGAGCAATTTTGTCTCCCCATTCCAGGTGGAGCTATCAATTGCAGACACTTTCTTTTATTGCTCTGAATGTGGCACTTAATTATGAACACGCATACACTCTCACACAAGCTGTTGCACTTGAATACATTCAAAGCCAAAGAACTACAATTAAGTCAATCTGTAAAATCATTTACCAGAGTTGAATCTGTTTTTTTTAAGCGTATTTGCTCATGTGTATTCTGTTAATGCAGAACATTTTAAATTACTGTTGAGGTTCAATACACAAGAGAAAACATGAATCTAAATATAGCAATACAAAATAGATTCATTTGCAAATTCCCAAAATGGGGAGAGAAGTGTCGTTGCCAGATAAACAAAAACTATCCTCTCTCAGCAAAGTGTTACATTGCTATGACTACACACCTACAGCTCTTATTTATGAAGGTAATTTCATTTGCAAATGAAACCAACACAACCAAAGCTAATCTTGAGAGGGTAGACTGTGGTTTATATATCCTTTAAAGGATAAAATGAAGTGCTCTCGACCTTTATATCTCACGGTTTCTCTGAAGTGCTTGTTGGAGCTGGAATCATGTCATGAGAGTGTATGGGTGGACTAGTGTGTGGGTGAGAGCTCGCCAGGTAGAGAAAGAGATTGCTATCTGTAGGTGGAGGTTACATTCTGTGTTTAATGCGTGAAGTCAGCAACAGAGTGAGAGGGAATGAAAAGGAAGGTGAAAGATGTGCAGCCTTGCCAGAGGATCAGCATGTGGGCCAAAAGCAAAAGCACCTCACCTAGCATGACTCCATTTTGACAAAGGTGATTGTTATTTTTTCTTCCCAGGTTTTTTTTTTCCTATGCACAATGTGTTTTCATTAGCCAACACCTGAGCGCAACTTTTGAAGTACAATAGCTCATAACGAGAAGAGAAATTAGAAATTAAACAGGCTGCCCTGAGGACACGGGGATGTAAATATGGCTTAATGGGCAGAAAGAGATCCTCAGGTGTCGATAATGCAACACACACACGCACATGCACATGCACACACACACAAACACGGGCTGTCCCGAGTACCATTTTTCGGGCTCCGGATATTCGGTAGTAATCAGCAGCGAATATTGGGGGGGGGGGGGGGGGGTGGGGGTTGCTTAGTAATCAGCAGCGAACCGCTTCAACACGTGTATTTCGGTGTATTCACGACATTCATTTTGTTATTCAACAGTATTGTTGTTTTATAGTTATTTGTTAATGTAACCCAATGTGTGTTCTTTGAAATTGAAAAGGATATCGCATTGTGTTTGTTACTTTCGTTGCAGTTGTATATGTCTTAAGTGTAATTTGGCTTGGCTTCCTATTTATGGACATGCTTTGCTTGCAAGGAGAGTTAGCGCAGTTGACAGGAAGTTGTTGTTGCATTGGAAACAACGTGACGGAGATTAACGGAGAAAATTAATATCTACATATAAAGACGGAGAAAGTAAACGATAACGTTTATGGTTAAGTGTTGGCACCCCCCGAAGAGGCACAAGCTCTTATGTTGATATTTGAGATTTCAATAAATTCAATTTGAAAAGAAAACGGGAAAAAACAAACAAAACGAATATCCGAATAACGAAATTGAAACGTGTGCGTGTTAGAGCTGTACCCGAATAGTCGTTCGTTGGAGTATTATTCGGGTACAGCTCTAACACGCACACGCACACACACAGGTTAGACCAGTGTGTGTGCTCACAGTTAGTGGCTGTAAAAGTGCGTGATGCTGGAAGGGGTGATCTGTGGGAGGTGTGTTTTATTCAAATCAGACAAGGTGTATTTTATGGGATGGCAGATTAAGTAGTGTTAGTGGGAGATGTGTGATCAATCTGCCGAGAATAAGAAATGTGAGTCTCCTTTCATTTCACTTTGCCTCAGGCTGAAGCAAATTAACACTGTCTGTTCCCTCAACCCAAAGTAAGTTCAATAGCAGGAAATTAATGTAAGACAATGTAGCGTCCCCAAAAGTGGGGCGTGTGTTTGGTTGAGTTATTTATATGTAATCCATATATTGATGTAGCCTTTGTTCAGTGAAATATTTCTGAATAGAAATCCGATAGAGCAGACTAGCTATTAAAAAAGAAGAATGATGACAATATTAACATTATTATGCTTGTCGATTGTGTTATAAATTAATCCAGGCAAATGCAGATTTGATAGATAGAGCTCTTTGTACATTTTACTTCACAGGAGGGCAAACTCTCCATTGATCTGGAGCTGTTTTTAATGACACTAAAAACGGTAAAGAGTATTTTCCTCTTAAACCACTTTTTGCTTTAATTCTGAGGCACTGAGGCTTTTTTCTTTGTTGATGCTGTTTTACATCCCATCCCATTTTCACATTGTAGTCTTATTTTCTGTAACACGCAGAGCCTGATATCACTACCTATTGAAGATTGGCTTTTATGCTGATTGTCACCTCCATTTTTGTGACACATCCGATTGGCTAAACTCCTGCAAAGCTTTTTTGCTCCAATAAAAGCAAAATTCTCTTTCTTTCCTTTCTCTTTTTCTCTATGAGCTGAGTTCTGCCAAAAAGTCACAGTTGTGCTCTGCTCAGTGTCTGAGATCAATGTCAAAGGACTTATAGGTTCATATATACACAAAAAAAGAACACTGACACAAGGAAGCATACTCTGCAAAAGCGGAAAGGATTTGAGGCGGAATGAATGTAAAATATACAATGCATTATGGTTAGTTCACTTCCATTCTACTCTATTGTTCTCTGTACTGTAAATGATTTGCACACATGTTCTGCCTCAGTGTCATTCACTTCTTCACTCTCTGAACCTTCCACAGAATCTGCTGTCATGTGCAATCATAAAAGTGAAGAAGAAAAACATGACCTATTTCGAGTCTTGATTTGAAGGCATTCTTTTTCTGAAAACCTTCATGGATATTTCATAAGGGAAAAGGAAAGGTGTGTGTGTTCGTTCTGTGGGAAGGATCAAGATTTGAGTGCATGCATGAGACATACAACTAGTTTGGAGGATACTGAATTAGATGGTCATTTTTGTTCAAAAGGAGATCCTTGCAATGTTTCAAAAAAATATAAAATGTGATACTAACGTTAAGTCTTGGGTTTGTGCAAGGGCAGGGCTTTCTCATTTGTACTCTTTTTAAAGAAAAATGTATTTGATTCAGAACAATGAAAAGGAAAAGGTTCTCTCTATTGTGTTTGACATTACTATAAAAAAGGGAAACCATACCCACATTCTTAATATGTATACATTTTGGCAGTATCTGAGAGATAGAGCCTATATCTTAGGGGAATTTGCTTATTATTTAGTTGATCGAACAATTCAAGATTCACAAATATATATATATATATATATATATATATATATAACAATAATTAAAAACAACAATATAAATAAAAATAGTGCAACCTCAGGTGTTCAACCGTCTTATTGCCTGTGGGATGAAACTGTGCCTGAGTCTGGTGGTTTTAGTCCTGATGCTGCGTTATCGCCTGCCAGACGGCAGCAGACGGAACAGTTTGTGGCTGGGGTGATGGGGGTCTTTTGTAATCCTGAGGGCTTTCTTCCTGAGGCACTGGGAGTAAAGGTCCTCCATGGAGGGCAGCTCCGTCCAGGTGATGTTCTGTGCAGTTTTCACCAACCTCTGGCCATTTCTCAATGTCAAGTAAACCTGCTGCAGAGCCACTATTTCAAGTACTACGTCATTGAGTGGCGCCGAAGGACTGTTTAAATGCATGTTAAATGCCCAGCATTCGGCGCCACTCGATGACGTAGTATACTTGAAATGGTGGCTCTGCAGCAGGTGTACTCGACATGGAGAAACGGCCACTGTAAAGCTTTACTGTCATGTCCAAGAAACTTATTGTGAAAGTTTATTCTTTATGTTAGAGTTGTCATGTCCCTTTGTCTTGTGCTTTATGTCTATACCCTTAATTATTTCTTCCTCTCATTTCAGGCCTCCACGCTCCCCGCCCCTTTTCTGTCTCCTGCGTCCTTGATTATTTTCCCCGCCCTGATTGTTTCCAACTGTGTCCCCTTTACCTGTGTATATATTGTGTTAGCTCCCTCCTGTTAATTGTCAGTTCGTTGTCTCTCGAAGACCACGTATCGGCTTACCTCACGGACCTTTTCACGGACCTTTCACGGACCTATGCTATAGATCGCATTATAGTTTTCCTCGAAAGAGTGGTTTTGTTTTCCTTGTTTTATTACTGTGCAAATTCCAGTAAAGTCTTTATTTTGAAACGCTATCTGAGTCTGAGTTTTGAGTCGTGCAATTGAGTTCATGCCTCAGTGTTCTCCCCTTGACAGTACGAACTGACCATCAAAATGAACTCAGCCGACTCAGATCAGATTAAGAACGCTATCCGTTCTCAGGGCCAACGTCTTGGGCAACAAGAGGAGCGTATGGCCACCATGCAGCAGGGAGTGCAGGATCTAACCAGCAGCCAGGGGGAACTACAAACATCGTTGACGACCCAAGTTAATCTACTGGCAGCAGAGGTTCAGCGTGTGCTCACTCACCTGCAGGCTGTTTCTCCTCCTACGACTCCTCCGGTTCCAGCGGTGACCGGATTCGATCCCAACCGGGTTACTGAGCCGCACAGTGCTTCCATGCGTCTGGCTCCACCCGAAAGGTACTCCGGGGACTCAGAAGGCTGCCGGCCGTTCATCGTGCAGTGTGAGTTACACTATCACCACCAACCGGCTGCTTTTCCCACGGACATTTCCAAAGTGGCTTTTATGATCTCTCATCTCTCCGGCCGAGCAGCAGCGTGGGCCACGGCAGAATGGTCCCGAGGCTCGCCTATCTGCGGGTCTCTGGAAAACTTCATAGACACTATGAGGAAGACCTTCGATCAAACCACGCCGGGCAGGGAAGCAGCTCGGGCTCTGATCAAGCTGCGACAACATCAGCGGAGTGTGGCTGACTACGCCATCGAGTTCCGGACTAAGGCAGCCGACAGCGGCTGGAACTCCGCTGCATTGTTTGACGCTTTCGTCAGCGGTCTCTCTGATTCTTTACAAGACCAGCTGGCGCCTCTCGATCTGCCCGCTGATTTGGACTCTGTCATATCCATGGCTTTACGTATAGACAATCGTTTGACGGAGAGGAGAAGGAATAAATCCAAGGATGCGGTTGATCCACCTCTCCAGAGGAGACGCTCGCCGCTGGATATTACTTCTTCTTGGAGGCCCCGTCACCCCTCACCACCTGCGTTCCGGACAACAGCGCCCCCTGGCTCCGTGGAGGAGCCAATGCAGTTGGGCCGCGCCAAGCTGTCGCTGGCAGAACGTCAGCGTCGATTCAAGGAAGGTCTGTGTTTCTACTGCGGGCAGCGCGGACACCCACAAGCGGCTTGTCCGGTAAAAGAGGAGGCTCACCAATGAAGAGGAGTACGTTGGTGAGCCGGATCTCTTCCTCTGACTTTCCTCCTCGCACCCTGACCCGGATCCAGGTAAAAATCAGAGACAATGTAGTTACTCATGGTGTTCTCATTGACTCAGGGGCGGACGAAAGTCTTATGGATTGGGGTTTAGTTAAAAAATGGGACATAAAAACTAAACCTCTACCCCAGCCTCTTGAAGCGAGTGCTCTCGATGGGCGGCTGTTGTTTAAAGTGACTCACCAAACGGAGCGTTTAGAAGTAAGATGTAATGATAACCACCATGAGACAATGTCTTTTCACTTATTTAACTCAGCCCAACATCCACTCATTTTGGGGTTTCCCTGGTTGAAACTTCATAACCCTCACATAGATTGGCAATCTGGGAGGGTGGAGGGGTGGGGAAAGAATTGCATTGATCTCTGTTTTAAGCAGGTAGCAGAGATTGACAGGGGATGTAACACTGGGAGTGTTAGGCAGGATACAGTCCCAAAAATATATCTTCCGGATGTACTTTCAGTTCCTTCCTGCTACCACGACCTTAGTGAAGTTTTTAGTAAGTCCAAAGCTCTGGCTCTTCCTCCTCACCGCTCCTATGACTGTGCTATTGACTTGATTGCCGGGTCTCCCATTCCTAAGGGTCGACTTTATGCAATTTCAGGACCTGAGAAAGAGGCCATGAAGGACTATATTGATGCCTCCCTCAAGACAGGGCTTATTCGTCATTCCTCATCCCCAGCAGGGGCAGGTTTTTTTTTCGTGGGCAAAAAGGATGGGTCTCTTAGGCCCTGTATCGACTACTCACCTCTCAATGACATTACGGTTAAAAACCGGTACCCCCTCCCTCTCATCTCGTCCGCTTTCGAGCAGCTTCAGGAAGCCAAGGTTTTCACCAAATTAGACCTGCGGAACGCCTATCATTTGGTCAGGATCAGGGAGGGCGATGAATGGAAGACGGGTTTTAACACCCCTTCAGGACATTATGAATACCTGGTCATGCCGTTTGGATTGTCAAACGCTCCTGCAGTCTTCCAGGCTATGATCAACGACGTGTTGAGGGAGTTTCTGAACCGTTTCGTTTTTGTTTATCTGGACGACATTCTGATCTACTCCCCTGACCTTCACACCCACAAACAACATGTCCGCCTGGTTCTACAGAAACTGCTCCAAAATAAGTTGTTTGTCAAAGCTGAAAAGTGTGAATTTCATGTGGAAACAGTCACTTTTTTGGGCTTCATCATTTCCCCAGGTCAGGTTATGATGGACCCAGAGAAGGTTAGCGCAGTAGCCTGTTGGCCTACCCCTGACTCTCGCAAAAAAGTGCAGCAGTTTTTAGGCTTTGCTAATTTTTACAGACGTTTTGTGCGGAGCTTCAGCGCTATTGCAGCCCCTCTTCATGTCCTCACGTCCCCTCAGGTGCCTTTTGTGTGGTCTCCTCAGGCTGAGGAGGCTTTTTCTCGGCTGAAAAAGATGTTCACCACTGCCCCCATACTTACCATGCCGGATCCCACTCGCCAGTTCGTGGTGGAAGTGGATGCCTCCAACGAGGGGGTGGGAGCGGTCCTCTCCCAGCAACAACAGAAGGACAACAAACTTCACCCCTGCGCCTTCCTGTCCAGGAAGCTCTCCCCGGCAGAGAGAAATTATGACGTGGGAAACCGTGAGTTGCTGGCCGTGAAGTTAGCGTTGGAAGAGTGGAGGCATTGGTTGGAGGGAGCCGAGCATCCTTTTGTGGTCTGGACCGATCACAAGAACCTGGAGTACATCAGAAAGGCCAAAAGACTGAACTCCCGCCAGGCTAGGTGGACCTTGTTTTTCAACCGTTTTGACTTTGTTCTTTCCTACAGGCCGGGGTCTCAGAATGTCAAGCCTGACGCTCTGTCCCGTCTGTTTGACCCTGTGCCTGCAGCCAAGGAGCCGGAACCCATCATCCCATTGAACCGGGTGGTAGGAGCGCTGACTTGGCCAGTAGAGAAGGAGGTAATACGTGCCAATGCTGGAGCTCCTGCACCAAGGGGTTGCCCGCCTAACCGGATTTTTGTTCAGGAGGCCGAGCGACCACAGGTGATCCACTGGGCTCACACTTCGCTGCTCACCTGTCACCCCGGAGTCAAGAGAACTATGTTCATTGTTAAACAACGTTTCTGGTGGACATCCATGGAGAAGGAGGTGAAGGAGTATGTGGAGGCGTGCCCTATCTGCGCTCGAAACAAGACCTCTTCCAGGTCGCGAATAGGGTTATTACAACCACTCCCTATTCCCAACAGGCCCTGGTCAGAGATCTCCATGGACTTCGTCACTGGCCTGCCCCTCTCTAGAGGTAAAACCACAGTTCTCACGGTAGTGGACAGATTTTCCAAAATGACACATTTCATTGCTCTGCCAAAGATGCCCTCAGCTAAGGAAACGGCGGAGGTCATGATGCAGAATGTGTTTCGGCTTCATGGTTTCCCTAAGGATATTGTCTCCGACCGGGGCCCCCAGTTTGTGTCACGCTTCTGGAAGGAGTTCTGCAGCCTCATCGGTGCCACGGTCAGTCTCTCGTCTGGATATCATCCGGAGTCTAACGGCCAGACAGAGCGCCTAAATCAAGAACTGGAGACCTGCCTGCGCTGCCTGGTGTCCCAGAATCCATCCTCCTGGAGCGAGCACCTCACCTGGGTTGAGTATGCACACAACATCCTCCCTACTTCTGCCACGGGCCTGTCCCCGTTTCACTGTGTTTATGGCTACCAGCCGCCACTGTTCCCAGCCACGGAGAGGGAGGTCACGGTCCCGTCTGCCCACGCTCTGGTCAGGCGTTGTCGGCGCGTGTGGGCTGCGGCTAGGAAGATACTCTGCAGGAATTCACAACTGGTTAAAAGAGCAGCAGACCGAAAACGCCGACCAGCCCCTGTATACCAGCCAGGCCAAAAAGTCTGGCTCTCTACACGAGACCTTCCCCTCCACGTACTCTCCCGAAAACTGGCTCCCCGGTTTGTGGGTCCTTTTCCCATCACCAAGGTCATAAACCCAGTCTCAGTGAGACTACGGCTTCCCAGGGCCATGAAGGTACATCCCACCTTCCATGTAGGAAAATTAAAACCATTGAAGGAGAGCGCTATGGTTCCCACCGTCAAACCCCCCCCGCCCCCCCGGATGATCGATGGAGGTCCGGTTTACACGGTCAAGTCACTATTGGCTAGTCGGAAAAGGGGTAGAGGGCGACAGTTACTGGTTGACTGGAAGGGTTATGGTCCTGAGGAGCGGCAATGGATTCCTTCCCGCTTCATCGTGGACAAAAGCCTCATTGAGGATTTTGACCGCCTCAACTCAGAGGAGCCTGGGCCGTCAGGAGCCGTCCCTAGAAGGGGGGGTACTGTCATGTCCAAGAAACTTATTGTGAAAGTTTATTCTTTATGTTAGAGTTGTCATGTCCCTTTGTCTTGTGCTTTATGTCTATACCCTTAATTATTTCTTCCTCTCATTTCAGGCCTCCACGCTCCCCGCCCCTTTTCTGTCTCCTGCGTCCTTGATTATTTTCCCCGCCCTGATTGTTTCCAACTGTGTCCCCTTTACCTGTGTATATATTGTGTTAGCTCCCTCCTGTTAATTGTCAGTTCGTTGTCTCTCGAAGACCACGTATCGGCTTACCTCACGGACCTTTTCACGGACCTTTCACGGACCTATGCTATAGATCGCATTATAGTTTTCCTCGAAAGAGTGGTTTTGTTTTCCTTGTTTTATTACTGTGCAAATTCCAGTAAAGTCTTTATTTTGAAACGCTATCTGAGTCTGAGTTTTGAGTCGTGCAATTGAGTTCATGCCTCAGTGTTCTCCCCTTGACAGTACGAACTGACCATCAAAATGAACTCAGCCGACTCAGATCAGATTAAGAACGCTATCCGTTCTCAGGGCCAACGTCTTGGGCAACAAGAGGAGCGTATGGCCACCATGCAGCAGGGAGTGCAGGATCTAACCAGCAGCCAGGGGGAACTACAAACATCGTTGACGACCCAAGTTAATCTACTGGCAGCAGAGGTTCAGCGTGTGCTCACTCACCTGCAGGCTGTTTCTCCTCCTACGACTCCTCCGGTTCCAGCGGTGACCGGATTCGATCCCAACCGGGTTACTGAGCCGCACAGTGCTTCCATGCGTCTGGCTCCACCCGAAAGGTACTCCGGGGACTCAGAAGGCTGCCGGCCGTTCATCGTGCAGTGTGAGTTACACTATCACCACCAACCGGCTGCTTTTCCCACGGACATTTCCAAAGTGGCTTTTATGATCTCTCATCTCTCCGGCCGAGCAGCAGCGTGGGCCACGGCAGAATGGTCCCGAGGCTCGCCTATCTGCGGGTCTCTGGAAAACTTCATAGACACTATGAGGAAGACCTTCGATCAAACCACGCCGGGCAGGGAAGCAGCTCGGGCTCTGATCAAGCTGCGACAACATCAGCGGAGTGTGGCTGACTACGCCATCGAGTTCCGGACTAAGGCAGCCGACAGCGGCTGGAACTCCGCTGCATTGTTTGACGCTTTCGTCAGCGGTCTCTCTGATTCTTTACAAGACCAGCTGGCGCCTCTCGATCTGCCCGCTGATTTGGACTCTGTCATATCCATGGCTTTACGTATAGACAATCGTTTGACGGAGAGGAGAAGGAATAAATCCAAGGATGCGGTTGATCCACCTCTCCAGAGGAGACGCTCGCCGCTGGATATTACTTCTTCTTGGAGGCCCCGTCACCCCTCACCACCTGCGTTCCGGACAACAGCGCCCCCTGGCTCCGTGGAGGAGCCAATGCAGTTGGGCCGCGCCAAGCTGTCGCTGGCAGAACGTCAGCGTCGATTCAAGGAAGGTCTGTGTTTCTACTGCGGGCAGCGCGGACACCCACAAGCGGCTTGTCCGGTAAAAGAGGAGGCTCACCAATGAAGAGGAGTACGTTGGTGAGCCGGATCTCTTCCTCTGACTTTCCTCCTCGCACCCTGACCCGGATCCAGGTAAAAATCAGAGACAATGTAGTTACTCATGGTGTTCTCATTGACTCAGGGGCGGACGAAAGTCTTATGGATTGGGGTTTAGTTAAAAAATGGGACATAAAAACTAAACCTCTACCCCAGCCTCTTGAAGCGAGTGCTCTCGATGGGCGGCTGTTGTTTAAAGTGACTCACCAAACGGAGCGTTTAGAAGTAAGATGTAATGATAACCACCATGAGACAATGTCTTTTCACTTATTTAACTCAGCCCAACATCCACTCATTTTGGGGTTTCCCTGGTTGAAACTTCATAACCCTCACATAGATTGGCAATCTGGGAGGGTGGAGGGGTGGGGAAAGAATTGCATTGATCTCTGTTTTAAGCAGGTAGCAGAGATTGACAGGGGATGTAACACTGGGAGTGTTAGGCAGGATACAGTCCCAAAAATATATCTTCCGGATGTACTTTCAGTTCCTTCCTGCTACCACGACCTTAGTGAAGTTTTTAGTAAGTCCAAAGCTCTGGCTCTTCCTCCTCACCGCTCCTATGACTGTGCTATTGACTTGATTGCCGGGTCTCCCATTCCTAAGGGTCGACTTTATGCAATTTCAGGACCTGAGAAAGAGGCCATGAAGGACTATATTGATGCCTCCCTCAAGACAGGGCTTATTCGTCATTCCTCATCCCCAGCAGGGGCAGGTTTTTTTTTCGTGGGCAAAAAGGATGGGTCTCTTAGGCCCTGTATCGACTACTCACCTCTCAATGACATTACGGTTAAAAACCGGTACCCCCTCCCTCTCATCTCGTCCGCTTTCGAGCAGCTTCAGGAAGCCAAGGTTTTCACCAAATTAGACCTGCGGAACGCCTATCATTTGGTCAGGATCAGGGAGGGCGATGAATGGAAGACGGGTTTTAACACCCCTTCAGGACATTATGAATACCTGGTCATGCCGTTTGGATTGTCAAACGCTCCTGCAGTCTTCCAGGCTATGATCAACGACGTGTTGAGGGAGTTTCTGAACCGTTTCGTTTTTGTTTATCTGGACGACATTCTGATCTACTCCCCTGACCTTCACACCCACAAACAACATGTCCGCCTGGTTCTACAGAAACTGCTCCAAAATAAGTTGTTTGTCAAAGCTGAAAAGTGTGAATTTCATGTGGAAACAGTCACTTTTTTGGGCTTCATCATTTCCCCAGGTCAGGTTATGATGGACCCAGAGAAGGTTAGCGCAGTAGCCTGTTGGCCTACCCCTGACTCTCGCAAAAAAGTGCAGCAGTTTTTAGGCTTTGCTAATTTTTACAGACGTTTTGTGCGGAGCTTCAGCGCTATTGCAGCCCCTCTTCATGTCCTCACGTCCCCTCAGGTGCCTTTTGTGTGGTCTCCTCAGGCTGAGGAGGCTTTTTCTCGGCTGAAAAAGATGTTCACCACTGCCCCCATACTTACCATGCCGGATCCCACTCGCCAGTTCGTGGTGGAAGTGGATGCCTCCAACGAGGGGGTGGGAGCGGTCCTCTCCCAGCAACAACAGAAGGACAACAAACTTCACCCCTGCGCCTTCCTGTCCAGGAAGCTCTCCCCGGCAGAGAGAAATTATGACGTGGGAAACCGTGAGTTGCTGGCCGTGAAGTTAGCGTTGGAAGAGTGGAGGCATTGGTTGGAGGGAGCCGAGCATCCTTTTGTGGTCTGGACCGATCACAAGAACCTGGAGTACATCAGAAAGGCCAAAAGACTGAACTCCCGCCAGGCTAGGTGGACCTTGTTTTTCAACCGTTTTGACTTTGTTCTTTCCTACAGGCCGGGGTCTCAGAATGTCAAGCCTGACGCTCTGTCCCGTCTGTTTGACCCTGTGCCTGCAGCCAAGGAGCCGGAACCCATCATCCCATTGAACCGGGTGGTAGGAGCGCTGACTTGGCCAGTAGAGAAGGAGGTAATACGTGCCAATGCTGGAGCTCCTGCACCAAGGGGTTGCCCGCCTAACCGGATTTTTGTTCAGGAGGCCGAGCGACCACAGGTGATCCACTGGGCTCACACTTCGCTGCTCACCTGTCACCCCGGAGTCAAGAGAACTATGTTCATTGTTAAACAACGTTTCTGGTGGACATCCATGGAGAAGGAGGTGAAGGAGTATGTGGAGGCGTGCCCTATCTGCGCTCGAAACAAGACCTCTTCCAGGTCGCGAATAGGGTTATTACAACCACTCCCTATTCCCAACAGGCCCTGGTCAGAGATCTCCATGGACTTCGTCACTGGCCTGCCCCTCTCTAGAGGTAAAACCACAGTTCTCACGGTAGTGGACAGATTTTCCAAAATGACACATTTCATTGCTCTGCCAAAGATGCCCTCAGCTAAGGAAACGGCGGAGGTCATGATGCAGAATGTGTTTCGGCTTCATGGTTTCCCTAAGGATATTGTCTCCGACCGGGGCCCCCAGTTTGTGTCACGCTTCTGGAAGGAGTTCTGCAGCCTCATCGGTGCCACGGTCAGTCTCTCGTCTGGATATCATCCGGAGTCTAACGGCCAGACAGAGCGCCTAAATCAAGAACTGGAGACCTGCCTGCGCTGCCTGGTGTCCCAGAATCCATCCTCCTGGAGCGAGCACCTCACCTGGGTTGAGTATGCACACAACATCCTCCCTACTTCTGCCACGGGCCTGTCCCCGTTTCACTGTGTTTATGGCTACCAGCCGCCACTGTTCCCAGCCACGGAGAGGGAGGTCACGGTCCCGTCTGCCCACGCTCTGGTCAGGCGTTGTCGGCGCGTGTGGGCTGCGGCTAGGAAGATACTCTGCAGGAATTCACAACTGGTTAAAAGAGCAGCAGACCGAAAACGCCGACCAGCCCCTGTATACCAGCCAGGCCAAAAAGTCTGGCTCTCTACACGAGACCTTCCCCTCCACGTACTCTCCCGAAAACTGGCTCCCCGGTTTGTGGGTCCTTTTCCCATCACCAAGGTCATAAACCCAGTCTCAGTGAGACTACGGCTTCCCAGGGCCATGAAGGTACATCCCACCTTCCATGTAGGAAAATTAAAACCATTGAAGGAGAGCGCTATGGTTCCCACCGTCAAACCCCCCCCGCCCCCCCGGATGATCGATGGAGGTCCGGTTTACACGGTCAAGTCACTATTGGCTAGTCGGAAAAGGGGTAGAGGGCGACAGTTACTGGTTGACTGGAAGGGTTATGGTCCTGAGGAGCGGCAATGGATTCCTTCCCGCTTCATCGTGGACAAAAGCCTCATTGAGGATTTTGACCGCCTCAACTCAGAGGAGCCTGGGCCGTCAGGAGCCGTCCCTAGAAGGGGGGGTACTGTCATGTCCAAGAAACTTATTGTGAAAGTTTATTCTTTATGTTAGAGTTGTCATGTCCCTTTGTCTTGTGCTTTATGTCTATACCCTTAATTATTTCTTCCTCTCATTTCAGGCCTCCACGCTCCCCGCCCCTTTTCTGTCTCCTGCGTCCTTGATTATTTTCCCCGCCCTGATTGTTTCCAACTGTGTCCCCTTTACCTGTGTATATATTGTGTTAGCTCCCTCCTGTTAATTGTCAGTTCGTTGTCTCTCGAAGACCACGTATCGGCTTACCTCACGGACCTTTTCACGGACCTTTCACGGACCTATGCTATAGATCGCATTATAGTTTTCCTCGAAAGAGTGGTTTTGTTTTCCTTGTTTTATTACTGTGCAAATTCCAGTAAAGTCTTTATTTTGAAACGCTATCTGAGTCTGAGTTTTGAGTCGTGCAATTGAGTTCATGCCTCAGTGTTCTCCCCTTGACATTTACGATTGAGGGCGGTGCAGCTGCCGTACCAGGCCTTGATGTAGCCAGTCAGGATACTCTCTGTGGTGCACCTGTAGAAGTGGCAGAGTATCCTGGAGTCCAGGTTGAACATGTGCAAGCTTCTCAAAAGTGAATAGTAGTTTTGTTCTTATTAAAAGAAACTGGATATATTTTCACTTCAGACTGATACTCAGAAAAAAACTAGCAGATCAACCAATATATGAATTTGGGTAGAAATGGCAGTATAAAAGAGACAATATGAAATTAATTTAATTTCAACTTTAGACACACTAGACAGCTAATTACTGTAAGAGCAAAAAGATCCCAATCACTGTAAATAACCCCAAAGCAGATACCACAAAACTTTACACGCACACATTGGCAAAAATAAACTCTCATATTTTTAAATATTGTTGACATTTCTCCACTTCATCCCCCCCGAAGACACTTGAGGCAGACAGGCGCAGCAGCTAAGAGCTGATCTTTGTGTTTATGGGTCGTCATCACCACCCAGCCATATTTCCCTGGCCCTCCGGATAGCACTGTGCATGGATAGACTGTGAGAGTGACATTTCTAGGCCATTAACACCCGTTGCCTTCCTGTTCCAAATCCAGTGATGAATTTTACAGAAGTGAATCTAATACCCTGACATTTAGGCCTTCTGTTTAATGCAAGCCCCCGCAGCGCTGTCCTCAGTGAATGGGCTCCTGTAAGAAACAATGGAACATGAAGCAGAGTCTAATAATGTTACATTTAGGTAGAGCAACGAAAAGGGAGAAGTGCTGCTAGTATTGTCAGGTCCATTTATTCCTAACGTATAAAGACTTCCTTTCAAAATCCTTTACATGTTAAAGAGAGATTTCAGCCAACGGCCAAGTCCTCATTACTGTGATGAGAAGAACTACCGTACATGTATTATGTAAGACTATGTCAAAGAGAAGATCAATTAATTACGTCACTTTCGATTTGGAGTTTCAGAAGTGCATTTTATTCTATATCTTTCAGATTCAATGTATTTCTTCTGCAAGACAGAAACAAGTTATACTGAAAAAGCCTACCCCAGCCTGGAGGGAATAGAGTTTATCATTCTGTTATAGTAATTTTGAGAATAAAAAAAAAATACAGCATGTCTGGGCAAAAGTCAATTAGGTGAAATACTGAACATTTGTGTCATTTTTCTTTAGGTTGTATGTGTTCTGAAAGATATCATCAAAGGCAACAGTTTCAAAGTCATGTCCTTAAGATGAACGATTCTCAAGACGAAGATCGAGACAGAGCTGGACAGCATGAAACCAAATATATTAATTTGATATGTAAGACCTTATTTTAGAGTTGTTAAAATCCAAACCAATTAAAAATATGTCCAGCCTGAAATCTACGTATCCAACAGTTGAACACATCTGTGCATGTGGACACAGTGTATTGTAAAACAGAAACATGTGGGTGTTTATTAAACCTTTTTTGAAAAAAGATATATAGACATATGTCAGATTTACACGTGTAACATGTGAAAGTGGAGACTGTTCTGTTACAACTGAGGCTTGTTCATTAGACAAGAAAATGATACAACTAACTGCTTCCCCTGTGTTTCCCAATTTGAGATGGTTTCATGTTGATAATGAGTGACTCCTACAACCAGTATAGAAACGGAACACAATGACTTGAGCTGCAATTTAACAAATATTTTCCTGATCTGGCGGAAGTTATTATAAAGTATCACCAGTTCAGCCTCCAGCAACACCAACTTTAGACAGCTTGCTGAACCTTCCAATTCCAAACTAGCAACTTTTCACACGCTGATCGTTTATATACAAGGTAGCTAGGTCAAATAAATGTGAGTTGAATTGTTCCTGATGATTGAGCTGTGTGTGTGTGTGTGTGTGTGTGTGTGTGTGTGTGTGTGTGTGTGTGTGTGTGTGTGTGTGTGTGTGTGGAGATGGGGTTTCCCTCTCTGTATCCTGGCTGCACAGCTTTTGAATAGCCCTGGGTTCAGTTCCTCGTTTGTCATGTGGACAGTTTGTGTGTGTGTTTTAAAGGAGGCCTCTGAAGACGGAGCATTTGCACTTCCCAGCACCCCAGTGGCGTTCTCTTAATCAGAGGGTTTTTAGGATTTGTTTGAATAATGCAAAATTATGAAAGATGGGTTTCATTCACGGCCCAAAATAGCAAAAACAGAATGAACCCCTCAGGTATGAATGTGTGTGTGTGACAGTGTCTGTTAGTGTGCTCTTTTGAAATGGTGTGTGTGTGTTAGTGTGCTTGTTCGTGATGGTGTTTGTGAAAACCTATTACAGCTGATTGGGTCAGAGTGATAGCCTTTTCACAGCTTTAGAGGTGTGTGAGAATGTGTGTGTGTGTGTGTGAGAATGTGTGTGTGAGAATGTGTGTGTGAGAATGTGTCTGTGTGTGTGAGAATGTGTCTGTGTGCATAATGCAGGGTCCCAATCTATACTGATAGCTCAGGGTAATTAGAGAAATTCTATTGCTCTCATTGCCTACAAGATGCAATTAGTTTCTCCTGTGATCAACGTGCAAATCTCTTTGCATATAAATGTAGGGCATTTACATTAATAGATCTGAATATTTTCTTTCTTGCTCTCTCCCAATATAAAATGTTTGTTTGCACCTCACTGTGTTCTATTATAACTACCAAGGGCCTCTTGTCTAGTGTTTGGTTTCACTATCTCAGTGGGGCTAATCTGTGTGTGTGTCTGTTTGAGTGTATGATATTCATCAAAGTATACCAACCATTTCCTCAGAGGACAGTGTCAACAGAGACTATCTGGGACCAGCCAGCAACCCACTGAGGGATGCACCTGTTGTCAGGTATGATGTGAGTGAACATAACGTGTGTGTGTGTGTGTGTGTGTGTGTGTGTGTGTGTGTGTGTGTGTGTGTGTGTGTGTGTGTGTGTGTGTGTGACTGTGGTCCTCAAGAGAAATGGATATCATTGTTCTGTTGCTTACCTGCCCTCTCCCTTGTGTGCGGGGGTGTATGCTCCTGTGAGAGGAGGAAGGACGGGGGGGCAATGCAGCTGAAGTCCTTCACATACTTAATAAGATGACAAGACCCGTGCTAAGAGAATATACCTTTTTTCTCCTCATTTCTTTCTTGCTGTCTCTCGGGTCAAGTTTTATTCCCTTTTCTTTATTTTGGTTATTATGGTTGTTAAGAACAACAGCATGAACACCTCTACAAAGCTTTTCAACACAACATCACAGCAATAAATCCAAAGTGTGTTCCCTGTTGGCGAAATACCTAGCATTTCCTATTCTTTATTAATCTTCAATTTCTAACTTTTAGATTTATAAGCAAAGAGCATTAAATCAGCACATGAATAAACCCCTGATGTTTAGCCAGCACTGATCAACTATTTCACTATTTCACCAGCGGAAAGCCAAGACCACTCCAGTAAGATATATACAGAATATTGTATCAGTCAGGATTAATTTTCTATACAAAGACCTTTTTCAATTGTTTTCTCAGGCTAAACTGCACTGTGTGTGAAGACTGAGGGATTAACGGACACAATCAAATACATTTCAGCAGCAAGAACACAGTTAAACGGTCATGAGTTGAGGATAATCAACATATTTGGAGTAAGCCGCTTTGAATTTTTTTTTTTTTTGATAGATCAGATGGATATTTACTCAAAGATTATAAGGATTTAGATTATTAGTCTTGAAATGTAAGTTTTATTTCAGGCTATCATCTTAATTCCTTAGATTTATATTGAGATGTTTTGAATATAGACCATTTTAATTTAGACATCCGGATACTTGCAGCTTGTAGTTAATGAGACATCTACTCTACCCATCATTAATCTGCTACATTTGTACAAATAACACAATTATCTTTACAGTTTACAAGTTTAGCTAGAGTTGAATGGCACTTTGAAATAAACTTGTAGGTACAGATCATTTCAGGCAACTGTTTGATGGATTCTCATAACATTTGATGATCCTCGTCACGTCATCGTCAACTGTCTGCTGTCTTGACAAGTTACATGCAGTCCAAAGAACACGCTGTGATATCTGTCATGCACTTATTTTATTCCTCATTAGTTTCTCTCTTTTCCTGTTGATGTTTCTACCCACCTCCTCATCTTCCTGCTCGATTCCTGCCTGGAGTCTATGTGTCTTTTTTCGGACATTTCGCTCCTGCTGAGAGATTAATTAGCTATCTACCTCTGAGATGAATATAGGTGCCTCATGGGCATCCTTCAGTTTGCCTTGTCATCACACACAATTACACCATATACATACACACACTCACATACCTCTCCCCTACAGTCTTCTGTCAATCTGGTATTGTCACACTGGGAATGACGACACACAGCTCAGCACTTGATTCTTCTTTTCATGTCTTGAGAAAACACAATTTGATAAATGTGTACTTGATGTACTTGAAGCTGACTGTGGTATTTAACAGTTTCATTTATATTCAAACCATGATCTTGCCTGCTAGGCGTACATGCTGTACAAAGCACATAAAGCAAATAGGTCACCGAGACAAAAACTTAAGCCTTTGATGATAAAAGGATCAATCACTCCGCTAGAGGACGACCAGGAAGGTTTAGAAAGATTTGTGGTGTTATTGGACACATTAGCAGAATGCTTGAGCTCCGATTTGTGTCCCGTGAGCAGATTTAAAGATTTTTTTATTCTAATCAGATATTTTTTTCCTCCTAAATGGAAAGTATATGTCAGACTGTTATAGATTTAAAGCACTTAGCCCTCTAAAATATACCTTTACAGGATTTTCTGCTCTTGGAGAAAATAAGCTACATAAGTTGCTTTTTCTCCATTACTCTATTTTAGACTTTCATGGGCTTCCAGAGTGAGTCCAACGCAGAGTAAATGCTGTGGGAGGAGGTCTTGTCAGGCTACGTTAACTAAGAGCTGCGATGAGAGAGGAGAGAGCAGCACAGTCCGTCAGTTCAGCTGATGAGTTGCATATTTTACGCTATATTTGGTTAACATCTCTTGTGGATGTTTTTAGAATGCGCTCCAGCCTTACAGGAGAACCATTTAAAGTTCAGAACAAATTCCCATGAGAGGATTAGATTTTAGACACAGGGAGTGGATAGGGAACAAACTGCGAAGAGGTTATTCACCCATTCTATTTATACAGTACATAAGACCTGGTTCGGTTGCCTCCTTCTCGTAAAATAAGTTAGAAACCTGCAGTGTTGGAAAACAAAATCTATGCTTTTGTAATCTTTTGAGCATCCGAGCCATCGCATGAAATGTTTTTCACACTTCAGGCACTCTGGGTGACACCTTGCCAGTCAGGCTTTCTCATCTCATAAACTGTATTTAAACCAATAGTTAAAGGACAGTGACATGAAACCCTTGAGTACATACTGAAATAGAAATCAATCCAAGCCCTATGTGATGTATTGACTGCCACAGCAAATTACCCGGTAATAGTCACCTTCAGTAGGATTTGCAGTTGTTCTGAAGTAGAAACATGGTTGTCATAATATAGAAACAATACGTTTATTTAAAATCAAGATAACCTCACTGCATGACAGGAAATGTAAGCCCTGTAGTGTTTTCATTCATCTCAGTGGCTTCCATTTGGTTGTTTACTGTTCCTCACGTAATGAAAAGTTCAAACGTTGCCTGTTGTCTTGATAAATCCAGTGTAGTGCCCTTTTCCAAAGCAATAATTCCACAACTACATTTAGAGTCATCTCTGACATTACAAACCGAGGGAGACAAAATGTGGAGTCATTTCACAGGATGTATTATCTAATGATTGCTCATGTGGTGCACACAATCTATATCTTAGTGTAAGTATCTGTGCTTAGTATGGGCTTGGTAGACGCTGCTGTACCATCCATATTGTCTACACACAGTACAACAATATACCAATATTTTCCTTGTACACAAATCATGAGCAATGACATAAAAGGGGACAATGTTAACATCTCGTTTATTTTTCATGTGTTTGTAGGTTTGTTGAAAAAAAACTGTTAACAAAAGTTTGCAAACTCCTGTGTATGTGTTTGTGTACCGTATATGTGTATGGATGCTCACCCTTGAGTGAACACCAAATGATAACCCTTGTATTATCCACCGAGTTGGTCCCATCAGAGCAAAGTGTGATACGTGAAGCGAAGCTCCAGTGATTGCTGGGATTTGAGCTTAAGCAAATATAAATAACGGTGTAGTCACACAGGCGACACCGTTTCATTTTTTACTTTGAGTCAGGAGACCGCTGCTTGCTTCCTTTGTTGGATCCTCTAACACAATAAGGCAAAGCTTCACTGAGATTACTTTCATCTCCAATTTTCCCTCCCCTAAGATCATTGGCTGAAAATGTGTTTGTAGTTGCTCTTTTTGTTTTTGTGCTGGTACAAAACATCTTTGAGTCTATCCTCCTCATGTGCCTTTATTGTGTTCTTCATACAACTTTTATTAGCCATTGTCATTTTCTCTTATTTTCACTATGCAATCCCATCAGAATTCTCTATTCTTCATATTCTGTAGCCTGCATTTCAATTCGTAGAGCCCTGTTGTCTCTTTTCTTTAAATTGTTACATCATATTTCATAGGAATATACCAAGATCTTTCAGCTTCGTCTATGCTTTTTGCTCAAGGTTCAAGATTTTTATTTGTCATACGAACAGTGTAGTTATGACGATGACAATCTTAGGTCTTAGGTGCTAAAAGCAAAGAAAACAGAAAATACAAAGGTCATAATTCAGAAACTGAGAGGTAATTTAAACAGTATATTGGATGGTTAATACATGGTCTTAAAGGGAGAAGATAGAAATGGATTGTTAATGGTAATGATCTTCATCTTATGGCTGTGTAGTGGTTATTGATCAGGCTCTGTATGTGTGCACCGAGGTGGGAGGTCTGTAGTCTTCACTCTATATGTTTACCAAACACACATGGTATGTGAACATACACACTGAAGTACGTAGTTATCGGCGATCACATGGCTAGTTTGCACAAAACAAATCCTACATCATCTCTAAATCTATGAGACCCTTGTGAGAACAATCAATAGAAAGTTGAACCTTTCTGCCCTTTCTCAGGGCAAGAGCGCTGAAACAAGGGTCCTTCTCACTTCGGTTAAATTGATTCCTTGCGTCCCTCACTTGCGTCGTTTCCCTGCGACTAGTCCCTCCCACCAGGGAAGCATGGAGAGACGCAAGGAAACCACGAGAAGCAGGGAAATGAGTTTTAAGAGCAATGGGACGTCCTTTCCTCCGGAGTGTCACGTGAAGCGACGTCCGTTTGTGATGACGCCACACAGCTGATCGTCTGACAGCAGCCAGCTCTGTCCCCGTTATTTTCACAAACACCCCCGCCTACACATTTACTGACACAAAGATTTGTATCATCTGTTGCAGACACAAATAAATAAAATCAAATAAGAACTCATTCTCAAAAAAGATAAACGCCATTCTTAAAATGTATAAACGAACAATAGTTTGATTAATATTAATTAGAGTGCACAATAGAAATACAATAACTGAGAGAAGAAAAATAGTTATCTATCAAAACCCAGTTAGATTAACATTCATTGGATTGAACACTTTGTTTGTTTGTTTGGATATGTAGCAAATTAACATTTTAAATAGCACTTAATGACTGACTGAATGGAAATAACAATAAATGAAAATGTAAAACGAAAAAAGCGATCATGAAAATGTTTCCAAAAAATGAATAAAAGGATTTTTGACCACTTTGTTGTTCAGATATATCACATATTTGTAACTGAATGATACATTAATTGAAACAAAACACGGTATAAACTGAGGAGTGACTCCCGTGAGGTTCATGTATTTCCTTCACTCCGCTGGGAAACTGCTCTCATGTCAAGAAGCATCAGAATAGTGCATGCGCTGCATCGTCCAATCAGTGAGCGATACACAGTAAGGGGGCAGGGCGAGTGTCTGAGGATTTCATCGAAGGATGGTCTGGTGGTTCCTCGATTATAGCTCCTCCATTATCGCTCCTCGGTCCGGCAAGGCCATTGGGACGCTACTCAAGATGGCGCAGACAAATCAACTTCCGGTGAGACCGAGACCGAGGAAATGAAAAATAAGAGAAGTGAGAAAGGGCCCCAGAAACGGGAATGAGAGTGGAAATGAATTTATCTGAGTGGCCTTTTCTCAACTATATGCTGAGAAGAAGCTACATATTCAACATCTGCCGTGTTCCTAATAATTCTGATAAATGAGTCCCTTTTTTGCGAGGAAAACGGGCCAGAGAATGTCAGTGAGTGCAAATTAACCAAAGGCCAGTGAACACATTTAGTGAGTAAATGCCATGTGTAAATGGCTCTACCACACCTCTGCCATGCCATTTTAGCTCAGAGGGGAGGGGAGGGGGGGGAATGAGCACTTGCTTCCCTTCAGGCTGTCAGGCAGATTGGTCAGGTGACTGCATGATTGACAACTGAGAAGGCCCGCCTTGCAGGTTGCCAGACAGCCCAGAGGAACCAACCCAGTCTCATAAAAAAAACGTGTAATAACTACGTTGGTCCACAACGTAGGACGTAGTATTTCTACAAAAACACCTCTGAAATTGTAAGATCCCTACGTTTTTTTTCACCATTCATTCCAATGGCTGGCGTCTATGTCACGTGATCTTCAAATTTCTCCCTGCAGAAAAAAAAAACATGGCCGAACTTCGTTTTATTCTCTGTGGAAAATGCCTATTTTAAGGTTAGTTTGGCCATTAAAATGCGTTTTGATGTCATTTGATCCGAGAAATATGAGTTGTTATTTCAGATTATGTGTGCAGTGGATGTACATGATCTTTAGTTTGCTAGTTATTACGAAGATTACTTCAGGAAATGTTGTCTATACAACGTTTTCATTGTTACCAAGGTGGTTGCTAGGGACGCTGCTATCGATATCATTTCTGTTGTGTAACTGTTTAATGGTGTTATCTTTATTGCTACCCCCTTCCCCGTCAATTTATAGTGTTGTTCCACAGCGCAAACGTATTAGTTTAACAATCTGCATCTAAAATTGTGGCATAGATACGTTATTTTCCCCTGTGCAATTCTCCATTTAATCAACAATAACACATAATTATCCTTGAGTTTATTTATTTGTTTGATTAATAAACACAAGTTGGACTCCGTCAGGACCGAAGGTCGGAGCACCTCATTTGCTTTAGAGAATATTACATCCGGAAGTAAGTATTCTCTCTGCTTCGCTTGACAAACCCAGTGATAGTCCTCAAGCTCTGTGATTGGATGTTTGAGTGTGCTCCGAGGGTTACGCCGAGCGTCGAAAAACACTTTGAAATGGGATGGAACCACGGCAGACTGTACAAAACTGGATTTGAACGGGTCCACCCCGTCCCCCCCGTCCCCCCCCCGTCCCCACCCCGTCCCCAGAACTACACATGCTGGCTATTGTGTTTTTCGCAACATGTTCTCTATCTATGGCTCGTCTCTACTGGGAGTTGTAGTTTTCGTATTTCCCATAATAAGAAGTTGCCAGTATTACACTGTGTACATCCCTGGAGGTTTAGGGGATAGGAAACACTCAAATTTAAAACATATAATTAATAAATGGGTGAAAATTGCTTGTGCCCATAATAGGCAGCATTAATATACAGTTTATACCCACATGCAGCTAACGTCAGAAGAGCTTTATTTAACAGCTGGTCTTATGTCTGTGACCCCTCCTGTTGTTAATTGATAAGCCTGAAACATGCACTTGTCAAGGTTCAGAGGCACATTTTGCAAATATGGCAGTCATCTTAAGATAAGATATACTTTATTGATCGCAAGTTGGAAACACTTGCGTTACATCAGCATGTGTAACAGTTGTAAATATGCAGTGGTGTTTATTTGTAAATCATTTAGTATAATCACACAAATTCTGTGTTTTATATTTAATAATTATGTGTTCTTTATTTATTGATTGTTCAATACCTGACAAGGCCGGAGATGAAATATCTGCATACATCTTATAAGAGTATAATATCAGTTAAAATAAGTGCTTCAACATAGTTAACATTGCTGGAGGTATGCACAAATATTGATAGATGTCTTGTAATCCAAGTTTTTCATTCATTGCATAACTACACCGTTTAAGTACTGTTTAAGTACTGTGTATATGATATGTCAATAAACCTTAGAAAATCTTGAAAAGGATGTGCAAAATAGTCATTATATACAGTCTTTAATGAACTATTAGTAGAGAATAACGAGTAATGCATATACTTTATAGGGATCCTATTCATATCTAATAATAAAAATAATGAAATTCAATAACATGCTTTAACCACTAGGTGTCCCTTTTATATCAGCTGTGCACCTTTATGGTGTAAATACAGCCTTTCTACCAATTGGATCAAATATAAAAGTCAGCCGAATTAGTGTTGTTACTGCAAGGAGACGTATTGTGTGAAAAGAAATGTAAGATGTTGTTTAATTGCTGATATATTTATGATCCACGTCACATTTTCAGTGTTGGCGGCAGTTCCTCATGTTTGTCTGGAAGTCTTCTCATCAGGGCTCTATAAATAGAGAACTACAGATATGTAATATGTAATGCAGCCGAACCGTGTGCCAATGCCGTTAAGTATTTTTTTATTTTTTGTTTTCGGTCTGTTTCCGGTATTTGTTAATGACGATGTGATGTAAGATGTGAGACTGGAATTGCACAGGGGAAAATAACGTATCTATGGCACCATTTTAGATGTGGATTTTGTTAAACTAATACGTTTGCGCTGTGGACCAACACTATACATTGACGGAGAAGGGTGTAGCAATAAAGATAACACCATTAAACAATTACACAACATAACAGAAATAATATCGATAGCAGCGTCCCTAGCAACCACCTTGGTAACAATGAAAACGTTGTATGGACACAATTTCCTGACGTAATCTTCGTAATAACTAGCAAACTAAAGATCATTTACATCCACTGCACACATAATCTGAAATAACATCTCATATTTCTTGTATGAAATGACATCAAAATGCATTTTAATGGCCAAACTAACTTTAAAATAGGCATTTTCCACAGAGAATAAAACGAAGTTCGGCCATGTTTTTTTTTTCTGCAGGGAGAAATTTGAAGATCACGTGACATAGACGCCAGCCATTGGAATGAATAATGAAAAAAAACGTAGGGATCCTACAATTTCAGAGGTGTTTTTGTAGAAATACTACGTCCTATGTTGTTGACCAATGTAGTTATTACACGTTTTTTTGTGAGACTGGGTTGGAGGAACGGGAGGTGTTGGTGGTTACAGCTCAGGTGGATGTACACTTGTTGAATTTGGATGCGTTTTCACAAACAGTGCTGGAGACAACTTATTAAACTTGTAAAACAATCTTAAATGTAGCACATACTGTACTTGAATCAATAATGAGTGCTGAGATTATGTTATCAAGGAAAATGGCTTCTTCTATTGCTACTAGGTTGTAGGGCTGTCCCGAATACCATTTTTCGGGCTCCAGATATTCGGTAGTAGTCAGCAGCGAATATTCGGTGTGGAGAGATTTGATTTTTTTTTTATATAAAAACATTTTCCAAAAAAAAAAAAAAAAAAAAGGTTTCATTAAGCCAGTGGTTCTCAAACTTTTTCTGTCAGGCCCCCCCTTTGGAGAAAAAAAAAAGTCGGGCCCCCCCAAAACGAATAATCAGGCTCAGTGGCGGCGCCAGAGATTTATTTTGGGGGTGCTGTGGGGTAGCTTGACGTTTCATAGAGGGTGCTCAAACATTTAGGGTTTCCCATTAATGTACCGGTCGCTACAGTGGAATTTTCTACTGCAACAATCCCCACGCAAATACACAACGTACCCGCGACTGTTACAATGAAGGCTCAATATTCAGCTCACGGCATATAGGTGTAAGCAGGGATAAAGTGCTATTTTTATAGGTGATGTGTGGACGTCACATAGGGGGGTCGGGGGGCAAGCTTCCCCGGGAAGATTTATTTTTAAATATTGAAGTTAAAAGCATCAATCTGGTGCACTTTGAGAGCGAAAGGAAGAGATCTATGGATACATCTCTCAACACCCATATGAAACAGAAATGTAAACAGATTTACTTTTTCTTGATGGATATTTTACAAATCACCCTTTTAAACTTTATTCTTGTTTTACTGCCATATAGTATTTCATACCTGTTTTTCATGTATTCTCTTATTTTTTTATAACTATAATGATCATATAAACGTGTGCCTCGGAAATAATTATTTACATTAATGGTGACCAAAACATTTGAGACCCACTGAGATAACACTGAGAGTCCTTTAGCTCTCAGTCTGACAGGAGAGGACTCTCCTCCACTTTGTTGTTGAAAAAACTCCTTATATCCGTTAGCGTAGCTCGCTAGCACCAGAAGCTAACAACAACGATCTCCAGTACCGGTGCGCTCTCTCTCTCTCTCACGCGCACACAAAATGGCTCGTTCCACACACACACACAGAGCCGAGCTTTAATGAAACAGAGACCCAGACGTAATAGTACTGTACTGCATCATATTATTTTCGAATCAATAATTTTTCAAATTATGATTTGTTTTTTTTTTTTTTTTTTAATCTTTTTTTTTTTTTTTTTATAACCATTTTTCCTCCTGGTCTCTCGCGCCCCCCCTGGCATGCCTCTGCGCCCACCAGGGGGGGCGCGCCCCCCACTTTGAGAACCACTGCATTAAGCAGAAGCGCAGAAAGAGCATACTATTACGATTTATTTATTGTCTCAGTACTCGCAAACATTAAAACTAAATGTCTCCTCTGTAGGGTAACTGTAGGATCTGCTGTATCGTTGAGGATGTTGATGGCTGGGATGCGTTGCACAAGTTATTATTAGGCTGAGCTACTCAACTTTATGCCATTGCCTTAGCCCCAGATGTTCCCACATCTACACTATTCGGATAAAATTAAAAAAACTAATATAAAAAAACAATTCGGTTGCTTACTTGCAACTATTTTCCAAGCAAAGTAAGTGCACGTTTTTATCATGTGTAACGTTACTGTTTAAACGGCGGATAAAGCAGCTTCATCATGGCAACTTGACAACAGCTAAGCTAAGCTAGGCTACTACTTACAGCATCCAGGTGACTTTTCAGAGTTGTTGTGCCACCGTGGTAGGCCAGTTTCTGATCGCATATTTGGCACATATTCTTCTTACCGTCGTCCAATTTAAACTGGTCCCACTGTTAAATGTGTTCTTTATTCTCGCGTCCAGGAGAGAAGCTTTAAAATGAGACTAAATGGAGTCTCTGAAAAGATTCAAATGGGATACTTTAATTAAAAAAGGCGCGGTAGTGTTACAGACAGAATATTGTTCCGGCAGAAAACAGCTGTGCTCTGGTTCTCCTGAGCAAGAAGAAGACCGCGGATCTCTCCTCCGGCGCTGCTATATATATCCTCTGCTGGCTCCTCCCCGCCAGCCGGCTCACCTCGTCTCCAATGTCCGTTATTGCATTTAAACAGAGGATAGGTTCTTTTCACATTCAATATATGCTTAACACGCCGTTTCTCCTCATATTCTCTTTCATCACTTTTCATTTAACACATTCTAAACGCTGTAATCAATACTCTAAACAATACTTCTCGGCTCGTTTGGTTTTCGGTCATTCCGGATGTTGTCACATGCTACTCTCGTCTGTAAACAATAATGTATTCAAATAAACTGTACTTTCATTTAATATTCAGCATGGTAGTACCTCGACATCTATCGTTGTAGTGTTAAATCAGTAGGTTTCGGTTTTCACCACACCAAGTCATTTCGCTTCTCAATTCACCTCTTTAGGAAATCGTATATTAGCCACATGCTAAATGCTAACCGTAGATGAAGGATTTTCAGAATAAAAGCTTAACTGCTTGTGCACAAGAATTTCTGGTTTTTCAGTATAAAAGAGCATTAAAACTGACGGCATGTTTAAACTACATTTCCCCATTAAAACATTGATTTTAATTTCTAACAGTCCCTCCTTACACACCTAAAAGGTGTGTATAATACTGAAATCAATGAGTTCTTCATCTGAACTTTGCATATTACATATCTCATATTAACAAACATACAATCAAATGGAATGGTTTTACAGCCGGCTTTACAAAAATACAAAATAAATTCTTGTCTGTGTTCAAACATAAAAGTTTTCCCTTGTGCATAACTTCTAGTGTTTACATTCAATATCATTCTTCAAAATAGCAGCAATGGCTTGGTATCAGAACATTTCTTCCTCCCTCCTTTCACAGAAACCGTTCTCATACCACACTCAGTGTTAAGGCACTTGTTTTTACAAAGTGAAAAGAAACAAACCATTTTAGAATAGCAATGATTTATACAACATGAAATCTACCATATTAGAATAGTATAAAATAATAAAGTCAAATAAAATGGACTATCTTAGAATAGTGTAAAATTAATTGGAATAATAAAAATTCACCATCTTGGAATAGTGAAAAGTAAATTGAAAATAAAAAATAAAAATAGCCTAGCTTGGCATTTTATTTTGCTCACTGGTTCACATGATTTCATCATGTAAAGAATCACCTCGACTGGACATTCATTGAACAATCTCATCTCTGAACATCCATATCCTTTAACATTATTCATACTAACTCATCATTTTCATCAACATCTGTATACGGGGGTGGATCGTCCTGTTCTGCTAGCATTGGAAACTGTCCCCCCATGTGATATTGACCCCTAGCATATTCCTGGTTGAGGGCCCCATTAATCAGTCGGTTTGCGCAAGCGCGGATGCAGGTTGAGAAACAACAACTACACAGTGCCAATATCACGATCACACTTGACACATAGATCAGTCCGTTCAGTAAGAAATCCTTGTACTTCCCCAGCCAACCATCTAAGAAACCCCCAAGGGGGTTCTTGTCTATCCCACTGTTGTCTGCTAACTCCATGCTCAAAGTCGTGAGTCCCTTCAGAGCCTTGGTTACTGATCCATCAGGTGAGGTATTGTTTGGGATGAAAGTACAGCATAATGTTCCAAACATTTTGCATACACCCCCTTTTTCTGCCAGTAACATATCTAGGGCCACTCTGTTCTGCAAAGACATCTGGCTGGTCTTATCCAGTTGCTCACTTAGTCCCTTCATCGCGTCCCTGGAGTGATTTATGAACCTCTGCTGATTGTAGTAGATATAGTTAATCCAGTCCACGTTCTTATTTACGGTGGGCCAAAGAAAAATGGATTCGAACCCTGCTAGGATCTGGTTTCTAGCTTTAAACTCATCTGGGACTCCCCTGGGCACCCCTATGCTGTCCATGTACACAGTGGAATCAAAACTCCCTCTAAAGACTGACCTTTTGGCTCTAGTCGCCTTGGGTTGGACTGCCATGTTTATCAGCTGCTCGGCCGTCATTGGTACTGCATAAAAAGGCATCACTAGCTGTACCAGAGCACAGGTCCCCGTCCAATCCTGTGGTAAAACTGAATACAAGGTTTTAGTGCCACAATACCACCACACATCTGTTCTGGGATACTGCCTGATGGGCATAGCTATACCTGGGAGAAAATCCTGTTTCATTAAAATCACTGTAGAATTGCACCACTTCAGAGTTCCTACTTCTATACCTTTTAGGTATTCCCTTGTGATGCAATCATAAAGTCCCTCGTACGGCGTGAAGTCAGGTGGAATGTCATTCATTTTTACCACTGGATACTTTTGTGCAATGTCTAGACAATCTGCTGGGGATCCTTGTTCATAGAGTTTGTACATACAGAGTTGTCCTCTTGGGTTATTGTTGGCATTAAATGGAAATGGCACTGTTCCCAAACTTGGTCGGGCAGCCGCACAGGCCAGACAGTCCGCCATCTTGCTCTGCTTTACGGAGTAAACAACCCAGTCTAACCAGGAATTTGTGTCCTCATATCCTGTTTCTACTGCTATGACTTTCTGTATAGAAGTCGTAGTCAGATAGGTGACCAATGGATTGTTCACAGATTTAGCAGGGAGTATTTCTGGTTCTCGTTTAAAAGGGGATTCAGTATATATTGGGGCGAGATCAGGAATTATATCAGCTGGTGGGTCAATTATTTTCACTAAAATTGATCCCATTGGGTCATTTCCTGGAACTTCTATCCCCATCAATAAATGGAATGCAGTGACGTCTCCCTTTTTCTTGAAATGGGGAGTGAGTGCGCTTTTAAAAGCAATTATTATTGGATTGTGTTTGTTAATATGAGATATGTAATATGCAAAGTTCAGATGAAGAACTCATTGATTTCAGTATTATACACACCTTTTAGGTGTGTAAGGAGGGACTGTTAGAAATTAAAATCAATGTTTTAATGGGGAAATGTAGTTTAAACATGCCGTCAGTTTTAATGCTCTTTTATACTGAAAAACCAGAAATTCTTGTGCACAAGCAGTTAAGCTTTTATTCTGAAAATCCTTCATCTACGGTTAGCATTTAGCATGTGGCTAATATACGATTTCCTAAAGAGGTGAATTGAGAAGCGAAATGACTTGGTGTGGTGAAAACCGAAACCTACTGATTTAACACTACAACGATAGATGTCGAGGTACTACCATGCTGAATATTAAATGAAAGTACAGTTTATTTGAATACATTATTGTTTACAGACGAGAGTAGCATGTGACAACATCCGGAATGACCGAAAACCAAACGAGCCGAGAAGTATTGTTTAGAGCAGTGGTTCTCAAAGTGGGGTCCGCGACCCCCCGGGGGTCCGTGGCACTCTGCCAGGGGGTCCGTGAAAAGTTTTCAGATTCATTCATTTAAATGATCATGATATCATTTTTTTTTTTTTTTTTTTTTTTTACAAAAGGCTTCATAGTTCAACAAATAATATTTTATTTTTTTTATCTAAAATAGTTCATAGATTATGTTCTAATCTAACAAATCTATACATTTAAAAATCGATAACTAGTACGTCAGTCAGAGAGCGCCGCTGCTAGCATCATAGAGATATAACACGGCTATCATAGATGAGAGTAACAAATGCGTCACTTCCGGGCAAAAATAACGGCTCCGCCCACTTTTGGGGGAAAACAATAGTGATGGGAATTCCGGCTCTTCTTGGTGAGCCGGGTCATTTGGCTCGGCTCACCAAGAAGAGCCGGCTCTTTCGGCTCCCAAACGGCTCTTCAGTTTACCACATATTATATCTTTTACAATTAAATCAAATGTAGCCCTATTTTGACTAATGAATTATGTATATGCCTATGTGTACACATATATCACTTAAATTAATCAATACATCCTTTGTACTGAAGTATTCAAAAGTAAAAATGTAAAAGTAAAAAAAAAATGTTTTCATTGCATTTACAGACCCTTGTAACTCTCTGATACCACCCCATGAATGCACTGACTTGCTTGTAGAACCACGCTACACAAAACAGATAGCAACACCTATAAAAACTATTTTAAAAAAGGGGCTACTGTATCGACATCGAAATTATATTTAAAGAAAAGGCCGATTCTGTGAGCTGCAGCTGACCATTCCCCCCTGCAGGAGAGGGGAGCGTGCTCTGAGATCAGCTGCTGGGCTCTCAGAAGAGGGGGAGAAAAAGAGATCTCCCTCCTCCGTGTTTTATTCTTATAGAAGTAAGAAGAGAAGTAACGGGGCAGAAACCCTCCTTTTTACGCATGCGGTCCAGACATAGACATCAAACGGCGACACATATTCAGTTTATATTTACTTTGGCATTAGGGCAGGGATATCTAGATACTTTCCAAGGTTTGACATAATGAATTGTGCTACTTTTAAAGCAAGCAACGGTGTTTTCAAATCTGTAATCAAAAAGCTCCTCAAAAACACTATCGAAGCAGTTCCTGCCGTTACTACGTTAGTTCAAACAGTAACAACGGACTATTTTTCTTTAGCGGATGCATGTCAAATTAAATAAATACAACTATTTTTTAAATCAATAGAATCATTTTCTAAATCCATAAAAGCATTTCAATTAATATTGGGATTCATGTCGTTACTTTGTTGAGAATGTGGCCATGTAATAAGCGGGATAATGTGCACATTGCATGATCATTGCATAGATCATGCCGATCTCTCCGCAAAAAAGAAGAAGAACCGGCTCGTTCGCGGGCACGAACCGGCTCCCGTCGTTCCCTTAAAAGAGCCGGCTCTTTGAGACTGACACATCACTGACACATCACTAGCTTTCAGTTGAACGGCGGTCAATACAAATTCTGAAGTTTTTGCCAATCCGATCAGAAATGTAAGAAAACCGGTTTTTGGATCTTCAAAGAGCCCGATTCCAATGGCCAGACAGGCAAACAATCACATTAAGCCATTACAAATCGAAGATCGGGCTCGATATATGGTTAAATATAGCAGTAGGCTATTTATTTTCATAGATGAGAGTAACATCTACGTGACTTTACGGCCCCGCCCACTTTTGGGGGAAACAACGGCTGTCATTTGAATGGCGATCGAGCATGAAGCCACAGGGATCTTCTGTTACTGTCCTTTCTTCTTAAAGGAAGTACAGAAACACGTAACTCTGGATTTGTTTTAATGTTTGAGGTGCAATAAACGAGACAGCAGCTTTTTGGCATGATAAAACTATTATGTTCTGCCTCACTCATGAGAGTAACAGCTGGATAAATTACAGCCTTGCCTACTGATTTTCAAAAAAAATTGATCGGATGGGCAAAAACTTCAGAACTTGTATTGACCGCCATTCAAATGACAACGTTATTTTCCCCCAAAAGTGGGCGGGGCCGTAATTTTTGCCCGGAAGTGACGTAGGTGTTACTCTCATCTATACTACGAAGATGGACAGATATTTAAAACGACCGGTTACGGCTACAAATGAAGTTAATGAAAAACAAAAAACAAAAGATAGGAAATACGATGAGGAGTATCTCCAATATGGATTTATTGAAGTGGAAGGGAAACCAAAATGTCTGATATGCCTGCGGTGTCTTGCCAATGAGGCGATGAAGCCTGCCAAATTGAAGAGGCACCTCAAGACCAAGCATCCAGATTATGTAAAAAAAAGACCGGGCTTTTTTTGAGAGGAAAGGCGAGGACTACCGCAAGCAACAACAACGGATGGTTAATGTTACGTCTGTTTCTGCTAAAGAACAGACGACGAATTTAGGACATGTCTGCTGATATCAAATCACAACTGCTGGAAAGACTGAGAGGGTCTAAATTCGCGGTTCAATTGGATGAGTCCACTGATGTGTCCGGCTCTGCGGAGCTCATCGCACTGGCGCGAGAGGAGAGGGAGAGACGCAGAAGTGAGACTGACTTTGAGCAACATGCATGGGAATAAGTTACAATATAATACATTTCTCGCTATTCAGATGGTCTGCTGCCTGGTGCTGCTGTTGCGCAATGTGCAGTAGTGTCCTCTTTTCGTACCATGAAATTATCAGTTATGAATTTGTTTTTCACTGCTTGAGAAAATTGACTTGTGGCTGAGAGCGTGTGAAAAATGTCAATTGTGTGAGAGTTGGCAGCCCTGTGAACTCGCTTGACATTATTACGTATGAAACTGCCAATCAGATTTATTTACTTATTAATCGAAGGTGCCGGAACGCTGTTCTGAATCGTTCCGGCCCACCTTAACCCCTGTGTGTGTGTGTGTGTGTGTGTGTGTGTGTGTGTGTGTGTGTGTGTGTGTGTGTGTGTGTGTGTGTGTGTGTGTGTGTGTGTGTGTGTGTGTGTGTGTGTGTGTGTGTGTGTGTGTGTGTGTGTGTGTGTGTGTGTGTGTGTGTGTGTGTGTGTGTGTGTGTGTGTGTGTGTGTTCTGAAATGCACTTCAAATTATCACTTTTCTCTTGATTTCCCTTTGATATTTTGTTTAGGTACAGTGTTACGTGCAGCTAATTGATTGATTGTTTTATGGGTATTCTGTGTTGAGATGGTGCAAATATTTTTTAATACATATCTAATATCTTTCTAATACATTGCTCTTGTGTAGTTCTTTCAGATAACTAAGACTATAGAAGTGTAAAAAATAGGCTACGTCAGATTATTCCAAGGGACATACATGTCAAGTCAAGTCAATTTTTATTTTTATAGCCCAAAATCACAAATCAGAATGAGGGGGTCCTTGGTATATTCTCTATCTTGTAAGGGGTCCTTGGCTGAAAAACAATTGAGAACCTCTGGTTTAGAGTATTGATTACAGCGTTTAGAATGTGTTAAATGAAAAGTGATGAAAGAGAATATGAGGAGAAACGGCGTGTTAAGCATATATTGAATGTGAAAAGAACCTATCCTCTGTTTAAATGCAATAACGGACATTGGAGACGAGGTGAGCCGGCTGGCGGGGAGGAGCCAGCAGAGGATATATATAGCAGCGGAACACAGAGGAACACAAACGATTAGCCGAAATGCAAGCATTAACAACTATGCCTAGAGATAGACAACTCCAGCAAGACATACTACAAACACCTATGTCATTCCAGTCAATCAACAGATCAACAAGTGCAGATCCAGGAAAAATGGCCGCTTATGAGAGAGCGGCAGAGCCTATCTTCTCTCTTCAACCACAAACAGCAGAAGAAGAGGCACATAATGACAGAATATTGTTCCGGCAGAAAACAGCTGTGCTCTGGTTCTCCTGAGCAAGAAGAAGACCGCGGATCTCTCCTCCGGCGCTGCTATATATATCCTCTGCTGGCTCCTCCCCGCCAGCCGGCTCACCTCGTCTCCAATGTCCGTTATTGCATTTAAACAGAGGATAGGTTCTTTTCACATTCAATATATGCTTAACACGCCGTTTCTCCTCATATTCTCTTTCATCACTTTTCATTTAACACATTCTAAACGCTGTAATCAATACTCTAAACCAGGGGTGTCCAAACTTTTTTTCCTGAGGGCCACATACAGAAAAATATACGAAGGACTGGGCCACTCACTAGACGTGAAGTATACTGCCTCACTTCTAATGCACTAATATTGGTAAAATCAATCAAATGCAGATAAATTACGTTTGATAATTGAACATGTTTGAAGAAAAAAAGCCTCCATCACAGCTCTCCATTAGTAGATTTTAATTTTGTTTTTTACAAATAAATAAATAATTGGGCTTGTTAACACATCAACTAATGTTTGTTAAAAAATTCAACTTTAATTGACTGAATTTATTAAGTATTTGGGCTTATTAACACATGAAAACTGTGTGTATATTTTTAACTCACCAGTAATGGGAAGAATGTTGCACTCAGTGGGAGCAGTGATGCTGCGCTTTGGTCTGAAGGATAGCTGGCAGGTCAGGAGTAAGTTTGGTGGTTGAGATGCGAAGGACGTCACAGAGATGGCTGTCGGTCATTCTGGTTCTCAATCTGCTTTTGTTCAGCGTTAACAGAGAAAATGTCTGCTCACAGATGTATGTTGAGCCAAACAGACTCATCATTCGTTTTGCGTGGCGTCTCATCAGAGGAAACTTGGCCTTTTCCAAGCTCCGGTAGAAGTCAGGTAGGGAGAGAAGCTGATGTTGATTCTTCAGAGAATCATCACACTGCATTTCAATCAGTTCTAATTGCAGACTCTCTTCCACTTCTTCTGCATCCATTGAAAACGGAGCCGCAAACAGTGTGATTTTCTTCTCAATGACAGAAAAATCTTGAAAGCGCCGACTGAACTCTGTAATGAGAGATGTGATCACAGACACATATTCTCCCATTTTAGCAGAGAGGGCATCTGGAAACGCGCATTTGATTTCGGTCAGCGTGGGGAAGTGCGCTACATTGAAGTTGCGCAGTTGTGACTCGAAGAGACGGAGCTTCGCACGGAATGCTTTCATGTGCGCATACAGCTGTGATACCAGCTGCTCTTTGCCTTGTAGTCTCTTGTTCAGGGTGTTGAGATGATCAGTGAGATCAACTAAAAAAGCCAGGTCTGCCAACCATAAAGGGTCACTGAGCTCATGCAGAGGTCTGCCCTTTTCTTTCAAAAACGTGTCGATATTTGATCTCAGGGAATAAAACCGCTGCAGCACAGAGCCACGGCTAAGCCAGCGCACATCAGAATGGTAGAGTAGGTCCCCGTATTCAGCATCGACATCAGAGAGGAACGCTTGAAATTCTCTGTGGTAGAGCCCTCGTGCCCGAATTATATTGACAGTTTTCACAACTGTGTTCATCACATCGCCAAGCTGGACTGACTTGGCACAGAGGGCTTCTTGGTGGATGATGCAGTGCATTTTGACAGCCTCCCCTCCGCTCTCTCGCACCTTGGCGCATACCATAGATGCCATTCCTTTGCGCTCGCCTGTCATTGCTGGAGCCCCATCCGTTGTTAGTCCACACAGCTTGTCCCATTTAAGTCCAATCGAGTCAATTGCATCTGACACAGCTTCAAAAATGTCCTTACCAGTTGTTGTCCCCTTTAGACTCCGAAGATCAAGCAGTTCCTCCGTAATGCAAAAATTATCATCAACTCCCCGCAAAAAGATTAACAGCTGTGCAGTGTCCGTGGCATCTGTACTCTCATCACATGCAATCGAGTAAAAATCACAAGCACAAGCTTTATCTGACACTTGCTGCTTTAAGTTAGCCGACAAGTCTTCAATTCGCCGCACAACCGTATTTCTAGACATGCTAACGTTGTTAAAATCCTGCATTTTCTCCGGGCACATTATTCCCACGACTTTAGTGAGGCACTGTTTGATGAAGTCACCGTCTGAGAAAGATTTCCCATGTAGGGCAATGAGTTGAGCTACTTCATAACTGGCTATTGTAGCATTTTCTTGAGCTTTGTTTGCACGGAAAAAAAACTGTTGCTGGGTTAGCAGGCTAGCTGTCATTTGCTTCACCTTCTCTTCCCGCTCGGCGCCAGTGTAGGACGTGAAGGTCTGATGTTTCGTCTCGTAATGTCGTCGTACATTGTACTCTTTCATAACGGCAACCGTTTCATTGCAAATCAAACACACACACTTCCCCTTGGTTTCTATGAAAAAATATTCATTTTTCCACCGAGTCTGAAATTTTCTGCACTCACTTGCGATCTTGCGTCTTTTTGGTTCCGCCATTTCTGGTGACCCTGAGCAAATTTTTTCTTTGATTGCTTGCTTTGTAGGGACGCTGCCTTGTTAAAGACAGTAGCTCCATCTAGTGTTGAAACTAAGAAGTACAATACAGTTAAACGCAAATATTATGTGTGGGCCATAGTCCATTATACTTTTAGACTTTGAAACGGGCCAATTAAAAATGGTTGGCGGGCCGCAGTTGGCCCGCGGGCCGTAGTTTGGACACCCCTGCTCTAAACAATACTTCTCGGCTCGTTTGGTTTTCGGTCATTCCGGATGTTGTCACATGCTACTCTCGTCTGTAAACAATAATGTATTCAAATAAACTGTACTTTCATTTAATATTCAGCATGGTAGTACCTCGACATCTATCGTTGTAGTGTTAAATCAGTAGGTTTCGGTTTTCACCACACCAAGTCATTTCGCTTCTCAATTCACCTCTTTAGGAAATCGTATATTAGCCACATGCTAAATGCTAACCGTAGATGAAGGATTTTCAGAATAAAAGCTTAACTGCTTGTGCACAAGAATTTCTGGTTTGTCAGTATAAAAGAGCATTAAAACTGACGGCATGTTTAAACTACATTTCCCCATTAAAACATTGATTTTAATTTCTAACACCACACCGCTGAAGTCTTCGGCATTTTGTGGGTGAAGCGAGGTGAAGCGTGCCGTTTGCGTTCGTGACTGAGTGAACGCGATGTCAGGAGCACAGGCTGAGATTGTATATATTCCCGCATTTTAACAGTGCAATTCAAAAGTATAAATATAGTATAAGAATATGGCAATTCGCCTTTATTAATAGCATACATTTAGAAGAAAAAATAATATTTAAAAAAACAACAACTAATATCCGAATAATGAAATTGAAACCCGAATAGTTGGCCAACGAACGAATATTCGAATATTCGGGTACAGCCCTACTAGGTTGTGACATGGAGAAAGAATGCATGGAATAAAAAAGATAAGAAAGATTGAGACTTTTTAGTTCAGAAAGAAAGTAACAGTGAACCCCTCAAACTAAAGCCATTAGAAGACAAGAAAATTATCTCTATCCTTACAGATCTGGATCACGTCCTTTCCTTTGTATTTCACAGGCCAGTTACCAGCCTGAAAGATCAGCTGCTGTCTGTTCCCTCCTTCCACTCTCCTCCACGTCCCCATTCTCTCCATGTGTAATCGTGGCCTCTCCTGCGCACACCGTGCAGCTTCCCTCTCCTACAGCTCGTTTATCAAGAGGAGAGGGAAGCCTCCACTCTACAGGCTTCCCAGGGGAGGAGGAGGGGTGAGAGGGAGGCAGAGAACTGTTGATGGCTAAAGGACGGTGGACTCCACTCCAGTGTGGCGGCGGTCTAGCAGAACAAGGAAGGCAGAGACCGATGAGGGGTTTGGATTTCATAGTGAAGCGCAACACAGAAGTTTGTGGAAAGAATACAACATCAGAAAAAAAAGTTCTCCATGAATCCATGCAACAAATTGTGTTAAAATTGTAGTTTGCAGAGGGGCCACACTAAATAAACCATAGTAAATTGATTGGTTAATCAGCTCCTATCAGGAAGTGTGTTTAAAAACATGTTTTACACAAAATTATAATTAGTTGGTGTTTGTTTATAGCTTACCCTTAATTAGTAACTGAATTGGTTACACCTTTGCACTCCTTCATGGATTTGACCGGCATTTTGCAGGAACCAATCCCTGCAGAGCTTGGCTGTTGTACAGCTGGAAAGGCGGACCTAGATCAGAAGCAATCATCAATTTAGAGTTGCGTTGTTTATATTTTAGGGCCATCATTTTAGATGGCAAATCATTTACCGATTTAGCCGACATGGGACAAGATTACCATTCATGTGGAGCTGGGTTTCTGGTCTCCTGAATAATGTTAACTATCCTTTTAGCTATAGTTATGAATGTTTTTTTTCCTGTGATACATGCTTGGCTGAGGCATGTACTCCGTCACTCATTGTCTTTACTTAAAAGAAACATGTTGCAAAATAACATGGTTACAACTTTTCCTTGTCTATATACTTGGTGGTATGTGTACTGGTAGATAGTTGGAGTAAATGCTAAGTCTTGGTTTCAGTTGCGTTTAATGCCTTTACATTGGCAGGGACATTCTGACTGTCCATCAGCAAATCTGCATTCCTGCGTTTATGGACATGCCTCCTTAAGTATTTTGCTAATCTTTTGTGTGCAAAAGGATTTTTGATAAAATTGAGTAAAGTGTCCAGGAAACCAAAGAATCATGTTTAATGCCAACTGATGCCAAATTGTTTCGGAACAAGGCACATATTTCATCTTCCTCCTCTCTGCCATTTTAAGCTCTTGCAAAATAATATATCAGAAAGTCACCCTTGCCTCCTACTTGTTCTCTCCTCTTCTTTTGTCTGTCATTCTTACACAACCTTAAGTTCTGCCTCTTTATGCTTCCTGACGCACGGCTTTCCTTTCAGCTTGCTTTCCAATTCCCCCTTCCACCCTCCTGTTCCCTGCATTGTATCACTATTCTCTTTCATTGGCTTATTCCTCTTTACCGCTGTCTGCTCTGCTGTCTATCAGCGACAGACCCAGGGTCAGCGCCAAAGGGATTGCTGTCCCGCTTTAGATTAAACTAACTCAATTAGGAGGCCTTGCCTTTCAGTATTTGTATTCCCGCCTTATCCGTATCATTTGTTAATGTCCACCTACTTTATGTCTTTGTGGTTTTTTGTTCTAAGTGCATTGTGGTACCTACACTCCAGAAATGAATTGTGGAAATGGATGTTAGGGTATTTGGAGTGTTTCCAGAGAATAAATACATTGACATTGCAGGAGACTCCACATAATTAGAATACACTTCTGAATTGTGGCTGATAGTGTATACCTGGTGCTATCTGCTCAATTTGATTTAAAAGCTCAACCTTATCCTCTGAAATTGCTGGTCATCTCAAAGTATCCTAAAAATAGCTTTATTTTGCCATTATTTTCCTGTCATTCACCAATATGTATTCAGGCAGCAGCCAGACTGCTTATTACGCAGCTGATTCACTGCAGCCGGGGGACTTCATACAAATTGCAGCAGAGCACTTTACTGCAGCATCATTACCTCAGCTATGATTAAACACTACTCCTACTACTAATTGTTTAAAATCGAATACATGTATACCTCTTATTAGTTTATAAACACTTTCCTTTAGTACATACTGTAATACTTCTGTTTCTTGAAAATTAGATGGAAACAGTGAAAGGAACCATTCCTTTAGGGATTCAGTCTGCTTCAAACTAAGGACTCGTTGGATTTAGGTAAGACCTCATACTTTTCTGACTTCATAATTGGGCGTTGGTTTACGACAATTTCTAGATTTCTGAAACCAGCAGTCCGACACTAATGCCCCATTCACTCAGTAGTATTCATCCAGGTTTGCAGAGTTGAAAAAGTGTGGAGGATTTGAATTTCTCCCTTCTTTAATTTCATTCTTTGCTTTACAATTGATCTCCCTGCCCTCGAGAATGGTCATTCAGGAAGAAAACGAAAATGAAATTCATGTTGTTGAGTGTAATACTTTTTCCAGGTTAAGCTTTATCCCTGTCTTAATCTAGGACTCGTAGTGTTGGATGTATATCTCTCAGTTCAGGTCATGGCACTGTTCCATTGCTGCATGCTGTTGGAGTTTGACCTTCAGCTTCATTGCTAGCAGGAGGGAGTCGCTGTGCACGCCCTCAGACACAGACACACTCCTTTACACGTGAGATTAGAGAATTTAATCCACTGCATAATTTCTGCCCCCTATCCCTCGTTTCCCTGTTGCTGAGTTGGAGGGTGAGGAACTTTAACCACCTTGGGATTAGAAGGGGAATCTTTATTATGTAATGTTCACACCTGCGCACCCGTGTGTGTATGTGAGAGCATGTATTGAACATTTATGATTGCATGTGTGCATCTCCCTCACACGGGTGTTTTTGAAATCAAGAGTTAGTGTAAAATAGCCTACTGTATGTGTCTGCATGTGTAAGTACGCAGGTGTGCCCTAGCAAATCTAATCCTCTGGGGAAAACGTTACAAAGGTCTAATTTATTTGTGGAGTAGATTCATCTTCTGGATGGCACATCTGCTTCTCTGCCGAGGGCACTGCACACTCTGGGCTTGTTGGCCCTGAGCTATGCAAACTGTGTGTGTGTGTGTGTGTGTGTGTGTCTGTGTGTGTGCGCGAGGTGAAAGCCTGGCCTGTCCATAATTGCTCGTATATCGATAAACTGCAGCTCAGCCCGGCTTGCCTCAAACCTTTCAACGTGGGTGAGATTGAACCTGACTCATCAATATTTACTAAATATAGGACCAGTAAACCCATAATCCAGCAAATACAGCACATAAACCATGACTTTAAACCTTCAGGATCTTCTCCGTATTAACAAATCATTTCTGAGGGGAAAGTTGCAGTTTCCTTTGCCTGATAATTCAGTCACTAGAGCCATGTCTGTAATTTACAAATGCTAATGATGGGGTGAGCGTGTGTGTGGGAATGGCTGTGTGTATGTGTCATTTTGAGTGCTTTTGCTTGTTTGCGTGGGGATCTTTTTTCTGACATGTTTCTTGTGCTGTCAAGGCATATTGTGTGTGAGTGATTACCTGTCATTGCAAGCCTGGAGCTCTCTAATCACGTCACTGCTGTTGTTTTTTCATCACTCTCCTACTATTTGTCTTTCTCTGTAACCCCTGCCAGCCCTTTTTTCGCTTCTTTTTTTGTTTCCCCTTCATCTTTGTTTCTTGTTTTTCCCTTCTCCTTGAGTCTGTGTATCCTGTCAGAAATCTGATACCAGGTTCTTGAGGTTGGCGGGTTTTTTTTTTTTAATCCATATTTTTTTTCCATTTTATCTTCCCTGAAGGCATTGAACCATGAACTGCCAATGCATGTCTCCATGAAATTCCTGCTTGGCTTGGCTGTAGCTTCTATTTGTAATACATGTAACAAGCAGGTCCAGAGGTTGTGCTGAAGATGACAGCTCCACTGGCAGTCTCCCTCGATATGGGTCATGCATATTACGAGCTAGAAAACAGCCGGGTACTTTTCGTGTTTGTTTGGGGTATCATGAGCATGCTGTGTAGATAATAGCAATCTTCGTTTTGAATTTTTTTGTTTTATTTTCAACATACTTCCTTCTTTAATATTTTGATTCATGTTTTCTACAGTCTACTCACATGCTACTGATATGGGGTAGAGTATACTGTGCACTGAGTTTGATAGATGCTTCCAGATAGTTCTTTAATAACATTTGATTTTTAATATAACCTCTTTTCCACTAATCTGCGAATAGCTCTTACACTTGGACATTGCTCTGCAAGGGAGCAATTGCGTCTGCTTTATGAGAACGAATGGCCTCAGCTTTGCTTCTCCAATCAGAAATAAATATCCTCAGCTAATGGGAGGCTATGTGACAGTGGATCGATCGTGAGGACCACCCCTCGCCACAACACTGGTCCTACAAATCTGCCCACTGGCTGCTTGGACTAATAATTACTCAGTTTCTAATTACTGTATTTGTTTCTGTTTGTGTGTGTGTTTTCTTAAGTAGAGCATCATGTGTCAGGAATAACATAAATTGGTAATGTTATTTTAACTTGGGAGAGATCAAAGCAGATGGTGTGTATGTACGTGAGGGCTTTTGAGGGTTGCAGGTGCAGAGTGTTGTCAGAAAAGAATATGTTGTCTGATACTTCCTATGATGCTTTGTGACATCTTCTTGTTTTCTGGGTCAAAACGTTACCATCTGCGTTAAAGAAAAAGAGATGAGTGATTTCCTAATTGCAGAGCTAAAAAAGAGTTATAGTTTTGGGGGTTTTCCCTTTCCTGTAGTGTGTTATAGGTTTTAGTGCATGTAAATGGTCTGCAAAGGCTAAAATCCCAAAGTACGCATCAGAGGGAGTTTCTCTCCTTCTCTCCTGAAATGCCTCAATTGTAGTCCATTGTTGTCTTACACGACAAAGTGACATCACTACATAACAGTCGTGCTATTGGCTAGCGCTCAAACACATTTTACGTGATGGTCTAAGGGGCAAAAATTGAACTTAAAGTTGACTGAGTTCTTAGATTTTATGGTTGCTACTTGTATACTTATTTATCCTAAAGGTGGTGTGTTGACGATAGTATAGTCCCCGATTTAAGAAGATTAGAGCCTGCTAAATGTAAATGACTTTGTTACTGCTACTTTGTTGTATTTTGAATATCCCTCTCTGAGTTCACCGTATGTTTGTTAAATCTGCTGCTTTTTTGAAGAGGCAACAATTGACGTTTTATTACTGAAGCTGGTTCACTGTTAAAAGCATCGCCCCATTATGTCTGACAGCAAGCCATTAAATATTTGAATGGGGAAAAATATTCTCACCTGCAGGTCTTTCTTTTGCCTGATTTTGTGTTCACAGCCAGGAATCAGCTACATAATTGGTGAGCTCTCAGGTTTATTTACTGAAATATTGAAGAGACAGAGTAGGATTTGTGGCATTGGCGTTGTGCTTTGCAGATTGCAACAAGCTGAATACGCCGCCCCCCCACACCTCTCTTTACAAAAGATCTCCAGAAATACTACACGCCCTTTAATATTTTTCCTATTTTCCACCTGCAGAGAATATTCATGGTTTCCCAAACGTTTGGTTTTGATTGACACTTCACAATGAGGGCCACCATTTCCATCTGGACCAAACCTTACTGTCCTGCTCTTCAGTGTTTCGGCCATGTGGCACTAAGCTGAGCCGTTAGGTGACAGAGATGGGGTGAGCTCCAGTGAAGCATCCCTGTTTGATGATAACTGTGCCCTGTGGGAGGGAAACGGCAGGATGCCCGACAGCTCGGCTCTGCCTCTGGTCCCCTCTCGACAGGTGCAGGGGAGAGTGAGTCGAATGCTAATTATCTGGAGGGACTCTGTAAGAAGAGGCTAGAAATCAGAAAAGCAAATACCTGGCATTAATGAAATCCCTTAGGGAAGTTACTCATTCAAACAAAAGTCAGATTATTGAATTAATGATCTTAAAATCTGTTAAATAATTCTATCAAAGTCCGTTTTTTAGACTATAATGCAACCTCTCAACCAGCAAAAAAGATTGAGTGCCAGTGGGATGCGATAAATGTCTTTGTATTTAGCCATTGTTTCCCACACAACGCACGTGCATCCTTTATTGCATGGTTAGTAAAAGCCATGACACACACACACACACACACACGCACACACACACACACACACGCGCAAACAGAGCCAGCCGACATTTAAAGACAGATGGAAGCCTTGGGGCAGAAGTTTGCGTGCATTGAAACAATAGATTCTATTTTCATTCCCTTGTGCTGATCTTGGTCACAACTACCATAAATTAATTTGATGACACTTCAGTAGTTCATAATGGTATCGACCAGTCAGAGTAAATGCCGTTCTTCAGTGGGATGACACAGAGATGGAGGCTTCATAGATGGCCAAGCAAATTGATTACATTGCACAGCAGTTTGAATCAATAGACCACAGAGGTTTGGAGCTGCATTGTTTTCAAAAAATGATAAATAGGATGCAAGCTCAAATCTGAAGGCATATGAGTGTCTAGTGCAAGATTAAAGGGCAAGCAAACTTAATTTAGTCCTATTGTCAGGAAAATGAAATCCTAAAATAAGTTTGTCTGCTTGAATGCTAAGCCATTCATCTGATGGGCTTTCTGTTTGTGTGCATGACTTTGCTTGATTTTACTCTGCATATATGGTGAAGAAAGGTTATCACAGTGCTGCAAATGAACTGCATCAGACCCCAGTGGTCAATGGTGTGCTTCAGCAACTGAAATAATGACTAGCTATGGTTGGTAGTTCATCCATGTCTCAGGTGCCGCTTCATGCTCGGCTGCATCTGTGGCTAGAGGTAAAGATAAGATAACCTCATACAGTAGCTTGTGAAAAAAGGCACTGTGCATTCTCTCACAGGCAATACAATTATAGATATTGCCTCTGGTTTTCCCTTTATAGTTGCATAAGCCATTGTGGGGTTGGTGTTGGAAAATAAATCAATGTTCTAATTCTTGTAAAACATGAAAGCACAACCAAGTAGAATTGGATAACACATTGGTCTATTTCGCCTAACGATCAATACACAATATGTCATAATGTATCTATCCTGCTGTACTTCAAGAACCACTGGATACCCTATAGAATATGTTTACATTTGAAACTTAAAGCCTACAGTTTATACATTAAGTTTGATATTATTTGACATCATTACCATTTATTATGTTGCCTTACATTAGGTAGAAACACAAAGGCTAAATCTGTTTCTTGGACATCACTTCAGACCAGTGGCGAGCCGTGACTTTTATATTGTAAGAAATTAAAATCAATGTTTAATGACGTAATTTCGTTTACCGGTTACCATTCGTCTGTGGCTAACGTTGTTGCTAAAGTTTATTCTGAAAAGCTTTACCGGAAGAAGTCTCCAGTTCCGGTTTTATGTTAACAACGATTACAGCCGTTAAAATGCATTAAATAAAAAGTCATGAAAGAGAGAATGAGGAGAAAAGGCGTGTGGAGTTATACAATGAAGACACTACGTCTAAATCCTCTGTTTTACGCGATATCGGACATAGAAGATAGCGGTGGGAGGCATGAGAGGAGGAGCCAAGGGAGGATGTAGCGGGCGAGCGTTGTTCGCTCTCTCTTCACCCCTGCACTAACTGGACACACAGCTGTTTTGTCCCACTACATCTCTGTTTGTTTCATTATCACGCTACTTAATTAAAGTAACCAATTTGACCCCTTTCAGAGACTCCATTGTCTCTTATTCTTTAAAGGGGACCTATCATACAAAATGCATCTTTGTACGTCTTTTATACATGAATATGTGTCCCCGGTGTTCCAGGGAACTCACCAAGTGTCAGAAAACACAACCCTCTCTATTTTCCTCCTTAGCCAAATCTCTAAAAAAGGGCTGCAACGGATCTGAAAAAAATTGATCCAGATTTCAACACTTTTCTACGTCACAAAGAGGTGCTCCGCTTATTGGTCAACTTTCCACCTATCAGGGGAATGAGCCACGGCCACGTGCATTGCCAAACCTCTCATTCGCATATACTGTAGGACGGATTTCCGTCCATTTGGCTATTCAAATGTTAACGAAATGGACACACTTCCGGGCACATCAGCGGCTGTCGGATTAAAACAGTTTAATGTACTTTTAACACTCACGTACCCAGGATTCCTGCTCCTTTCCTGGGTTAAAAAGTGAGGTGACGCAGCCTGTCCTCTGGGTGCGCTCTGTGGGGGGGGGGATATCGCAGCCTGCTCCTCTCTGCCTGCCTGCCGCTGCGCTCTGCCTATATCCACACAACTTCTCCCCGCCTTTCAGAGACTTATTGCTGGGTCAAACTCTAAGTTACAAACTGTACACTTTGCATTCTTGCTAATTAGCCAAAATATGAACGGAATAAGTAGCAAGCATCGTAACAAACAGAGTAAAAATAAATAGGGACAACAGCTTGTCAACTAACCATACAGAAACGTCCTGCTGCAACCGAGATGTTTGCACCTCCACCAAAACCTGCGCTGCTTCAGGGTCAGTTTCTGGATCAAATTGATAATATGCTTGAACACATGCATTGCTCTGAGATGACATGTTTATTCCACACTCGTAATCACAGCAAACATGGTAACGTGACTCTCACCGGCTCATGCCCCCCTCTTCTGCAGGGGGGCGTGGTCAGCTGCTGCTCAGAATTTTCAAAGACAGGCTTGGAATAGAGCGAAAATTAGCGAAACGAGGCATGGCTAAAAAATGATCTGTTAGGTATTTTGAAAAATAAAATTTATAAATATACCTTATATAGGTATGGTCATACACTATATCATTTAAATATAGCATGATAGGTCTCCTTTAAACTTCTTCCTGGAGGCAAGAGAAACAGCACAGATCTACAATACCTAGGCCCCCCCCCCCCCCAACGGCCCGGGGTGCAAAACGCATCAATGACAGCGACCCTCTACCACACAAAACAACACCATTTATATAAACACCTATCATGACAGGGCACCCACAGCCAAGTAACAATTAGAAATGAATTAAGTCGGCACGGCATTGAATCGATCATAAATCTATCGATTAGATTTAAGATTCGAAAATTATAAAAGTAGGGTAGACATGTGGATATTATCCGGCTGAACAAAACGTGCATTTATCTAACAGGTTAGTTTCCCACAGACCTTATTTCGAGCTATTTTCCAAAACCCTATGGAGGAATCCCATTGCTTTTTTGTCGAGGGAACCCATGCGCAGCTTACTTCCGGGCTTCACAGCGGGCGGAACTCGTCATAAAGTCCGCGGAAATAAAGCCCACTCAGCCCACTCATTTAGAGGGAAGTTATGATTGGTCAATTGTACTGTCATTTGACATTACTCTCTCGTTCAGTCACTGTAGCGGGCCCTCTGTGAATTTACAGCAGGACCACCAATCAGCTCCTATCTTCACAGTAACTCGCAGAGACGGCTAAAGGAGCTTCTTTCATTTAACCCTTCACATTCCAACAGAAACTGAACGGGCAGATTCGAACATTCGGAAGATTTATTTATTTGGAAATGTTATTTTAAATACAATTTAAATCAAGTTATTTTGGTAAAACTAATGAAAAATATAACTAAAAAAACATTTAAAAAGAATATATATATAAAAAAAATTGATTTCAAATATTATTTTTTTGAATATCTTAGGCCCTCAGATACCTCATTCACACCAACGGTGTTTCAAGGCTGGTTCGGAGCTGGAGCTTGAAAAGCAACGGGTTTTCCTCTTCACACCGCAGCGGAGCAGCCTCTTAGCTCCGGAATCCGGTTCATTTCGACCACCAAAGAATTGTCCGGCCAGAGCAAAAGCACCACATACGTCACGCTTACGTCGATACGGGGGCAGGGGCGGGATCAACTCCTGAACAACAACAAAAAAGCCGGCGTTTTATCCAGTTTGTACACAACGATGGAGAAACTTAACAAGCAGCAGCGGTCCACTGAAGAGACCATCTACCTACTGGGAATTTGGTCTTCCGAAGAGGTACAGAGGAAGCTGGAGCACAATCGACCATTGTTGTTGTTGTCGGTGTCAGCTGTGAGGGGTTTCCGCGCGGTTTGGCTTTATGAAGCAGGCACGCAAACGGTTACGTCATGACGCAAACGATGACGCAATGACGCGGCACCAGTCGGACTCTGGGCAGTGTGAAAAGAGCCGGAGCTAAACCGAAGAACCGGTTCTGAACCTGAAAAGCTCTAGCATGGAACTTGAACCGGAGTTGCGTTGGTGTGAATGAGGTAAGAGAGGGCCTAGAGGGCCCTGATGGCTCGCCACTGCTTGAGACTATTTTTCCTGTCTCTTTTTCTGTAGTGATTCAGTCTCTTACTGGGTTTTGACCCCCTTGTTTTCTTATAGTGAAAACACTCTTCCTTATTAATTACTCTTTGATTTGACTCTTACTCATTTGTCACACTACAAGTCTAAAACCCGAAGATATTTAATATTGAATATTTGTGTTATCTTTGTCATTTTCTGCTAGTATTAAACAAATGAAATGCCTATAAAACTAGTTGTGGATTAAGTTCCTTAAGCAGATCTCTTTCCTATTCTATTTCCATAAGATTTCAGTTTTCCTCCACCGTTAAATGGCACCCTGACTCATGTCCAACCTCTTTATCTGTAATTATTTTCCCCTCTTTTGTGTGTGCGTACAAGTTTGACTCATGAACTCATGGTTCCTCTGATAACACATCTCAGCTTAAACCAAGGAGACTTCATTATGTGAGCATTGTGCTCAACTCTCATTCAAAGATCCACTCACCTCTCACCTAATTTTTATTTTTTCTTGTTCAAGTTTGAGTCACAGTAAACCACATACACACTCATTACTTCAAGTATTCAGCTCGGCCCCATTGAGGTGGAAAGCTGTTGCCAAGATTAGCGGTAAGAGCTCTTCCTGACAACGATGTGTGGCGAATAAAGCAGAAGCTAATCCCCCCTCCGTAGCTCTTGGCTAGATGGCCATTTATGGGTGGTTTGGCTGTTGTGTTCTGTTTCCATCGCCTCTGTTAATCCGCAGGCAGCTGACGTGGTTGATGAGACGCTTCAGCACTTCTTCGTATATACACAAACAAACCGACACATTCACTGGCACCCAAGCTCAGCCATAGCATTATGCACTGAAATGCCTTTATATTTTGTGTGTGTGTGTATATGTGTGTGTACACTTTGTCTACAAGGAAGTAATATCTTCTGATATGAGTCACAGGGTGGAAATTAAAGCCTGGGATGATCCCTTCTTCAATGAGCAAACACTTCATTTTGACAGATCATTAACTAGACATTATCTTTCATTAGGCGCCTCTGCATTACTTATTCAACACCCCTAGGACACACACACACACACACACACACACACACACACACACACACACACACACACACACACACACACACACACACACACACACACACACACACACACACACACACACACACACACACACACACACACACACACACACACACACAACTGGCTGATTTGATTCAATGCATTGAAACAGTGCACTCAGAGCATTATCTGTGTCGCTGGATTTAACACTTACAGAAGAAATACTCTTGATAAAACTCATCATGGAGCCTGCGCAAGTTACACTTATCTAATATAATATACACTCAAATCTGATTTCTGTAGTGCCCATTCATCTCATTTATTCATTTCTCACTGTATTGAAGTCCACAGATCACACAACCACTTTACAGATGGTCCCAGTAATTAGATTGACAATGGGTTTCACTAGATAAGAGCAGGCAGTGTTGTAAAGAGCATCCTGATAAAAAGAGGAACACTCTTAAGAGCCTCACAAGAGAGAAAATCATCATGTAGTGGCGATGGCTGCTGCTCCTGTCTCTCACAGTGGACACAAGTAGAGAGGGACTGAGCTAAATACCAGGAAGGCAAGCCCCCCCCCTCCATTGCACAACAACAACAGAATCGGTTATATATATTTTGTTGCAGCATGAAAACTTCCCTTGGGCGGCACCATTATTGGCCAACACATTTTTCGGGTAAAGGCTGGGGGCAGTTTCCGGGCCGCCGGACTCCATCCATCTGTCTGATTGGTCCTTTTCCTGTTTGCTCTCTCCATCATATCCAGCATCCATTCACCCTACCCTCCATCCATCTCCTTTGTGGCTTCCCCACTCGCAGCTTTAAAATCCTGTGCGCCGGCCTCGGCCAAGCACACCCCAGCGATCTATCACAGGGCGACTTTATGGGCTTTTCTCCCGTACTGATAGCTATTTAGCTCTTCTCATCCAACCCAGGACGATTTGTTATTTTAAGTGTTTGTCCAACAACATTTAGGCTGTTTGCACTTGAGGCAAACTGATGAAAAACATCAACATTTTATGGAAAGTTATACAAACTCATTTTGCCTGCAGATCAATGACACAAATGGGAAATAGGCAGTGATAATGAGATTGGTGTGAAAGGATATTGAAACGATAACAGATAAAGATGTGATGAAATGCAGAGGACAAATGGGACTTACAATGTGTCTCCAGACATCTTCTTCTCAATGATATCTTTAAAGTCTTAGGTTTTCAGACTGAATCACTTCTTCCTCCTTTTCCTATTCTCTCTCTGTTGTTGACCATATTGGCTTTCACGTGGAGGACTTTAACTGCATTCTGCACGCTTTGTTGCTGTCACTGCTTCAATACACAAGCTCAAGTTGCATTGCACTGATGAAACTGCACACACACTAATCATGTTGGAAGAACATGAGAGATTGTGTTACACGCAAACCCATGACCATAACACCACAATGAAAATCCACTTTGAAAATTGCTATTATAGGCCTCTGGGAAACATTGGTAGGGGATTATAAAGTGAATATTTTAAATTCCGATTGTGTATATTAGATTTGAATTTCAATGGTTCTCTCATCTGGGACTGAATTGAGGACAATACAATCAGGTTTCCAATAATCCAATCAATTAGAGTTTTGTGGTTTGTAGCGTTAACAACAGCCTCTTGCTTCACTAAACATTACTTTTCATTACTGTGGGGTAGCTCAGGAAGTTTGTGTACTGTATGTATATATGTGAATGCATCAATGTCTCCTGAATAGGGACATTTAATAAAGTTCTCTCTCTGGATTCACATTATAGTTCTGTCCTGCAGCCTTTCGCCTTTTAGACATTAGATGAAGCATTTGATTTTCTAATAGAAACATATTAGAGAGATATGAAACAAGAGAACTAAAAAGATCCAACAAGCAACACAGGTCCGTAGGCTAACAGTCATCAGGGCACCCCATGTGTGTGTGCACATTATCTGCTCATAGAAACTAAAGCATTTTTAGAGTTGCCAGGCTGATGTTTAGGCAACTTACAACACTTGTCAAGGTTAAGGAATGCTCAGTCCAGTTGGTTAAATATTTAAAGAAGTGGACAGACAAGTTGACAAAACCCAGTCCTTCCCTGAACCCGCCCAATGTGTTTAAAATCCTAATCCACAGTAGCTCTACAAAGCCCAGGCTCCAGTGTCCAACATACTGCATTTGGCATAAACATTTAGCTATTTATAAACTACATTTTTAGGACCCTGGGTTGCAAAATGTTATGAGGAGCCAATAATACAACAACAGTCAGTTTTATGTTACTGTAAAAGCTTTCTATAAACTGCCAGTGCTTAAAGAGGCTTTCAAAATGATGTCCAACTAAACCAGCTTTGAGTATTTCACTGTCAAACTGTATTTATGTGCCACGGAGCAGATGTATGATTTATGTAAACATCTTTTGTGTGTTGATTAACTATCTTAGAGGTCACCGGGTAATATCCTCCAATTTTGACTCTGCGTGTGAGTCTGTTTGTCTACCTTTTCCCAGAAATGAATCCACTGTCTAGACGGAAAGTCTCCTCTAGGACACACAGCAGGAATAAGGATGGCAAAAAGAAAAAATAACGGTAAGAGGAAATGAATAGGAAAGAGTGAAGTGAGACAGAGAGAGAGAGAGAGAGAGAGAAAAAAAGCACGTTACACTCATGAGTAATTCATACACTTTTCTATTCCGCCTTGTTTTCTTTGCTCCAGGCCAGTAAACATAATGCAACATGTTTGGCTGCTGTCTATAGTGTATTGAAGCTGTATACATTATAGTGAAGCAGAAGGAAAAAGGGACGTTTCATTTCTCGGACACCCTCTCTCTCCTCCCAGATGACAGTTTATGACATGATTGCTTGTGTGTGCCACTCTGTCTTAAAAGGTGTCACCCCTGAGGCAAAAGGTGACGTCGATGGAAGCAGTCAATCTGACATCTGTCAAAAGCTATCACATGTTTTAAACGCTCGCAGAGACAACGTTCCTGGAGGAGTCAGAGGTTATTTTTATTTTCCTCAGACAGCACGGCACAACAAAATAAAAACAATTACTGTCAAGTGTGATTGCCGTGGAAAAAGAAAAACTAATCTGACTGATCTATCGAGGGACTCGGTTCATGTTTCCTGAAGGTCACACACTTCCTGCCCTGAATGGCGTCATCACATATCTCTGGCTTAGAGGAGGAGATGGAGGTTTCCTAGAGATACAGATACAGAGGGAAGAGAATCAGAGCGTAGAGGGGACAGGCGGAGAGCGAGAGCGGACAGTCACTTTGGATTAGAGCTACAGCGGCTCTGATGAAAACAGACTGAACTGATAGGAAAAGGTTTAGATGGGAATAAATGGCTAAAAGTAAGGCCGCAGGGGGAGACAGGAGAGAAGCTAATTATTTTAAAATGTAGATATTAGAGCCGTAAATAATAAAGTGAGGTTTATGGGTCTAAAGGGCAATTTATACTGAGAACTCCCCACAGAAAAAACTGCGCTGCAGTTGAGAGGTTTTATGGTTAATTTATGCCAAGTACATTTTTATTACTTCCCTCAATACACAAAAATACACAGCTTAATCAAATAAATTAATTTATATATTTAAAAATTATGTTAAATGGTAATTGCCAGGAGGATATGGTCTCAGTGTGCCCAACTGAGAGCTGAGAGTAGTGGTGGTTTCTGCCATTATATCTTAAAAGATGATATGTTGGAATTGAAAAAAAAGAAAATATATACTATATTGTTTCTTAAAACCATGGTTTGTTTTGGGGTATTTTTCAGGTTGTAGCCTATAGTGGTGATAACAAATTCATTAAATGATTTGATCTAAAGTTTATTTTTGAGCCAGAATTGTGTTCAAATTAAATCTGGACCAGTAATCAAGTTTTAGTACAAGCCTCTATTTCATATTTTGCTAATTGTTTTCCCTTCTCTAGCATGCGAGATAAGATAATCTTCATTTAAACCATAGTGCAAGAAACTAGAATAGAGGAATAGTTCAGTTAAGAAATCTACATTTCTTAAAAAACAATTACATTAGTAGATGCACATACCATGTGTGCACTGTAAAATAGTTAATATGACGCAAAGCTATAATAATAATAATAATAATAATAATAATAATAATAATAATAATAATAATACATGGGACTTTTATAGCGCCTTTCATGAAACTAATGAAAGGGATAAACAATTTAAGTTGACCAGGACATGGAACATTTTTTTATTTTTACCGTATCTGCTTTACCGTACACTACTGCACGTTAACAAGACATGAACATGTTCATGTCTTGTTAACGTGCAGTAGTGTATGTTCCCAGATACTTTTGAGTGAGTCTCAGTGGACATCATCCATCAGTCACTCAGCCAGTGTTGGCTCTGAGACTGAGGCCGAGCTGACAGCTCTGTGCTGGAGGTCGCGGGCTGCGGTGAATAATATAACACTTTATAAATATAAAGTGTCATTTAGACATTTGAAATGCTTTTTAATACTGCTTTTCAAGTAAGGGTTTGTTCTAATTTGCAAAGCTTGAGGCTTGAAAATACCACCAGTGACAGGTTTTTCTAAATGAGTCCCTCTTATTCAATCTGTTCTGCTAACATAACCCTACAGATAGTGCAGAATAGACATTGTGTTTGAAGAAAAACAACATTCTGCATGTTTTGTTGGTGTAGTCTAGTATGTAACACGTTGGTTTGGGAATCCCAGAGTTTGTGCTATTAATATTCGCAGTGCAGTTTGGCTCATAAGACTGTTCCCAAGGACTGAGGACTAACCTTGGGGCAGCAGTGAGAGCCATGGGGGCATCTCAATAGTTTAATGAGTGCTCGTCTCCCTTCTTTGCTTTCCATTCTTCTCCTTTCAGGCTTTCCCAATGCTGAATTTGTATCGATTACTTGCAGGCACCAACGATTGAACCTGTAGGTCCAAGTGTCTGTCTGACCTTTTGCGTGGGTGTGATAATCTGGTTACAAGGTGCTGATTGTTTGTGGGAAAACTGGGATTAGTATACAGGCTTGATTTGAATTTTAACTTAAAAGGCTACACACACACACAGACATCGTCCTGAGAGGGTGTTGTGTTGACTCAATTCTCAATAGGAACATTGGTTGACGCTGTCAAAATAATGACAGGACAAAGGTGAAAATCTAACAATTAATCAAAAGTCGATTTACTGTTGACAGAGTAGGTCAACAGCATGAGTTGATCTTAATTCAGAAGCATCAAAAGACCCTTCTCTTTCCCTTTATGTTTTCTGGTGTTAACAATATGGATGCACATATCTAACTTGCTGCTAACAAAGCAGAGGCTCACCTCCTTACCCAGCTGGCATCATGCCGGGTATTTGCTGTTCTGTTTTGAGCTACAACAAGGTTGTTTCCGGGTCACGGCACAGCTTTATGTGCACGTCCACATCTAGGTTTATCTCGGAGTCCTGACACCTCTGCGGACCCCGCAGTCACACCTTTCTCAACATGACTCGCAGATTTTCTTTATTTTTGCTCTGAGTCACAAAATCCCCTCTAGCTCACCACAAATCGATCTCCCCACTTCCCCTATCCTTCATTTTTGTACACGCCTCCTCGCTTTCATTTAGAATCCACCTCTCCTTGTCTTATTTTATTTACCACCCACAGAAATCCAATCACCAGCCAATCGTCCGTGTCTGTGAAATATTTTGTTGGTATTAGATGACAGAAAAACAGGCCTTGAGTTTATTGTGGGCCCTTTTTTAATAGCAACATGCAGGGTTCAAATGAGGCTTAGCAGGGGGAACATCTAACTCATCATGACCCTAACTCACCTCTTTTCCAGAGTGTTTGGGGAACTTTCAGTCATTCTTACATTAAAAATGTAAATGATCACAGATAAAATACCATATTTATATTTATAATGAGAGTAGTAGCCAGGGCGCATTCAGGATGTGGCCACCTGCTCATCCTAAAGTTTGATCAAATAATCAAATCCAAGATGGACAGTATTAACGTTTCTTTTTTGACATAAATGACTTATTTGTAAGTATTGTACAACTACATCTGGAATGTATTTTCCAAAGGTATATGGAGGTCCATACTTTTGGACTCAACATTCACAATTGTTCAAACTAAACTTTACAGAAGTATCTTTTAGCAGAACAAAAGAAAACACTTTAAAAGAGAGATTCAAATCATCCCCTTCATTTGCACCTAAGCACACCTATCCAGTCACTAAGGGACGTACTGTATATAGATTGACAATTTTTTGTAAAGTTGCTTAAATTTTTGGGTGCAGCCTCCCCTTTTTCAACATCTGAAAAGTGTTGGGGCTACTGCTGCCGTTGGATGATCCTACTATTACCTCATTTGAGGCGTAATGGCCCCTGAAGATATTGTAATCAGCATGACTTTCACAGCTGACCTCCTTTATCTGTGAAAGAAAAACTACCGAATTTCAACAGCAGTATTTGAAGACATATTTAAAACAAAATACTCAGCAACCTCTCATGTAAAACAAAATACAAAAAATATGTTATTCTCTTAGATGCCAAAACATTATCAACATCACTTTGCTCCTAAACCAATCACACTCCATTGTATTCTCACAAACAAGACAGATTTACGTTAACATACAGTGGGGCAAAAAAGTATTTAGTCAGCCACCAATTGTGCAAGTTCTCCCACTTAAAAAGATGAGAGAGGCCCGTAATTTTCCTCCTAGGTATACCTCAACTATGAGAGACAAAATTAGAAAACAAAATCCTGAAAATTGCATTGTCTGATTTTTAAAGAATGTATTTGCAAATCATGGTGGAAAATAAGTATTTGGTCACCTACAAACAAACAAGATTTCTGTCTCTCACAGACCTGTAACTTCTTCTTTAAGAGCCTCCTCTGTCCTCCACTTGTTAACTGTATTAATGGCACCTGTTTGAAATCGTTATCAGTATAAAAGACACCTGTCCACAACCTCAAACAGTCACACTCCACTATGGCCAAGACCAAAGAGCTGTCAAAGGACACCAGAAACAAAATTGTAGACCTTTACCAGGCTGGGAAGACTGAATCTGCAATAGGTAAGCAGCTTGGTGTGAAGAAATCAACTGTGGGAGCAATTATTAGAAAATGGAAGACATACAAGACCACTGATAATCTCCCTCGATCTGGGGCTCCACGCAAGATCTCACCCCGTGGGGTCAAAATGATCACAAGAACGGTGAGCAAAAATCCCAGAACCACACGGGGGGACCTAGTCAATGACCTGCAGAGAGCTGGGACCAAAGTAACAAAGGCTACCATCAGTAACACACTACGCCGCCAGGGACTCAAATCCTGCAGTGCCAGACGTGTCCCCCTGCTTAAGCCAGTACATGTCCAGGCCCGTCTGAAGTTTGCTAGAGAGCATTTAGATGATCCAGAAGAGGACTGGGAGAATGTCATATGGTCAGATGAAACCAAAATACAACTTTTTGGTAAAAACTCAACTAGATGTGTTTGGAGGAGAAAGAATGCTGAGTTGCATCCAAAGAACACCATACCTACTGTGAAACATGGGGGTGGAAACATCATGCTTTGGGGCTGTTTTTCTGCAAAGGGACCAGGACGACTGACCGTGTAAAGGAAAGAATGAATGGGGCCATGTATCGTGAGATTTTGAGTGACAACCTCCTTCCATCATCAAGGGCATTGAAGATTAAACGTGGCTGGGTCTTTCAGCATGAAAATGATCCCAAACACACCGCCCGGGCAACGAAGGAGTGGCTTCGTAAGAAGCATTTCAAGGTCCTGGAGTGGCCTAGCCAGTCTCCAGATCTCAACCCCATAGAAAATCTTTGGAGGGAGTTGAAAGTCTGTGTTGCCCAGCGACAGCCCCAAAACATCACTGCTCTAGAGGAGATCTGCATGGAGGAATGGGCCAAAATACCAGCAACAGTGTGTGAAAACCTTGTGAAGACTTACAGAAAACGTTTGACCTCTGTCATTGCCAACAAAGGGTATATAACAAAGTATTGAGATGAACTTTTGTTACTGACCAAATACTTATTTTCCACCATAATTTGCAAATAAATTCTTTAAAAATCAGACAATGTGATTTTCTGGAGAAAAAAATTCTCTCATTTTGTCTCGTAGTTGAGGTACACCTAGGATGAAAATTACAGGCCTCTCATCTTTTTAAGTGGGAGGACTTGCACAATTGGTGGCTGACTACCGTAAATACTTTTTTGCCCCACTGTACATGCCCTGGGCATTATGGGACTGACGACTGCACAATCAATCACAACTGTTATTTTAGTGACAGATTTGACACAAAGTCAGCGTCCTCTGAAGTCAAGGTCTGTTAAAACCAACCTTTTTGTGAGATGTTTGATTGAGATGTCGATTGATTCCTGTGGGATCAGAATGGATGACTGAGCGCAGTGGTGAACAGAGGGGGGGGGGGGATCTAGCACCAGGCACACTTTACACACTTCCTTCAGCGGATGGTCGAGGGGAGAGAAAATCCTAATATAAGAATACAATCACTGCACAGTAACAATTGTTCATGCTTGAGATGAATGACTAGCGGACGGATGGTGAGAGGGAGGGAGAGTGTGTTATTAGTGCAACCCCTCATTATTATGTAGAAAAATATGGCATCAAAGACAGATTGCTTGACAGATTGTGACCAAATGTACTATAGCATGCGAGCAGGAGAGAAGCAAAGGGAGAAAAAGACACTGAGAGGGAGAGAGGAGGAAAAGGGATAGACACGAGGCTTCCCAGAGCCAGTGAGTATTTATAGATCAGATATAGCCAGAACCTCTGCCTGGCAGCAACTGTGTGTGCTTTGTTGCTCCTGCTGATGTCTCTGTACACATTCGACATGCTATGACTCAGTGGAGACATTAGGAGAGGGTGATGGTGGTATTAATGGCACACGCAGGCTGATGACCAACTCTGAGATTATGCATGAATAGAGCCAAATAGAAATAGCTGTTCACACCTAACAATACAGACACAACTAGTTCCTTAGGAAGTAATTAGGGAGTAAGGAATGAATAGGAAGCAACCTGACAATAATAACTTATAGAGTGTTCAAGAATAGATATATTGAATAATTATGCAACGACTTGTTCCCAAGTGTCTGTGGATTGGAAATACACACTTTATTTACTGTTCAGCAACTCATCAGCACATACGATTCATAAAGCATCGTCATATTTTTTTACGATACAATAAAGTTTTACATCATTTCACCTTTACTAATGATTATCTGAGCTATACCTTTTATGAGTTATTTGGAGTTATTCAATTAATACTCACAAACTATTGATTAGTTATGATCTCTATGATCCTGTGCCTTCTTGTCAATTGTTAGTATATTTGTCAGGTTAGTATTTCTGTCATGTTTACATTTATCTCCAAAAAAGATTACAGACAAAAGCTATTTGTTATAAGTATATCTGTATCTGGTTAGTTCTCTCTTTTCCTGTGTGTGTGCGTGCGCGCGCGCGTGCCAGCTCATGTGAGAGTGGCGACCAGAAGCGCGCTCGGTTCACTCAGCTGCTGGATGCCGCGAGCGCACTCAGCAACAGACAGGGGAAAATACAACTTACATGGCTCTCTCTGTCTCTCTCTTCAAAAGAAATCCATGGCAAATCAATTATGATTGGTAAACTGTAGTATCTTTGTAGCCATCATCCGTGAAGGCGATAAACAAAACCACTGTTATTTTTGACAAATACAATCGCCAACACATCAGCTGTTTCCCACTGTTCCACATTCCGGCGCACACGGGGAAAATGAAGGCGAAAAACCGTGACCAAAGCTTGTCGGACTCCAGAGAGCTGGACGGATCCTATGATCAGCTAACGGGTGAGTAAACCGGAGTGTAAAACACCGGTAGATGTTGTGCGATAGCCTGCAGAAATAAAGGATTCAATATGTTAAACAAATTATCTGAAAGCAGCCGAGTCCACCTAACTTCATGTGGCTTTGAAATGTCACAACCAATTAAATATGTCTTTACATATATTGATAGTTTTAAGTGCAAGTTTACATTTAGGCTAAGTTTAATGTTTCAGCCTACTTAAATTAAACGCATCCATTAACGCTGAATACTGTGTTATTCAACGAACATGCAACTAGTTACGGGCGACAAGAAATAACATATTGAATCTTTTAATGTCAGTGTTGCATGTCTCTGTGGTTCGATAATACGGTGCGTAATGTTGGTGATTGATCGTTGTTCTCTGTCAACAATTTGAGTTTTGCTGGCCTGGCTCAGCTTTGGGAGACCACCTTTTTGTCGCTGTCTCGGCTGATGTTGTGTAAAACGGCGCGGGGTCGAGAACACCTATCTGACCGAGAAGCTGCCCAAATTGAGGAGCAGATTCCCATGTCGCTTTGAGCTTTATCTGCCGAAGTCAGAATCCAGGGTTTGAAAAGGGAGTGATATTCTTTGAAAAAACCCGAGCGACACTTAATGCCATGTGGATTCTCAAACAGGGTTAATCTGTGCCTAGTTTCGTTTTGGCTCTGTGGTTTGAATTGTTCTTTCTGTTACTCCGTGTTTGTGATTCCGTGTTTCTGAATATGAGACTTGACAGTTTTATCGCGATGAAGACGGTCGTTGAGTGACAGCCAGCATGCCTGCACATACCTGCGCTTTGTATGTGCTCCTCTGTGAGCTGAGCACTCTCTTGAGGTGTTTCCTCGTCACCACAGCCTCCCATTGTCACATTATAGCTCACAGCTTTTGCTTATGTGAGCACCGTTTGCTTGTTAAATGCCAGCTGCCTAAATGCTTGAACACATTTCAGGCCTGCAGAGGGAAAAGTCCCCGTCCAAGCAGCTAATCTAATTTGCACAAGTCTACGCATTAGCAGCTAAGCAGTTCTCAGTCACAATTTAATGGATCCAGAATTAATAAAATATTGAAAGGCTGTCTCAGTGAAAGCATGCTAGTGGGCGTGCAGCCGACATGCACTGTGTGCGTATCTTCTGCTGGGTTTATCTGTAAATATTTCAGAGTGTATCAAAGCATGTGTGTGGGTATGTGTGAGTGGGTGAGTGAGTTAAGAAGCAGCAGATTCACTTTTTATGCAGTCCATTTTTGAAAGTTTGAAAGAATAAGAATTTGTTCTACTGAATTCCAAACACATCCACCAGGATTTACAACTCAATGCGGGAATTGTAAGTCATGTCAGCCAACCCGCAGGATGCTGACCGTCAACATGCTTGAGAAACTCTGAACTTTGCAGAGCTTCTCAGAGGCTAAACAACTCATGCTCAGCAGCTCTACATCTTTTTTCCTGGTGCTTTGAAACTTTACCTTTGACCCTGTGATCAGTTGCAGATTAGTATGCACCTCACACCTGAGTAAGAGATGCATTAGGAAGGATTAGGAAATGTGTCAGTAAAGAAGATAAAACTTTCTTTAATCCAACTCTGAACTCTGAGAAATCTGGTTTTTCTTCATCTTTGATCTTCGGTCCAGCTTGTTGAAGTGGTCCCCTGACTGTCCAAAAGCAGTCATATTGCTTTTTTAACAGTTAAGCATGCAGGTGGGGGGAGAGAGGGACTGAAGTCATTCAGTGTGGCAAAGCAATTTACTTCTGGCATATTTTTTAATCACCTTTCCAAGCGTTGAATTGCGTGGTTAATTCATCTTTGTAAAATGATGTCAACTCCAAAACATACTCAGTCCTGATGGTTTGCGCTGTTATTAAGGCTTGCTATTGCCGATAGAAGTCAGTAATGGAGATGACGCAGATAAAGTTTGGGGAAATATTGTATGGTCTGTTATTATAGACACAGCTGACCGCATAATTGGCGCAGTGTATATTACTGCGTGTGTGTGACTGAGAGAGAACAGGTGCCAGGTGATTTTTGGTATCATCCTCACTAAAATTGAAATGTATAGTGCAATGCAAGAGCATGACTTAGTTGTGAGAATTGATTCTTAAGTGGGTTTTTGTGTGGGAAGACAACTACAGGTGAGTCATTGTTCTTCTTCTTCTTCTTCTTCGAGAGAGTGTGCTTAGAGCAAAGCTGGCCTGAGTTTCTTAAAGGTAGTGTGGGTGGTCTCCAATCACACTTTGAGTGAAATGCAACCCTCTAGAAATAACTCTCTCTCTGCCTGCTACATTGTACTGATGTGCGCCCTACTGTGTGTGCATGTGTCGAGTGCGTGGTATAGCCTGGCATTCCCCGTTGTGTTTAAGAGCACCGGCACTGAGATGAGATGTAATTATAGAAGCGTGGTGCAGTAATCTCCTCTTCCACCTCACATAACACACTCAAGAGAAATCATATCATCTACACTCACACACATAAGCACACACACGCAGGCACACACAATGGCTTCTCTCCATATGTGTGTATGCGGCCATTATTTCAACCTTGTCACGCTTCCTTTTCCGTGCTCCAAGTTCAGGATATTTTCTTTAGGCTAAATCAGTATTTCACGGCAGCAGTCTGAAAATCATCCCTTTTTGTTCTCATTTTTGTCAATAATATTTTATAAAATATGATGAGATTTATTATATGTTGGCATTGCGACCTTTGCTGTATCATGCCATTTCTCTATGTTCTCCTTCATGAACAGATTTCTGCAGCATTTAGTTTTGACACAAACAGTTAATCATGCAAGTCATTTTAATAAAAGCAAACAACACTCCAAATATATTTAGACACTGGAGTTGATAAAACAAGACATTGGGGTCACCTTGGGCTTTGTCAAAGTGCTGTTTTCTTCGAATATTTTATACATAAAAAACATATATATATGATATAACTGTCTGATTATCTGATAATGAAACTAATCAAGCCTTGTCTGTGTGTCTGTTCTTTTCCTCTCCTAGTGTATGTTAAAAAATAGCCTTTTTTGTTTTGGTTAAGATTGTGTAGCGGTCAGCTCAAAAATAGGTATGAAGGACTCAAGAAAACATGAAATTCAAGGTTATTTGTAATTGGCTACACATAGTAGAGACACCCTCAGATAGAAAGTCATGTTTGAACCACATTGTGTGTGTGTGTGTGTGTGTGTGTGTGTGTGTGTGTGTGTGTGTGTGTGTGTGTGTGTGTGTGTGTGTGTGTGTGTGTGTGTGTGTGTGTTAGCAGAGGTCAGTATATGCAAGATAAGTTAGGTAATGTAGTCCGTCTCTCGGATTAACTGCACATCCGTTCTTAGCAAACTGATCTGATCACCCATTTCCCAACAGTCAGCACAACCGGATGCACTACCAAGTGCAAATTTAACAATCATAACACAATCATTGACCAACGCAGACATTCACTCACTACAGAAGTTTGCTTCAGGGTAAAGTATTTCTTACTTAACTTTATAGACATGTATAACTTCCTATTCAGTTGACACTTCACACGGCAGCTCAGCTTTCGGCTGTGAGAGAGATGTTCAGGCTTTGATAGACCTGGACAGTTAATTTCTCACTCACACACAGCTCTTAATGAGCCAAGTTAAAAGCTTTGGCATTCAGAGCTGCACTGATAGCTTGGAGAGAGGGTAGAGCTGTTGAGGTGAAGGGTGTTCTGCTGTTCTGGAAGCTACACAACACACACCTTAACTCACTGACTGATGCAAATCCCCCATGGTGGAAATATAATCTACAATTGTTAAACCAAACCGATTCCAGGGCTGAGACATAATTAAGCCTGTCAGAGGGAGTTTAGCCTGGAGCCACCTTCTCGGCATGACAGTTTTTGCTGCAGCTAGAATCGTTATGGCCACTGGCACTAATTAGAAGCCTTGATTGAATGTGTGTCGTCTGATGTGTCGGGACATGTGTGACACACGTTGCATCGGCAGGGATCCTCTCTCATCCGGGTTTCTTCTGGAAGTGCCAGAACTGCTGATGTGAAATGACTGGATTCCTACATGGAGGATTGCTCGGAGTGGTTCACTAAGGCTTCTCTTTCACATTGGTTTCATGACTGAGGGAAGGAAAGAAGGCAGGAAGGAGAAAGACAGGAAGGAAAGAAAGGAAGGTGGAAGAAAAATAGCAAGAAAAAAAGGAAGGTTGCAGTATTTTACCTCCCAGATAAATCTCATCGATGCTCTTTAGTAGTCTTTAGGTTGTTTTTACCCTACTTTAAATGCACAATCCATCGGTATAGTCCTGGAATGATATGGGAGCCGCCACTTGAGACTGGAGTACTTTCTACCATTCAAATTCGAATAAGTTAAAGTGCATGAAATGGAGGAGTTCACAGTACGAAAGTGCCTATCTATTCTTCCCTGTCCTCTTCCTATGTCCCCACTACATTTCTTACTATGATGACTGACAGTCCAAATTAAACTGCACTCTCTCTTTTTCCCTAACTCTATCACAGTCCTCCCCCTCACTCTCTCGACAAATCAGATTACATAATAATATCATATACATATAATTCTGTCTCGAACAGGGTGTCTCACTTTCTGTGTCCGGATTTATGCCGCCTCTACTTCCATGCTCTCCAAATACCACTCCCCTCACTTCTTTACTTTCGCATTGCCTAGTCATCGTAACGAAACTGCCTTCCTGACCAAACTCTTGCCTCCCCCTCTCTCCAGGTCTTTCAGGGTTAGGACCTGGGACCTGTAGTTGAATGTGCCTGGAAGCTAGAGTCAACCCTAATGAGTTTTAATCTTTGACCAAGTCTACGGAGGGGAAGTGCGATCGTTAATTAAAATAAGCCCTGCTCACCTCCCCCTTGGCCCCCCACCACCATCCCATCCCATCCCCTCTCCTCCCCCTCTCTGTGAACACATTCATGCAGAAGTGACTGGAGGGAGGAAAGGAGAGGAAGGGAGGTGAGAGGGTCGAGATCAAAACACTAAATGATAGGAATACAGGATGCAGAACTGGAGCTGAGTATTATTTATCGATATTATGTCGATGTTGGGATATGAGCCTCGATGTATTAGTGTTAGATTTGAAGGAGAAGTGTTGTCTTTTTGGTTTAAAAGGCTGCAAAACAGTAAGGTGATGTGCTTTTTCCAAACTTTTCTGACTGTTTTACCTGTTCTATTAATTTGCTGAACTCACTTGGCTATGTCACCATTTGTAAGGGTTATTTGTTGGCAATCATTTGTAAAAACACTACAATATCATTGCAATATCAATAATGAATGGAAGGTGTTAAGGGGAGGTGATAAAGAGGCAGCGGGGAACAGTAATTGAAAGAAGTATTCCATTCAATATACACAAGTACAAGACATTTCCCCCATCAACATCAGCTGGATGGTGTTTCCTTGTCAGAGAGGTTTATCAACATTTGACTGATTGATTGACTGACAGAAAATACCTCTGAGTGTGACAGAGCCCCATTTCATTTGTGGAGTATCTCTCTAATGCTTCACTGTACTGTCAGTCACAACATCTGATCCGCATTACAGAATAATTTTCTGTCCATTAGCTCAGCCATTCTCCATTAAACTGATAGAACCTCATCAGTATGGAGCAGAGCAGCAGAGACCAGCAGATAGCCAAACAACGTTACTGTGTGTTTCCATGTAGGTCGCAACCCTGTTCCCCTTGTCTTTGTGCACTCATTTTGTGTGTGTGTATGAGAGAACGTATTTTGTCATGAGAGGTAAACGGCTTGCGTGTCTCAGATTGAGGTGATCACTGGTGTGTGAGTGAAGCTGAAAACACTTGTGTAAAGGATATCTGAAAGGCGTGCGTGACTGCCATCGAAAAGATGTCTGTAGGATAGGCCCTCGTGATATTTCCTGCACAAGAAATAATTGCAATAAACTATATTTTAAAATGTTTTGTCATTTTAGGAAAATGTTATGCCACTTATAATATAATAGCATGCAATAGTGAAAATTCCAAAATATGATAAATAAATTAAATAAAATGTCTTAATAAAATATTTAGACATTGTAATTTAAATGTGAAAAGATTATACAAATATTCTTAAAAAAACATCAATACAACACGACCACACCCAAAACAAGAATACAATCGACTTGGAATGTTACAAATAGGGATGTCCCGATCACCTTTTTTTGCTCCCGATCCGATTCCGATCATTTGATTTTGACAATTTGCCGATACCGATTTTTCCCGATCCGATCTTTATGCAATGCATTAAGAGAAAAAAAAGAAAAAAAGCATTGAAGTTGTCCCTTAAGGTTCTTTTTTTTATTTAAATTGGATATTCTATCCAACATGGATATAGCTTCTTTCTTTCACAGCAGCATTGGATCAGTTCAGTTGTGCAGCATTGGATCAAAACAAAATAAAGCTTTCAGTACTCGTTAGCTTACTGCTACAATTAGACACTGCGCCCTGCCCACTCTGTTGCCAGATTTGAGAGAAATAAGTAATGAAAACAAGCCCCAAAGAAGCAACACATACATGATGTTGTGTAATTTGAAACCAAAACTAAGGCCTCAGGATGACTTTAAGACTTGAACATGGTCATTTTTGTTTTGTAACATTGAATACAAATTTTAAAAAAAAGTATTTAAAAAAAAAAAAAAAAATCACGATCCCCGATTTTTTTCTCCCGATTCCGATCTTTTGAAAATCACGTGATCGGCTCTGATCCCCGATCACGTGATCGGATCGGGACATCTCTAGTTACAAATGTAATTTATTGTCGATTAGTCAGTAACACACATTATCCTGACTACTTGAGGAGTTGTTGGTTGTGTACGGCAATCTTTCTCAATTCTTCTTGCTTTAACTATCAAAGTGGTGGATGTGATAAATGCGTATGATTATAAAGACACGTTGACCTGCCCTTCCTCTTGTGAGTATGACAAGTAGTGACAGCTCCAACAAGCAGACATTAAGTGACTGTAATTTAGTTGTGAACAAGCCTGCGGAGGGCATTTACTTTGTGCTCTGAAGGTTCTTCAGTAACAACTTCAGTGTGATTGACAGCACTGCAGAGAGTGATAAGGAGGTGGAGGTGATTAGAGAAGCCTGGGGTTTGCTCTTGTCAAAAGTCAAATCTCTCATGCACTCACACAACACAGACATACACAGACACACTCACACAACACAGGCATACGCACGCACGCACGAACGAACGCGCACACGCACACACATAGACTCACAGAGGGTTTGGCCAGAGGGATGACAGTGCAGGAGAACACTGCAGCTCTTCTTACAATCAATCTGCTCTGACACAACTTTGGACAAGGTGTAATCTTTAACAAACATACATATATACACATACAGAAAGATAAATGCACATACACACGTGCTTGACAGTTGCACAGCGGGGAAGCCTGGTCGATATCTGTCAGGTAGCATCAGTCAGAATGAACTCAACATCTCTGAAGCACACAGTATCAAACTGATAGCCCAATCAGGCCAAGTTCACTGAAGAAGAGCTGTTTCTGGTCAAAAATGAAGAGAAATGATGGTGTTTCAAGCCTTAAAAGACTTAACGGTCAGAGGAGTTTAATGTCCACTGTGGATACCGATTCATCTTAAAATGTTCATTGAGATTTTGAGGGTTTACTTTACATTCTGTCATGATTGGAATGAAAGATTAGGGTTTAAGGGTAAAGCAACTTGTATCACCTTGTACCTTTACTTTACATGCAAACCTCCAGAATCAAGCAAGAACATAACTTCTAGTGCACCGCTATTATTAACAGCAATGTTCATCCATCAATTCTGATGCAATTTAGTCCCGAAAAGCAAAAATTATACACGTACTGTACCTCCTAATGACATGCTAAATGGATATTAATTCAATGTGAATTTCCAAGCAATATTAAGGACTTTTATAACATTGTATTGTGTTGTTTAACATTATATTGTCCAGCATCAGCCGCCTGACAGAACTAGCTGCCCTTGCTCTGTCCGGACGATGGCTGATGGCTGCTGTCAGCCTGGGGCCAGGTTGTCACGAGGGACACTTCCTGACAGCTTGGTCTTTATCTCTCCCAGGAGAGATGCTGAAGTCAGCCAAATCCGCAACGAGCTAAATGTGCACAGTGTGACAAGGTGGAATAAAATAGGACACATTTTATGTTGGGGGCTGTGATATGGTTAATATGTATTACAATTGTGTGAGAGAAGGTTATTGAAAAACGTGGAAATGCTGACCTGGGAGTTTTGTGTTTAGCTTCACAGAGCTGTGTCGATGAATCCTGACTCGACTGTTGAACTATCCTCTCAGACTGCCACAACAAAAGACACTGACCTGAGAAGTCCAACAACATATTTGTGTACTTGAAAATCCATTTGCTTTAATCATCTCCATTTCACACTACTTGCTCTGTGTGTTTACTTGTCGGCTGTGGGGCTTGGAAATCCTATTCCCCTGGTCTCTAACCGGTAAACTGATTACTCACAAAGCAACCTGACATTCCATAAGTGCTGCTCCCCAAGCACCATGGCCTAGCACCAGAGTTTCATAAGAGTTAATGGAGTCTACTAATCAACACACACAGACAGAGACGCACACAAACTCACACAGGCAGGTGTGATTGATTGTTGGAGTGACAGTCGTGACAGCAATGGGATCGTTACCTGGAGCAGTGCAACATCCACTGGCTAACCAGCAAAGGTGGAACTGGTCTTAATGTCGCACAGTTATAGAGGGGAGAAAGGAGAAGAACTGCGGAAGAGAGATGGATGTGATGAGGCTAAATCGAAATACGTGAAATAACAGATGGAGATATTATAATGATCAAACTCTACTCTGATACAACACATACACAGGGATTCAATTTTCAGCAGATATGTCATAAGATCAATATTGGCAGTTCCAGGGTCAGTTTTGCAGAACACACTATTGATATATTGTGATGAATGGCCCCTTAACCAACAAACACAAATAAAACATGTCAAAAATTAATGTAGGCTACATTTTATTTGATCATTTGTGGGGAATATAACGTTATACATTGTATAAACCTGTAAATGATCTGATACAAAGTTATTTGACACAATGGCGACACCGGCTTGAGTCATGTAACATTTAAGCTTATTGTCATGTCCAAGAAACTTATTGTGAAAGTTTATTCTTTATGTTAGAGTTGTCATGTCCCTTTGTCTTGTGCTTTATGTCTATACCCTTAATTATTTCTTCCTCTCATTTCAGGCCTCCACGCTCCCTGCCCCTTTTCTGTCTCCTGCGTCCTTGATTATTTTCCCCGCCCTGATTGTTTCCAACTGTGTCCCCTTTACCTGTGTATATATTGTGTTAGCTCCCTCCTGTTAATTGTCAGTTCGTTGTCTCTCGAAGACCACGTATCGGCTTACCTCACGGACCTTTTCACGGACCTATGCTATAGATCGCATTATAGTTTTCCTCGAAAGAGTGGTTTTGTTTTCCTTGTTTTTATTACTGTGCAAATTCCAGTAAAGTCTTTATTTTGAAACGCTATCTGAGTCTGAGTTTTGAGTCGTGCAATTGAGTTCATGCCTCAGTGTTCTCCCCTTGACAGTACGAACTGACCATCAAAATGAACTCAGCCGACTCAGATCAGATTAAGAACGCTATCCGTTCTCAGGGCCAACGTCTTGGGCAACAAGAGGAGCGTATGGCCACCATGCAGCAGGGAGTGCAGGATCTAACCAGCAGCCAGGGGGAACTACAAACATCGTTGACGACCCAAGTTAATCTACTGGCAGCAGAGGTTCAGCGTGTGCTCACTCACCTGCAGGCTGTTTCTCCTCCTACGACTCCTCCGGTTCCAGCGGTGACCGGATTCGATCCCAACCGGGTTACTGAGCCGCACAGTGCTTCCATGCGTCTGGCTCCACCCGAAAGGTACTCCGGGGACTCAGAAGGCTGCCGGCCGTTCATCGTGCAGTGTGAGTTACACTATCACCACCAACCGGCTGCTTTTCCCACGGACATTTCCAAAGTGGCTTTTATGATCTCTCATCTCTCCGGCCGAGCAGCAGCGTGGGCCACGGCAGAATGGTCCCGAGGCTCGCCTATCTGCGGGTCTCTGGAGAACTTCATAGACACTATGAGGAAGACCTTCGATCAAACCACGCCGGGCAGGGAAGCAGCTCGGGCTCTGATCAAGCTGCGACAACATCAGCGGAGTGTGGCTGACTACGCCATCGAGTTCCGGACTAAGGCAGCCGACAGCGGCTGGAACTCCGCTGCATTGTTTGACGCTTTCGTCAGCGGTCTCTCGGATTCTTTACAAGACCAGCTGGCGCCTCTCGATCTGCCCGCTGATTTGGACTCTGTCATATCCATGGCTTTACGAATAGACAATCGTTTGACGGAGAGGAGAAGGAATAAATCCAAGGATGCGGTTGATCCACCTCTCCAGAGGAGACGCTCGCCGCTGGATATTACTTCTTCTTGGAGGTCCCGTCACCCCTCACCACCTGCGTTCCGGACAACAGCGCCCCCTGGCTCCGTGGAGGAGCCAATGCAGTTGGGCCGCGCCAAGCTGTCGCTGGCAGAACGTCAGCGTCGATTCAAGGAAGGCCTGTGTTTCTACTGCGGGCAGCGCGGACACCCACAAGCGGCTTGTCCGGTAAAAGAGGAGGCTCACCAATGAAGAGGAGTACGTTGGTGAGCCGGATCTCTTCCTCTGACTTTCCTCCTCGCACCCTGACCCGGATCCAGGTAAAAATCAGAGACAATGTAGTTACTCATGGTGTTCTCATTGACTCAGGGGCGGACGAAAGTCTTATGGATTGGGGTTTAGTTAAAAAATGGGACATAAAAACTAAACCTCTACCCCAGCCTCTTGAAGCGAGTGCTCTCGATGGGCGGCTGTTGTTTAAAGTGACTCACCAAACGGAGCCTTTAGAAGTAAGATGTAATGATAACCACCATGAGACAATGTCTTTTCACTTATTTAACTCAGCCCAACATCCACTCATTTTGGGTTTTCCCTGGTTGAAACTTCATAACCCTCACATAGATTGGCAATCTGGGAGGGTGGAGGGGTGGGGAAAGAATTGCATTGATCTCTGTTTTAAGCAGGTAGCAGAGATTGACAGGGGATGTAACACTGGGAGTGTTAGGCAGGATACAGTCCCAAAAATATATCTTCCGGATGTACTTTCAGTTCCTTCCTGCTACCACGACCTTAGTGAAGTTTTTAGTAAGTCCAAAGCTCTGGCTCTTCCTCCTCACCGCTCCTATGACTGTGCTATTGACTTAATTGCCGGGTCTCCCATTCCTAAGGGTCGACTTTATGCAATTTCAGGACCTGAGAAAGAGGCCATGAAGGACTATATTGATGCCTCCCTCAAGACAGGGCTTATTCGTCATTCCTCATCCCCAGCAGGGGCAGGTTTTTTTTTCGTGGGCAAAAAGGATGGGTCTCTTAGGCCCTGTATCGACTACTCACCTCTCAATGACATTACGGTTAAAAACCGGTACCCCCTCCCTCTCATCTCGTCCGCTTTCGAGCAGCTTCAGGAAGCCAAGGTTTTCACCAAATTAGACCTGCGGAACGCCTATCATTTGGTCAGGATCAGGGAGGGCGATGAATGGAAGACGGGTTTTAACACCCCTTCAGGACATTATGAATACCTGGTCATGCCGTTTGGATTGTCAAACGCTCCTGCAGTCTTCCAGGCTATGATCAACGACGTGTTGAGGGAGTTTCTGAACCGTTTCGTTTTTGTTTATCTGGACGACATTCTGATCTACTCCCCTGACCTTCACACCCACAAACAACATGTCCGCCTGGTTCTACAGAAACTGCTCCAAAATAAGTTGTTTGTCAAAGCTGAAAAGTGTGAATTTCATGTGGAAACAGTCACTTTTTTGGGCTTCATCATTTCCCCAGGTCAGGTTATGATGGACCCAGAGAAGGTTAGCGCAGTAGCCTGTTGGCCTACCCCTGACTCTCGCAAAAAAGTGCAGCAGTTTTTAGGCTTTGCTAATTTTTACAGACGTTTTGTGCGGAGCTTCAGCGCTATTGCAGCCCCTCTTCATGTCCTCACGTCCCCTCAGGTGCTTTTTGTGTGGTCTCCTCAGGCTGAGGAGGCTTTTTCTCGGCTGAAAAAGATGTTCACCACTGCCCCCATACTTACCATGCCGGATCCCACTCGCCAGTTCGTGGTGGAAGTGGATGCCTCCAACGAGGGGGTGGGAGCGGTCCTCTCCCAGCAACAACAGAAGGACAACAAACTTCACCCCTGCGCCTTCCTGTCCAGGAAGCTCTCCCCGGCAGAGAGAAATTATGACGTGGGAAACCGTGAGTTGCTGGCCGTGAAGTTAGCGTTGGAAGAGTGGAGGCATTGGTTGGAGGGAGCCGAGCATCCTTTTGTGGTCTGGACCGATCACAAGAACCTGGAGTACATCAGAAAGGCCAAAAGACTGAACTCCCGCCAGGCTAGGTGGACCTTGTTTTTCAACCGTTTTGACTTTGTTCTTTCCTACAGGCCGGGGTCTCAGAATGTCAAGCCTGACGCTCTGTCCCGTCTGTTTGACCCTGTGCCTGCAGCCAAGGAGCCGGAACCCATCATCCCATTGAACCGGGTGGTAGGAGCGCTGACTTGGCCAGTAGAGAAGGAGGTAATACGTGCCAATGCTGGAGCTCCTACACCAAGGGGTTGCCCGCCTAACCGGATTTTTGTTCAGGAGGCCGAGCGACCACAGGTGATCCACTGGGCTCACACTTCGCTGCTCACCTGTCACCCCGGAGTCAAGAGAACTATGTTCATCGTTAAACAACGTTTCTGGTGGACATCCATGGAGAAGGAGGTGAAGGAGTATGTGGAGGCGTGCCCTATCTGCGCTCGAAACAAGACCTCTTCCAGGTCGCGAATAGGGTTATTACAACCACTCCCTATTCCCAACAGGCCCTGGTCAGAGATCTCCATGGACTTCGTCACTGGCCTGCCCCTCTCTAGAGGTAAAACCACAGTTCTCACGGTAGTGGACAGATTTTCCAAAATGACACATTTCATTGCTCTGCCAAAGATGCCCTCAGCTAAGGAAACGGCGGAGGTCATGATGCAGAATGTGTTTCGGCTTCATGGTTTCCCTAAGGATATTGTCTCCGACCGGGGCCCCCAGTTTGTGTCACGCTTCTGGAAGGAGTTCTGCAGCCTCATCGGTGCCACGGTCAGTCTCTCGTCTGGATATCATCCGGAGTCTAACGGCCAGACAGAGCGCCTAAATCAAGAACTGGAGACCTGCCTGCGCTGCCTGGTGTCCCAGAATCCATCCTCCTGGAGCGAGCACCTCACCTGGGTTGAGTATGCACACAACATCCTCCCTACTTCTGCCACGGGCCTGTCCCCGTTTCACTGTGTTTATGGCTACCAACCGCCACTGTTCCCAGCCACGGAGAGGGAGGTCACGGTCCCGTCTGCCCACGCTCTGGTCAGGCGTTGTCGGCGTGTGTGGGCTGCGGCTAGGAAGATACTCTGCAGAAATTCACAACTGGTTAAAAGAGCAGCAGACCGAAAACGCCGACCAGCCCCTGTATACCAGCCAGGCCAAAAAGTCTGGCTCTCTACACAAGACCTTCCCCTCCACGTACTCTCCCGAAAACTGGCTCCCCGGTTTGTGGGTCCTTTTCCCATCACCAAGGTCATAAACCCAGTCTCAGTGAGACTACGGCTTCCCAGGGCCATGAAGGTACATCCCACCTTCCATGTAGGGAAATTAAAACCATTGAAGGAGAGCGCTATGGTTCCCACCGTCAAACCCCCCCCGCCCCCCCGGATGATCGATGGAGGTCCGGTTTACACGGTCAAGTCACTATTGGCTAGTCGGAAAAGGGGTAGAGGGCGACAGTTACTGGTTGACTGGAAGGGTTATGGTCCTGAGGAGCGGCAATGGATTCCTTCCCGCTTCATCGTGGACAAAAGCCTCATTGAGGATTTTGACCGCCTCAACTCAGAGGAGCCTGGGCCGTCAGGAGCCGTCCCTAGAAGGGGGGGTACTGTCATGTCCAAGAAACTTATTGTGAAAGTTTATTCTTTATGTTAGAGTTGTCATGTCCCTTTGTCTTGTGCTTTATGTCTATACCCTTAATTATTTCTTCCTCTCATTTCAGGCCTCCACGCTCCCTGCCCCTTTTCTGTCTCCTGCGTCCTTGATTATTTTCCCCGCCCTGATTGTTTCCAACTGTGTCCCCTTTACCTGTGTATATATTGTGTTAGCTCCCTCCTGTTAATTGTCAGTTCGTTGTCTCTCGAAGACCACGTATCGGCTTACCTCACGGACCTTTTCACGGACCTATGCTATAGATCGCATTATAGTTTTCCTCGAAAGAGTGGTTTTGTTTTCCTTGTTTTTATTACTGTGCAAATTCCAGTAAAGTCTTTATTTTGAAACGCTATCTGAGTCTGAGTTTTGAGTCGTGCAATTGAGTTCATGCCTCAGTGTTCTCCCCTTGACACTTATGCCCTGATCACTAGCAGCTCTTCTTCTACTGAAATGTAACGACTTGTTAGCGATGCTGCCATTTTAGCTTAATTGACTTTATTCTGCGCTACTGAAATATATTTACTTAAATGTTAGTTATGTGTTTGAGCTGCATTCCACTACTGACAACTAGCTTGTTATGCTGGGCTCAATCATGTTAGCCAAAGGTGTATTCCATCCTGTTATCCAGACAGATTTGACATGAGATTTTGTTGGTAACATTTACTAACAACTCATTAGGAGGCTAAGCAACTGCTTGTTTGTAGCAAGTCATGTTTTTGCTATTTTTGCTGCCAGTAACTTAGAGACTTTAAAGGCTCAAACAATTCATGTTTCCTATTAAAACTGATAACAATGCTTGCTCAACAACATTATAGTATTTTTTTTACGAAAAGCTTCTGGCTCATTATAATTTATTAAAATGTCAGTTATTAGGGCATAGCAGTACTGTTTTTACACTCCTCAGTTTGCTATACATTAAAATTAATGAAGGCATGTCCTGAATGCATCACATTGTTACCTCATGTCAGCCAATCTATTTTGTTCAAGTTGATGGTAATTCACTGCAATTTTGACATTCAAATCCTATCCAATGACCAATTTGCAATCATTCAACTTTAGGCTAACAATAGACAGTTGAGCCACACTTTATACATTATGAGAAGTTATATTTTACCTGCAGTATTGATTAGATTTCATAGAGAGATGGGTTTTCTCCACAGGGTGACTGGTGTCTCCCTTAGGGATAAGGTGAGGTGTTCGGTCATCCGGGAGGGACTCGGAGTTGAACCGCTCCTTCTTTGCGTCAAAAGGAGCCAGTTGAGGTGGTTCGGGCACCTAGTTAGGATGCCACCTGGGCGCCTCCCTAGGGAGGTGTTCCAGGCACGTCCAGCTGGGAAGAGACCAAGGGGTAGACCTAGGACCAGGTGAAGGGATTATATCTCTTCGCTGGCCTGGGAGGGCCTTGGGATCACCCAGTCAGAGATGGTTGATGTGGCCAGGGAAAAGAAAGTTTGGGGCTCTCTGCTGGAACTGTTATTGGTTTCTCAGACTGAGTTTCCAAATGGCGCCTGTGTCGGCTCGCCGCTCCCTCAGCTCTCTGCCTTTAGCGATCCTACTTTTGTTTTATTTATGTCAGAATGTCTCTGCTCTGCTCTGCTACGATCGCCAAGCCCTCCTCCACCTCAGACCCTCATTGGAGTGTATACTGCTGCCCAAACCTACATCTGGCAACCTCCCGCTGCACGCCATGTGAGGGATCGATGGATTCGCCCTGTCTTTCCGGAGCTACGTCCTCTGCTGAGCCCGCTGGCAGCTCCTCCTGTCCGTCCGACTGCTCCCGGCCCGCGCGGCGTTCAACACGCACATCTTCGTCCGCTGAGACGCACTACACCTTCGGCCGGCCCGGATTAAAAACTTTGCATGGCTTTGCTAAATGCTAGGTCGATAGCAAACAAAACATTCCTGCTAAATGACTTCTTCACCTCTCGTGATCTGGATTTTATGTTTCTGACGGAGACCTTGGTCCACGCTGGCGAGTATACACCGTTCTCTGAACTTCTTCCTCCGGACTACATTCTTCAGCTCCCCCCGTATCACCGGCCATGGTGGGGGAATAGCATCAGTGTTTAGAGCTAGCCTCCAATGCCGATTGCTTCACCCTGTAACTAGCTATGCTGGCTTTGAGTTGCAGCTTTTTGAACTCAAACCGTCCTCGCCTATACTCTGCGCAGTCGTGTATCGTCCGCCAAAGTGCAATAAGGATTTCATAAATGACTTTGCTGACTTTCTGTCTGGGATCATGGTGAAATATGATCGTGTTTTGATTTGCGGAGACTTCAATGTCCATGTGTGTTGCGAGTCCAAACCTCTGGTTAGGGATTTTTTAAATCTCCTCGATTCATTCGGTCTCATTCAGTCTGTAGCTGGCCCCACATACGAAAAAGGACACACTTTAGATTTAGTATTATCGTTTGGACTGTCTGTATCTGAGGATGAAATCTGTGGATGAAATCTGTGTATCTCAGACCATTTACCGGTTCTGTTTACAACCTCGATCCCTTACGCGGGAGTCGAATCACGTGCTCCTGCGCGTCGTCTGCGTTCGATTGACTGCCTCACAGTTTTCTGATGTTTTTAATGTTTCCCTGATCTGTAAATTAAATGTGAACTGTGCTTTCAATGCTGATGAGCTTATCTCCATGTTTGACTCGACATGTACACTAATTTTGGATTCTGTTGCTCCTTTTACGCTTAGACGCACCAAAGTTCTCTCAGAGCCTTGGCTAAATGAGTGTACTCGTACCCTCAGACGCGCTTGCAGGCGCGCAGAAAGAAAATGAAAAAAGGATAAACTCCATGTCTCCTTAGAAATCCTTCGTGCTTGTCTTTCCGATTACCAGACGGCAGTCAAAGCAGCCAAAACAGAGCACATTTCTCTGTTAATCTCCAAAAACAGCCATAAACCTCAGGTTCTTTTTAATGTCCTCAACTCCATCATTAATCCCTGTGATACTTCTCCAATTGTGCCATCGACTACTCTCTGTGATAAGTTCCTTACATTTTTTATCGAAAAAGTATCTGCTCTTAGGCTAGCCCACACTAGTGCTACCCCAGATCCTGCTCCTTTCCTGTGCCCTGCTGTCATCGACCACTTAGAGCCTGTATCCCTCTCTTCTCTCGCGGATGTGGTCAAGCACCCGCGGCCGACAAACAGCTCAGATAGCATTCCCTCTCGCCTTCTCAGAGATGTTTTTAATTCAGTTGGAGCAAGTATTTTATTATTATTAAATACCTCTCTTGGCTCAGGATGTGTCCCAGCTGCCTTCAAACATGCCGTGGTAAAGCCACTACTTAAAAAGAAAAATCTCGACCCTTCCATGCTCGCAAATTTTTGGCCCATCTCCCAGCTACCTTTTTTATCCAAAGTTCTGGAGCGAGTAGTCTATGCCCAGCTGCAGTCTTTTTTAACCACGCATGGAATCCATGAAAAGTTTCAGTCTGGCTTTAAACCCATGCACAGCACTGAAACAGCCCTTTTAAGAGTTTTTAATGATCTGCTCCTAGCCGCTGACTCAGGTAGCCCAGCTGTCCTGGTGCTGTTAGACCTGACAGCTGCCTCTGACACTCTGGACCATAGCATCCTGTTGTCACGGCTTGAACAGTTCGCTGGCATCACAGGCTCTGCCCTTTCATGGTTCAGGTCCTACCTGACAGACCGTAGCTTTTCAGTGCAGCTGGGTGCCTTCTCCTCTGCCAAAGCCCCTCTTACCTGTGGGGTTCCCCAAGGCTCGATTCTGGGCCCCATCCTTTTCTACTTTACATACTGCCCCTGGGTTCAATCCTTACAAAACACAATGTCCCCTTCCATTGTTATGCAGATGATGTACAAATATATCTGCCTCTCAATTCCAATGCAAACTCTTTACACATATTTATGGACTGCTTGACAGAGGTCAAATCCTGGCTGAGCCAAAATGTCCTCAACCTAAACGAGAGTAAGACTGAGGTCATCTTTTTTGGACCCCAACCTCCAGCCTCCCCAGTTGATACTCTGGGCTCCCTTAAAAAAAACATCCTCCCCTCTGTCAAGAACCTTGGAGTGACCTTCGATAGCACTTTTAAATTTGATAAACAGGTCAGCAGCGGAGTTAAAACCTGCTTTTTTAAAATACGACTATTGGCTAAGACCAAGTCGTTTTGATCTTTTAAAGACTTGGAAGGGGTTATCATCGCCTTTGTAACCACAAGGTTGGATTACTGCAACGGTTTGTATGTGGGTATGGACCAGGCCTCAATTAGACGCCTGCAGCTAGTGCAGAACGCCGCTGCACGTCTTCTTACTGGCCACAAAAAGCATGACCACATTACCCCAATTCTGGCCTCACTGCACTGGCTTCCAATTCGGTTCCGAATTGATTTTAAACTCCTTTTATTTGTTTTTAAAGCACTAAATGGGCTGGCTCCGGCCTATATAGCTGAACTCCTCCAGCGCTACACCCCAGCCAGAGCCTTAAGGTCTGCTGACCAGCTACTGCTGGTAGTGCTCCAGACCAGGCTCAATACCTGAGGGCACCGAGCCTTCGCAGCAGCTGGTCCCAGGCTCTGGAACACTCTGCCCCCTCCATATGAGGTCGGCCCAGACTCTAGGGGTTTTTAAAACAAAACTAAAGACTCACTTCTTCTCCGTGGCATTCTAGTCCGAGCAGAGTATGACTACGGACAATTCCCTGTGTTGGATTTTTATATTTGTTGTGGTAATTTATTGTCTTCTGTTCTTTGCGAATGTAGTAATGTGTTATTTATTATTTGCATGTACAGCACTTTGGTCTCGACCAAAAATCGTTTTAAAAAGTGCATTATAAATAAAACCTGATTTGCTACCCCCGCGACCCGACCACGGATAAGCGGGAGAAGATGGATGGATGGATGGATGGATGGACAGTATCACCGAGTTTTTCATTATTATGTGTGAGTCTTGGGAAGCGTTTTGTTATAGTTACTTCTTCTGCAATATGGGAATAATTCTCTCTGGGTCCCAGGGTATTACATGACCCGCAATTTAAGCAGAGGCCACCAAACCAGCTGCACAGAGCTCGGCTGACCTCAGCGGGTTGTCACACTTCCTGACAGCTTGGTCTTTAACTTTCCCCTGGAGAAAAGGCAGCCCAATTTCCAACCAGCTTCCGATAATTATATTTTTACCAGTGTATTTCAGAACATTTTGAGGAGCATATGGTGGACAGTTGGAGTAAAAAACACACAATTGGATACATTTGGAGGGAATTAGTTTATTATGTTTGTGAAATCAAGTGCTATGATCAAGTGTGTATTAAACTGTGACACCTATCCCCCACGCGCAGTATACTTAGCAGTGTTAATAATGTTACATGTAACTAAAGACCATGATGAAAAGTTTACTTGATGAAAGTCAGAGCAGCATCTGTCCGGAGGTTGTTTTCTCGATCACCAATTCTTTTTTTCGAAACCACAAAATGTTTGCTCATGAGGGTGAATTAAGGAGAGCGCACGTTCTGATGCACACTCAGAGAAAGTCATTAAGAGGGGTAATGATTATTAATGAGACCAGTATAAGATTCATGCTCTGAAATATGGGCCTGTTGTTGAGGCTGAGAGAGGCTCTGCTGGATTTCGTCTTCAAAGGAGACATTACTGACGATGTACAATGGCACTGCTCCTGACTCACTGAGCAGGTGGAGCACAGTTTGGGGATTGAACCAGTTCATTAAAGTTTCCCTTTCATGTGCGTTAATATCCCTGGAAAGTTATATCAATGCTCTAACATGCCAATCACATTTTTAATAACAGTGTAATATAAAAGTGTCTGTTCAAGGCAGTGACTGCTAAGTCATGTCACCATAGATTACACAGTATCCTGTAACATAAGTATGAATCTCTTTCAGCAATATCAATAAATGAAGCTTATTTAATAATAAATTGTGAACCTGAACCTTCAGCTTTTGGGGAAAGTCGCTTGTGAAATGTTATATTGTATAAAATGCTATTGAACCTAAGCTCTGAGGGAGTTAACTTACAGTATCTATATCTCCTGTCTCTTTAAAAATATATATTATTAAAGAGTTAAAACATTCAGTGGCCGATTTCATCAGCTGTGGCTATAATGAGGTCTAGTCTCTGTGCTCTTTATAACATTACTTTTTGCTAATGGTTTTCCAGTCAAATAAGAAACTATACTTTGATCCATATGCGTAAGTTCTGCAAAATAATGTCTGAAATAATAGGATTTAGCAGTTTTCCTTCAAGGGTCAGTTGGATACAGGCCATACTTCATCTATTAAATAATTTGATACTGGATAAAGATTCAACAACATCAAAAACCAATCAACATGCAGTATTCTATTGTACTTTACTGTTACTAAGATGAGCTTACGTTTTATTTCTGTTATGTAGTCAGGGAAATTAGTTGCATTCAGGGGTCAGGACATGACATCACGGTTGTTTTGTGTTTTTGGAATCTTTAAAATGTGTGTTTGAGGGAGTGTATGTGTAGTACTCCTTGATATTCCTGAGTAGATTTGAGGTCGATTGCAAATTCTTCTCACTGCTTCTCTGACCTTCACTTTTACCTTCCTTCTTAGTGTTCCCCTCTACTTTTTGTTGTAAATAAATGAGAGGCAGTATCAACAATGACGCGTTCCTAAGTAACCCTCTCTTGCTCAGAGGTGGATAAGGTGATCAAAGTGGATGTACAATTAATAGTTTCAGCCCCAGTTCTCATGCCTCTGTGGGCACAAGTCAGAAGTTGCCTGGGCACAGTAATGGAAAATAATGTGCATGTCTATATATTTATAAATATATATGTGTAGGGGGTGTTTGGCACTTAAGAGAGATTTATTCATATTAGCCTTCCAGCTCAGTGCGGGCGTCAGGGTGAACTGAGATTAAGGTCATGTAGTTAAAGAATCGAACACTGACGTCTTTCTGCCTGTCAGACTATACATGCAACGGATGAGTCAGTCATAAAGAACATAAGTAAAAACATCATTTTAAGATTAGTAAGAAAAATGTTATCACGCGTTGTGCTATGAAGCGACATATACAGCATAGACAGAACATCTGGGATGTTTCCACTGTAGTACATTTCTGATAAAACAAGCCGCCCTTTCATTTTTAACATTTCATTCTGTTAAAATTAAAGAGTGCCAGTGGGAGAAATCGGTTCAAAATCACAGACTTACATCACTGGCATTACATGGAAGTATGACAAACAATACAAATACGATTTACTCCATCAGCTTTGTCCTTTTTTTTTAACTGAGATAATAATTGTCCTGCTAATAGAATAAACTCATCTCAGTGTCGGGGACCCTACAGTGTGTGCCGCGCATTTCTGTGCATAACTGAATAACTACTGCACATTGAGCAACATTGTCTTATTTTCCCCTTGTCAGTGCATGTTTAATTTGTTATCCCTTGGCATATGCAAAGACATATTTGAGCTTAGTCCAGCAGATCAAAGTTTTTTGTGTGTGTATATAAATTAGATACAACGAACACGAGAGGATAATAGAAGTCATCTCTAGAGGCCCTCTCAGTTGGCACCGTCTCTGTGATATTGAAAACAGAGTCGGCTTGTCTCAGATCCTTTTTGGATTTTTCTCTGAACCTCTCTTATTTCTATCAAAGACTTCCGGGATAAATCATCTAACATGCAGTTAAATGTGATCAGGGCATGCGGCCAGACAAAAACACACACCTCCACACAAACACTCCTAGGGCAGCGGAAATGTAATAAGCTCAGATTCGACCCTGTAGGTCAATTGTTTGACGGAAATGAAATAACTTCAAAGTTGGCAGGCAACGTTATCATCTGGTCTTCTTTTCTCCTGTCTCTTTATTATTTAACAGACTTTCCAGGCAGTGAAACCACATCAAAGTTGAATGAACTAATGCAGCTTCCATTTAGTGGTGACTAGAGGTTCCAGGTGTCATTCAAAGGGAGATGTAGCAGACTCATGCACAGTCTGGAGGTGAGACTGATCCTCGTTGATCTGTTGATTCAGAACTATAATACCACAGCTGCTCTCTGTCAGCACCTCCAAGCAGCTAGGAAAGAACCTCTGTCACCGCTCGTCTGCCTTGTAGGCTTTATGTCAGCGTAATGCTTATGGGAAACATTTTTAGCATCGCTTTCATTCTGTCCTTGGATGAAATGCACTACCAAGGCTGGAAGGGGGGGGGGGGGGGGGGGGGGGGGTTGGTTAAATTGAGCAAATATTCATATTAAACTGTGTAATAGGGTCTGGCTGATGACATTATGTGCATTAAACCAATACTGTTTCACATAATAAACATTTTGACCAGTTTTTCGGCATGTTAACTTCTGCTGATATGCTATCCAATGAGTGACTAACCCTGGTTCACAATTTTGAGAGAGAGCTTTAGTTCTTCTTGGAGGCATTTATGGCAAGCTTACATTAGATGTGAGTAGATCCACTCTCAGTCTCAGGAATGACTGTTTCTGGATTATATATAAACTGTGTATGGCCCTGAATCGCAAACAGTGCTAGACCTGTAACAGCTGGAAACTCAGTTCTCCATCTCCACTTTTCCTTTCTGTTTTAGGTAGACAGTGATAGATTGAAAAGCACACTGAGGAAAGTCTCAGCAGATTGTGTGTGCACATGGCAGGCCTAAAAAAGAGACACGGAGAGGGAAACAGACAGGTGTGTGTTCCTCTTTTGCAAGTTTGTTTCTTGCGTTGCTGTGCTGTTACAGCAGGAGAGATGAATTGGTTCCTCTATGTCTCTGTTTTTTTTACCAGCTCCAAAGCAATCCTCTGCGCTGCTCTTCACTTAGCTTTGAGTTAGACAGGCAGTCTAAAGATAGACTGGAACAATGAGGACTGTGCTGCTGCTCTGCTCTAATAAGCAATGATTGGTACTTTGTGGGTTTTTTAACAGCTCAAACTATGACATAAGAAGACCTGAACCAAGCCTGTTGGTAGGCACTGCTGAGTATTGATTATGCATGATGCTGAAGAGTGCATCAGTTACTATGTTTAACTAAGTGTGTAGCCTCACTATTGTATTGTAGTACAATTTAACTATAAGTTTTATATGATTTACCACAAAATCGGTTGAATATTGTAAAATGATACCTTATTTATTATTTTAATTGTATTTATTTTACTGACATTTCTCCTAGAAAACAAAATGGTTGACCGGAAAAAATATATATAATATGACGAAGCAAAAAACCGTAGCGATATAAAGCCGGATTTCATATATGGGCACCTTAAGTGTGTGGGCGTGTGTGGGCGTGTGTGTGACAGTAGGAGAATGATGAATGGTTTTGGCAGGTGCTTTTACTGTCTTGATGGTGTGCGTGAAAGATTAAGGGACAGAGAGGATAAAATGATGGTCAATGCTGTCTTGGCACACAAATGAAAGGATGTATCTTAATGATTTGAGGATCATCATGTATGCTGATGAAACCTCTTGTGTCTCATTTGTTAATCAAAGTGCATGCCCTCTTGGCTCAGTAGGAAATCCTCCTCCTCTCTCCCTCCCCTACTCCCCAACGTCCCTCTTTTCTCTGCGACCTGCTTTGAGGCTGTGATGACAGGAAAGCTATGACAGTAATCCCCTCTCCTCTGTTCTCCTTCTCACCTCCTTTATCAGCCACTCGCCCTCAGCCAGCACAACAAAGACTGTTTCCTGTCACAAGAAGACAGCCGCTGTGTCAGTGTTAAAGTATAGGTTTCCACACAACAGACTCAACTAGGGGTTTTTCCAATTGTATTATGGATGGAAGTGATACTGTCAGAGATACTGTATGGTACTGTACTATAAACACACAGATTAGAGCTCATTTATGCATTTGTAATTTTAGGTTCACCGTCAAAAGTGAAACTATGCATCTCCAGCATCATCTCCTTTACTCAGCTAGATAATTAAGATCCTAAAAACGGAATCGCTGGATGCATGTATATTCATCCTAGCTTGAATAACTATGCTGTGAAACAAATGAAGCGACCGTATTCTTCACTTGCCGTCTTGCTGCCAAGCAGAACTTCAAATTAACTTTATGCATTTAACATCCTCCCTACCTTTTTCAGCCAAAGCTGTTTTGCTTAGGGAAAATAATAGGCCAGTTCTCATTATCGACTGCGTCTAGGTGTGAGTCATGCTTGAATTGTTAGACCTTATTGCCAGTCTTTCATTTTTGTTCTGTTGTTGTGTCTATCTTTCTGACCCTGCTGAAGTTTGGCATTTTCAGTATAGCACTTATAAAGAGAAAAAGTTACACACAAATGAGACATACGTTTTATGGCACCAGTTAATGGCCCAAAATGAAGTTTCAAACACACGCCCACAATAACACATACATGCAGACATGTCCATGGACACATATACACTTTCTCTGTGTGGGTCTTATACGACTGTGACCATTCTCCGCCATTCTCCTCTCCTCTCCATCCTTTCCTCCCCTCTTCTCCTCCTCTGCCCCTATTCAGCTTTGTCCTGATGGGGGAGCTTGTTTGTCTTATCGCCCTCTGCCAGCTGTGGTTCGGATCGGGGATCTAGTGGTCTCTCCTTCCCTCAGCCCACCCCACACTAAAAGAGAAGGGGGACAATGGTTTGGCATGCTTCACACAAACACTCATAGACAATCACAGGCACAAAAAGACACACAAACACTGAGATATGCACACACACATGGAGTACATCCACATTTCATGACTGCAAGTTGTATGAAGAAAAAAATAATAATATTGAAGTGGAAATATTGTCCGACTCCTTTCAGCTGGCGCTTTTGCCTTACACTGTCATTAGATGCTCTCTTTGCTAGACTCTGTAATGCCACCTGCCTGTGGGTTTTAATGACTACAGGCCTCCTCTATTCCCACATTCTCCTCATTCACTTAAACCCCTTAATGAACCACCTGTACAGCTTTTGTGTTTGTGCATGTGTGTGTGATCGGTACCTAAACTGCCCGAGGGTTGCCCCCTTGGCATATGAGCCAATTATCTTTACTTACTTCTATGCTAACGACTACTTTAAATGAGCATGGAGTAGGTGGAATGAGACGCCTCTGTCAGCCACACGGAGCACATGTGCCGGTGTGTTTGCAAAAGGGCCAGAGGTTCAAGACAATCATGGAGATGACTCTAGCGAAGAAGTTTGCACTGAATTAGGATAGTTTCATGATTTGGATCCATTGGCATTGTTAATGGTTAATGGTCTCATTGTTTAAATTATGCTCATTACTCATTTGCTTTTATATCGCTCATCAGTCAGATAAATCCTACTTTTTATTAAGCATTTTCCGCACTGGAATTCAAGAAATTATAGTTACATTTCACACAAGCATTGTCACAATTTAATTCCACAGTTACATTTTTTTTTTTAATGGAAAATGATAAAAAGGCTAACCGACATTTCAGCCCATGTTTTAGACTGAACCCCAGAGACTTCCCAACCATCAGTACCTATCCTCAAGCATCCAGATGGTAAGACAGAGTCTGATTGATCTCTTTCCTTTGAGACATTTGGCATGAAAAAAAAAGAACCTGTTTACAATCAGTTGGCACGCAGCCGTTTTTATTATAAATTCTCTGATTAAACTAAGGTGTACACAAATGAACCATAACAATGAATGGCTTGTACGCACATTTTTGCAAGACATAGAGCAGTGCAATTGGTCTTGTGTTTGCCAGAAATTAGCATTCAATGTGAACATGCTGAATGTGTGTTGTCTTGCTTTGTGTCCATCAGCGTGCTTGGGAAGCTTTACTGCCCCCTAGCAGCCAAAAAAATGCTTAATGCAGATTTTATTTTCAGCTTCAGTGTATTCAGCAGGACGGAACAGATTGCTTTTTTGGAGAAAGAAAACACAACATTTTGCCTCAAGTTAGTAATTGGACTGTCTCTCAAGATTTTTTTCAGGCTAGCTTGCCCAGACCTGCCTAATTAAGCCCTCACAAACATCTGACAGTTTCTCATCACTTTCTCTGTCCACTGGCCTTTTCTAATAAACTTGGGGTCTTAACAGGTAGTGCTGGTGGTGTAGCTGACAATATTGCCTTTGTTTACGCTGCTATAAACGTCACTTTCAAGTTAACCGAACACCACAGGCAGGATTTGCTGTTTAATAAACAGAATTATTTCACAGGTTTGTTGTGCTTTGTTGTTGAATACAAAGTCCAATGGTTGATGTTTCCCAGCTTATTATTCCTCCAAAAACCCACTGGGTTTCTTTGTACATTTTGATATTCAGTGGCTGTCTTCTTTTGTTTTATTGCCTTGTTTCATTTAAGTCTTTGATATGCAAATGTCTTCATATGGGCACATGGGGTTAATGCTCCCTTCACTAACGGTTTTGTCCAGCCTTTTATCAAGAGAACCATCTCAAAAGCTTGGCAGAAATCCTGCGGTTTATAATACTTTGACGGGCAGGCACATCACACAATCCCTATTCAAACTATTGGACCGTTTCATGGCTCCATAACAATCTCTGAGATTACGACGGAGTCAGCTCTCTAAAAAAACTCTCACGTACTGTGTGTGTGTATTTATGTCCTCTCAAAACGGATCGTGTTGCCAGGCTTATCTCTGAGGTGTTTGGTTTGATAAAGGTCATCTCAACAATTAACCTTGTGTGACGAGTGAGGGAGCAGAATAAACAGCAGGACAGCAGCAGCCCCTCGGCAACAGGCAGACAGGACGCCTAAACAAACACAGACGTATATCGCTATGCGCTTGTCACACAGTCACCTGGGCTTTGATTTGAGCTGTCCAATGTCTTTGAGGGTTAAATGTGAAACCCTCTTTATTATATCCTTAATACCCGTCTGAACAGCAGACTAAATTCGACCGAAAACCAACACAAGCGTAGAGCTGTACCTGCTTGGAGCCCTTCGAGAAAGGACAATGCAGCTGCAGTCAACAGCTTGGAGGCAAGTTATCTTTGTTTACCGAACACCTGCAGAGCTCCGGCCTACTGTTCTCTGGGGCTTCTGAGAGCTCAGATCTGTCTAAAGAATATATTATTTGAAAATGAAAACACCTGGAGGCGATTTAATTTAAATTAACTAAGTTTTATAGAGAGACATTGAGCTGGCATCATGTTTATCAGACACTTTTCTCTCAAAAACATTCAAAACGTTTTTCCATCGTTTATTTTCAGGACACACACCTAGACAGCTGAAACATGCATACACGTTTCAAAGGTTTTATTTCATGTGCACAAAGCTAAAGTGTAGAAATGGCAGTGCAATTCTTCTGACCTGAGCTCCTCTAACAATGCAACATATATAATAAAATATAAAAAATAAAAAGCAGTGCAAAAAGTCTATATACATTAGGGTGGTCCTTATTGCATGTACATTTTCAAATTCATTTATTTTAAGCTCCAACCACCGGAATTTGTTATGATAGACAAGAAAACTCTCCTGGTGAATTTTATTCAAATTCCAACAACATTTACCCCTCCCTCATCAACCTTGAAGTTTAGCCTCAGTAGGGTGGTTCTTAAAATTGAAAGTCGGAAAGTCTAAGCTCCAACCCCCAGACTTTTCTTGACTGAATTCTAGGGGTTGGAGCTTAGACTTTCCGACTTTCAATTTTAAGGATCACCCTAATACTGTATACATGTCAATAGAATATGGGATAGTACAAGAACAGAGTATGAAATTAAATAATGTAAATTAAGACCAAATTAAATGCGGTTAATGTATTATGATGGCATCATCCAAAGGTATTTCACATATTACCTGGATCTTTCAGAACGCCTCTGGTAAAGCACAGCTGGTGTGTTTTGTCACATCCTTTCCCTCACCTCCTACACAGCACTACTGCAGGCTTGCTTTACAGAAAGCTTCTCAACGGGGATTGATCTCCGAGGTAACGAGACGGCGAAGTCTGAGAAACTCTGTCCCGCACACACAGAGTACAGTAGGTGGCTAAATGGTCTCTGTGCTGGAATATAATTTCTCTGCTGCTTTTTAAATTATAAGCTTTAGCTACATTTAAATAGAAAACCGCATACAAAGAACTTTTGAGGAATCTGAGCTTTGGACTTGTCAAGAGTCAGTTTCTTTGATTTAAGACTGACAATAATATACACTTTGCACTGTAATAACAACTTCGCCTTGTTAAAACAACTCATGTAGACTCTTACTCTACAGCATATATAGATATGGAAAAGAGTCATTCAAAACAAGAGGACATTATTTGTACATCAGTAGCACTCACGGTCAGAGGAATGACACTTACTCCCTCTATTGAGCTTTATTTGCTGTCATTTCTCCTTTATGACCCACACTGTGTTTGATGTGTGTTTTTGCTTGCAATGTCAGTGTATTGGCTCGGACATATGACTGTTTGGATATAACTTACCTCGTACGAGAGGAACAGGAAATAATGTAAACTTCTTTCAGGATTTATGAGCAACGCACAAACACAAATTCCATCACACAGATATAAACACACCCCCACTCATGGTCTGATCCAGTTTGCTGGTCCAACCTGCTAACCATTACTCTAGACTGCAAAAGCTGTCTATTTCTGTTTTTAAAAATATTGTGCTTGAATCACACAATCACACTAGAACTAGCTAGTACACACCCCAACACATCATCTTTGTGATCGAAATTAATTGAATCACATTTAATCAATCTAACCAAACAAATGTATGTGATGAATGAATATATTTAAATTACTAGAGTTTACAAATATAGTCAATATATTGCTTTTTTAAGTTACAGAAAGTAGATCTGATACTACTGAGACTTGAGTCATCATTTAAGTAATCAATCAATTCCTCAGCTGTTTCGGTTTGTAGCTTTTTCTCAGTCATTTAATGGCAAAGTGTATATATAATGCTTGTACACTGTTGGTTGGATAAAGATATAGACTTCGATTGTTGGAAATTTTGATTAGCAGAAGGAAATGCCATTAGTTTAAAGGTTATTAGGGCTTTGACCAAAGTGTTGGACTAATTTAAGTGTTACCACTGATGGAACTATTTACATTAAAATGCCAGGTATAACCAAAGTCTTTCAAATTCAATCTTAGGGAAGAATAATGTGTGGAGCAAATATCCTGATTGTTTAATCAAGAAATTTCACCCAAAATACTAGGATGGTGCTATAGAGGAAAAGTCAGAGGTCACCAAATCGGTAAGTCTGAAAACAATGAAGATCCATACCTAATGTAATGGCAATCCATCATCTATACTATGTACTGTAAACCAATATCATGGAGTGACTTGGGGCTGAGGTCATCTGTCCTTGGCAATCCCTTACAATCAACATGTCACCTTAGCAGTATACAGAAATAGCAGCGGCGGCTCTCCTTATCCGTCCTTGTTTGGAGACTGTCAGATATTTGTTTTTCCCAGAGGCAATGTGCCGATACGCAAACAGGAAAACAAACCATCATCTATCTATGCTAAGACCCCTCTAACATCCTCTGTTTGTATGAACAGGTGTTATTGTGACTACTAGAAAATAAACTAGGAACTAAAGAGGCAACAGGGAAGAAACATATTGCTAAACTTGTGTGAGTAATTTACTGCAGAATTCGTCTCTGCAGCTCTTTGTCAGTGTGTCTGTTTTGTCCTGTCAGTTGGAAACTCTTTCTTTAATTGCTTTTCTTTCTTTGTCCCTACCATTGCCTTTTGGTCTTCGTGTAACCTACCTTGTCAGTCCCTCCAAACCAAGAAAAAGGACCGGAGAAAGAGATTGAGTCACATATAGTGGGTGTAACAGACAACATTGGATGGCAGAGATCAATAAGAGAGGGATGGATAAATGAAATAAGGCAGTAGAAACCTAAAAGCATTGTTTTTAGAGCTAGATGTTAAAACCAAGACTTTTTGCCAGGGAAAAGTACCTTTTTGAAACGTTTTGGAATTAAAACAGTTCCACAGAGGAGTGCTTCACAGTGACGCTTTGGAATAAGGGGCAGAACATGCTGCGTTTAAGTCGTAGGGCCACACTGTGCCCTGCATTATAGATAAAGGAAAGTTGTGAAGTTTCAAGAGTTTCTTTTTTCTTCCCTGCTGCCCTGCATGCCTCGCCTCATGCTGCTTCCTCTCATCTGTCACCGGGCCAGAAAAAAAGAAAAAAGGGCGAGCAGCAGGAGAGAGAGTATATGGTTCATAATTCAGAAGAAAACTGGAAGAGAAATGCAGAAAGAAGGCATGAAGGCAGTGCTGACAGAAAGGGAGAACACAATAACATGGGAGAAAAAACTATTCAATTCACCACATGCAGGAACCAATTATTGAATTGATCAATTCATTCCCTATGGTTGACCTTGTCAAACTCAGTTTTGTTGAATTGTTAAGTGCTGATGCTAATCATTATGACTCTTCATATTATTCCCTGCAGCATTACATTATTTTGAAATGATTGAGACTGTAAATCACAATTATGTGTCATATTCATTTCAAAACCAATTAGCAGTGTGTGTCAGCTTTAATAGAGGTCTGACAATCACCATTTTGAACCATTTTATGATTGAAGAAAATGAAAGGACTCCGGAATAAAATTGGTCCATATGTCACTGCCTAAATTGTGGCATTGATATACAATATTTGTTGGGGTCTATAACAAACGTTTTTATGAAGATTCAACTTTTTGCAATTACACCATGTTTAACTTGACAGCGGCAATAAATACAAATCTGAATCAGACATTTAAATCAAGGATCTTTTATTTGCTTTTCAGCGTAAAAATACAGTATTTTCTGTTATGTTTTAATGTTCAAACTAACATTGAGAATCTGACAGTAACCTTCTAGAGTTTTTCTTATTTTGTTCAAACATTGTTATCCCTATAATCCGAATAGAGGAAAATGAGTTTGGCTGTTTACCCAAAGTTTGTACAGATAATAATAAGTTCAGGTGTTTGGAGAGTTGTGTAAGTATTGAATGTTCCCCTTTTAACCACTCAGCACAGGTACAGTTATGTTGAAGAGAAGAAGATGAAGATTCCCTGAGAGAGAACGAGAGCGTTAAAGTGTGTTAGAGAGTGAACCCAATCCAACCTACCCGCCCTCCTCCTCCTCCTCGTCCTGTCACCGATCCATACCTGTCCGCCCACTGATTTCCCATGAGCCTTTGGGTGATTGTGTGAATTCAGCCAAGTAGAGCTTCTCTCTACTGAGCTAATGTTCATTTACACAAACACACGGACAAGTACACACTCATGCGATAACTGTACACAAATGCTCACATTAGCATTCGCCCCCCCACGTACACACATACCCTCTGTCCTCTGTGTCTTACATAACAGCTGTGTTTACTATGATGGAGGATCGAGGAGCTTGTTTGGAGAGAACTTACAGGCAGAGAGTTGTGAGTCCTCTACGAATCGATACAATTCTTAGCATAATTTGTTATCCTCTGAAAGAAGTTTGTCTGTGTAGTGTCAGTTTGTATTTACATTGTCAGGTCTCAATGCTGCAGAGTGTCTGGTCTTTCATCACTGTGTTGTTATAGTGGATGCGTTCACCCTGGTTAACCCCTGGCTCCCTGACCACATCTGGAGTGAAACAGCAACAAGGAAAAACTATTTTCCATTGCTTTACTATCCAGGATCTCTGTTACCCTGTTCCAGTGTCATTATACAGAGGTATGTCCGTGCACACACACATACACCACCTTCCAGCAGAAATAACCACCAGTGGAGGCACTTAAGAAGCAAGAGTGGGCGAGTGAGCTCTAAAAATGTAGTTGAGAGCGGGGTGGAAAATTCAGCTGCAGCCCTGCTGGAGAGACAGACGGAGAGAGAGCTCCTTAAGAAATCTGTAGATGGTGTCGAGAGAAGTGAGGGATTACATTAGGAGAGTGTAGTGTAAGTACTGCACTGATCATGATCAAAGCTGCTATTAGTGCTCTTAGTGGGGATCAAATCAGGCTCATAAGACATGTAACATGAGCGCAAATGGAGAAGCTGTCAAGAAGTTTGTGGTATATTCATTTTTTTCATTGTTTTAAGGCGTCCTATGTTAGTGAGCTGAGAAGGTGTAGGTACGAGCCTTTGGTTAGGGCCTGTTTTGATATTAATGTGGACTCTTGGTGAAGACACTAACCATGCTCAGGCTCAGCATGCTCTCATAACTGTATAACCTTTCCAGAAGCACTTTTTGATGAAATATTCCCTCATGTGAAAGGTCCAATTATATATTTTCTTCTGTTTTTGTTGACATTAAGATTTGTATTACATTTTTCACATTATATACATCAATGCAGAACAAACATAAACAAAAGACCAAAGGGATACAACTTAAAGGCATGCAAAAACAACCCTCCGGCACCCCAATAGTTCTTACACATACACATGCCTATACTGTACATATACACATAGCAACGCATAAATACACATTTACAACATATAGTATATACATATACAGATAGACTTCGTTACATAGTACCCTGTACCCTCGCTAAGACGAAGCAACTTTAGTATAGGCCAAGAAGATGTGCCATATTCCCTAATTTTGCTTGGGACGTTATTTACCCTGGCTATCATAATCTCAAAGGCAGTCTCTGTCATGAGTATGAGCCATTCTGTAAACTCTCGCATAATGGACTCTTCAAGTTTCAAATCTCTGTGCCACAACAAAGAACTTGATCTGAAAGTAGCTTGAAGTTCGTTGAAAGACAAACGACACTCCTGACACCGTATCCATAGCTGATACAACACACACACACACACACACACACACACACACACACACACACACACACACACACACACACACACACACACACACACACACACAAATATGGAAGTTACACAGGCGAGTCTCTCCTATCAGATGGAGCGCGCCTAAATCACACTGAAGGTGACCCCTTGTCCTCTGATGGTTGACAGCAATGGGACTGATGGGTCCCTGTTCCATTACGACTGATTATATCATTTAGATACAGATGGGCTGTTTAACCCAGCAGCTGTCCTCATCACACTCACCATACTGAGCCCCTGGTTAAGCCATGAAGCTAACAGAGGCTGGCAGTGAAGAGGAAACACACAAATTGATGACATGGGCACCAAAAAGGGTTTAGGACAATTCTATGCCTCAACCAGGGATGTGTGGTCCATGTCAACTTAAACGGTATCCTAAACTCTTTTGTGCTCATTAATTAATAAAAATCTAAACTCACCAGCAGAGGGCGAAGCAGCTCCAGATTTAAACCCGAATGAAATTAATTTTAGAAATGGATCAGATTTCTGCTGAAATTACATAACCCTGTTGTCTAATGTATGATCAGATGGATTTTGAAATGTCAGAAATGTTCACCAGCTGTTTGTGATTTCATCATCCGATTTACCACATTGTTGCTGTCAAAAGACCAATCCTTAACTATAATACTTAATAGTACTCGGGAAGTAGTACTGCAGAAAAAACAGACCATATTATCGGCCTCTTTCACCATCTGCAGCTCCATATTTTACTGGTTTTACTGGTTTCCATCTATAGTACAATGCTTCCTCTTTCTTTTTTTGACAAGTGTAAACATAGAAGTTGTACGTTTTGGGGGTGCAGAAAATAGCAGAGTAAAACATGTATGGTGAGCAAACATTGTAAAGCAAGCACATTCATGCATTGAAGGGGAATAAACAGGTTAAGTATTTTAACATGACAGTTTCTTTTTATTATTAAAAGGAAACAAATCTGCTGATGCAGTTTTTATTTTCCTTTTTTTCTTACAAATTCTTACGTTCCCTTCTGAGCTAGGGGAATCAAAGGGAAGCAACACGACCAGAGTGGAATTGGTATAAATTATAAGCGTTTATTTAAAATAGCTGGTCAAACAAAATGGCAGGCATGCATCCTGGAACAAACAAAAGAGCCAAAAACACCGGTTTAAGTAACAAACAAATAGAGGCCACAAAGGCGCAAGTTCAAATGGGCAACCAAACTAAGGGAGGACTCTAAAAGGTGAGTCTAAAGACATACAGGGAAAATAAATACTAATATACTAAATAAAGAACGAAACAAAACCTCACTTTAAAAGTGGTACAACTAACGCAAAGAATCTATACAAAACACAGCTAAACTAAAGGCAACCGTCACAGAATCCTAAACTACTCTAAACACTAACTAAGCTACTCTACACTCTAACTAACCTACTCTAGACACAAGTTTAACCCCAGAACACAGAGCAAGTAGCGAGAGGCATCTGTCCACATACAGAGCCTCCAGAATGATAATTGTCCCCAAGCTTTGTAGTCATCTCCAACAGGTGTGCGCCGGCTGTGCACTGCGTTTGGAGTGCGTCGGGCCCGGCGTGCTCCAATCGCAATCTTCAGGGGCGGACCAGGAGATGGCAGCCAATGCCGGGAGGGCAACCGCACAGCTCATTTACATAGAACACACACAGCTGAAAACACTCAGACGACCAGGAAGGCAGCAGCCGTAACACAAATGAAAGGTGCACTTATCCTATCAACTATGAGCACCATGTCAGACAAATGCCTAACACAACAAACGGAACAAAGGAAACTCCAAATTCATCCAGCCACAAGTTGAAAGCCATGCTGTTTTAAGTTTTTCTTTAACTCCCTCTCTTATCTCAGTCGATGCATGTGTGTACCCACACAGCCTCTCTCTAGTGGCCCCTCAACTCAGCAGCAAGTTGCTCACATGGCTCTTGAAAAAGAGCACTGCTCTCTAAGTGCTTAAGAGAAGCACAGGAACATTTAACATGGATAAGACACATGCACACATTGAACTGGTGTGGTTGTGGGCTGAGCGCAGACACACTCGAAAATGGAAGCATAGATTTTCTCTCCTCCTCCTACACAGGCAGCCTGGCTCAGAGGGGCTCCGTCTCCCTCCGAGGCTCTCTGATCTGGGAGTCACTAAACACCTGCTGCCTGCTTTCAGACAGGCAGGGAGAGAGGCAGTGAAGGGGGGGGCAGCAGTCAAGCAGCCTGAGGTTGGGTGTGACAGCGAGAAGAAAGGAGACATAGGCTTCAGAGGAAATACAGAGCGTCATGACTTAGAAGAAAACATGTTAACAGGAGTGGAGCAGGATGTAAAAAGGCAACGTGATGGCAAGAGTTTACGTCGACACTTAAGGAATATCAGAGACCTTTTGTCACTCGCAGAATGTGTGATGCCTTCAAGGAAGTGCTGGTAGCAGCGTGTGATTTGTTGCTGCTCTTTTGTAACCTCTGCTGGTTATAAAAACATTGTGAATGCCACATAATCTCCCCTGTGGGTTACTTGTAGGCCTCTTGGCCCAGTGATCCATTCTTCTAATCTCCCACTGTTCATTTGTCAGTCTTGTCTCCTCCGGGTCTTTCCCCAATTCCTTCCTTCATCCTTCACACAGTGCTTGCTTCATCCCTGGCTTTATCCAAAGGAGTCTTAAGGAACTCCCACTGGGAATACAATCCTAGAACAATAGGAGAGACAGTGTCTGTGTAGCTTTAATGTAGAGAGTCATGGCTTGAGACTTATGTGTTGTTATGTTCCTATTTACAAAAATGAGGCCAAAGATGAATTTGTACAAGAGCGACAGGTTTTTATCCCACTGATTTAAATCCGGTATTATCTGATAGCTCCTCCTCTGTATGAATCCCTGACCACATCATGTCCTCTCATGACCTTTCAGCTCGTGTTCACCATCACAATGCTGAACGGATACAGATTGACAGACCAATGTGATGCCCAGTGCAAACACCAAAGCAGAAGTCTGATCCTTAAATCTGAAAAAGAAAAAAACATGGCTATTGGTGGTACAGACCATGAAATATCTTTGCATTTACCCTCCATCTCTCCTAGTGGTTCAATTACACTGTTGTTATATTTTCTGCAGACGGAATAATGAACTGTATATCAAATCAGACGGGCATAAACTGGCGCCAGACATTAATCGAAGGAAAGTCAACCCAAATAATTGCTTTCGCCGAGCTTGATAGGAAGTTACCAATACATAAAACAATTTGTTCTACTTGATTCATAATTTGTACGGGTGCCAACCGTTCCCACTTCATAATTGATGCAGAGTTTAGGAAATGCATTGGTTCAATGTATAATGTATTGGCATGTATAATATGATGTGTATTTTCCTGCTTTGTTATGAGCTTACAGGGCATTATACTGGACACGTCTCCTAAAATGCAGGAAGAAACAAGTGTCTTACTTTGAGGGAGAGTTATAGTAGCTGTGTTTATTGGTCTGTAGCTGCCCTCTACTGGTCCACACTGTTTAGTACAGCCAACTGTTGAGTCTCTGGACACAACAGTGAACACCACTCTCTTTGTTTTTAATATGGAGTGCCAGTCGCCTTTTCTGGCCTTCTGTCATCTGAAGTATGTGTTTAAATATGGTTTGTATTTTAAGTTTTGCAGTGAATGCAGACACTCAAAGGAAAAGGAAACGTGTTCTGGTGGAGTTCTACCTGCAAATCTAAACTAGGAGATTTCAGATCATAAGCTAACGTACGGTAAGGGTATATCAGAATATTTATGGCTTTGCTTGGTGGGGACTTTACTACTTTTATTGTCATACTCTTGCAGTTTTCTGAACATACTTCTCTGCATTTCAAATGTTGTCCGCTAGTGGTCACTGCTGGGATGGAGAAAAGAAATATCAGGTCTGTACTGACTAGCATTTTAATCCATACAGTAGATGACTAAATATCACGCATGGGCAAATTTGTTCATATACACACACACATACACAAACTAATTATGTTCCAATCCATAGTTTCCTATCTTTAGAACAGCTTTCAAGGAATATGTATTAGTAATTAAGTTGAAGTGTTATAGTCACATTTCTCTCCCAGCTGGAAGAGTCATGCATCATTAGTCACTTAGAATTTCAGCTTCATTAACACCTCCTCTTTCCTATGTGGACTCCAGTAAAGTTGAATGTAAATGAGTGTGTTTGTGAAGTTTTGCACATGTTTATTTCCCCCTGTGCTCTCACAGTCCATCTGTTTGCCCTCGGGGCGATGCCTGCTCCTGGAGACGTGGCTTTGCTTTTTGCCTGCAGATGGCAGCAGCGCCATGGAGCTTATTCCATAGAAATAAAGTTATAAATAAATAATATAAACTATTTCATTTATGTTTAAACAGTATATTTCTGTTAATTATCAATATGGATGAGACATGGAGACTGTAAGTGCTCTCTTATTACCTTATTGAACTGTGTTTGTTTATTGTTGTTTGCCATCCTTGTCAGTTCATCTTTGGGTGATGTTTGGGTTGTGTTTATCAATTATTCATAGACTTCATCTAGGTGAGCGTTTCGATTCTTGGACCTATCCTTTTGATATTTGTTTATAGATCTGCATCATATCATATAAGCACATTATAGGTTTTTAAAAGTGTGAAGTACGTTTTTTTTGGAGAAAATCATCATTTCCATTTCCAACAATCTGGATTATCGGTTGTAAACCTTCAATTATAGGCAAAATCTTGTTGATGTTTTTTTCATTTGAACCCCACCGCTTTAGCTTCACTATGGAGTGTTATTCCATATAAAGTCAGAATTCTCACAGCACATCAAAGGAGAGGGTACAAATAGGTAAAATGTTGGACCCAATCTCCTCAGCAGAAAACGTCCCCATGGATACGGATGATTGCCTTGCTCATTCAGCTGTTTAGTTACCCTCCATTATTTTCTGTTTCACTGTAAATGTGTGACATCCCCAACATCTGCTTTCATGTTCATTTGAATCGAATGATGCTATCATAGAAATCTGCAAATCTAATATACAAGTGGGACTACAGTAAGTGATATTCTGTGAGAGGGAAAAACAGTGTTAGGGTGGATTTATGTGCATGTCTAAAATAATTTAAGATGAATGTTTATCAGATGACATGTTTAAGATATTAACTTCAGTATCTGAAATCTGTGTTTATATGAGGTGAAGGGAAGAACATCATTATTTAGTTTACACATAAAACATAAAAAAAAACTGGATTCTTTGCAAAAGTGGGAAGTCTTGACACCTCAATTCAAGTTGGCACATGCTTTTATTTAGATCACTTTATTACTGGATGTTTGAATTAAGAAACATTCCTTATTAATTTGACCTCTATCTTTAAACCAGCACAATCAGCAGCTTTAAATCACTACCTGAGCTCACACAGATTATCTTTTGCCAAACTTGCACACTGTCAATGTGAACTTTCATATACATGCTGTTTTATAATCCACGTCCAATCCCCACTTGCTTGTATTTTACAACTCTTCAGAGGGCAAACAAAAAAATGGAGCAGGCGTTGGTCTGAGCTCTGTGATAACTTTAAGGCTTAACTGATCATCCCTGAAGCCGAGTGCTTCCACCTGTGCCTCTTTCTCGCTCCTCCCTTTCTGTCTTCTCTCTAAGTCACATGCTCACAGTGAATAGACTGTTGAGTGGGTTTCACCAGCTGGTGTCTTTGCCTGCCACATAAATAGTATTAAAAACAAACGTGTGTGTATGTGCACGTGTTTTTGCCAGACACTTGACTTGAGTGGAGTGGAGTGTCAGTGTCACATCTGCCCTCCAACATTCCTGTGTGCATTTGTGCTCATATGGCAGCCTGCACAGACTGCTGCACAGTGCCAAATCTGGAAAAAAATCATTATGACATTCTGCGAAACTCACAAATGTGATCTTTCATAACATTTTCCCTCTGCAGCTGACAAACCTTAGTTTAGAAAAAGAAAAGGGGGAAGCAGGTGAGGTCAATCTGACAGTCGTGTAGATTGATCCTCCAGTTGACCTGCCAGAAAAAGACCCAGATATCCAGTGTGCTTGATGATGTTTCTGACAGTCACAGCTCTGAGGCCTCCAGGGTCTCCACCTTAATGATGGATCCAATCACTCTCTCCCTGTCTGTCTGTACTTCCCCCTTTTTTGGTTACTGACATTTTGAGACTGGCACTATTTTAAGACCTTGAATGAACACAATTAAGAGCTGCTGGCATTTTATTGACGCCTCAATTAAAACATCAACACTTATAACAAAAGGTATTGTCAGCTGATAATTGGTGCTAAAAGGGCTTTCCGTGTCAGCTGTTGTGCTCTTTGTTTTTGTTGTGTTTCTTGGTGTTAGTTGTTAATGGATTACAGTGTGGATTCACACTCTGGACATCTTGGTGGTGGTGACTCACACTCCTAGATGGAAAGACTTGACACACACACACACACACACACACACACACACACACACACACACACACACACACACACACACACACACACACACACACACACACACACAGCTTGGGAGTATTGGTACAAATCCTGGACGTGTGTCAAAGTTTCTTAAACAACAACACATGCAGATCTGTCTATCTGAAGCAGCCACACCCCTCCTTCCACTCCTTTAATCCCCTCCCCCATACCCTCCTGTTAAAAATCTTCATCTTCATACTTGGTAACCATCAGCTCATCCTGACACTAATTGTACCCCCTCTGTCTGTCTGTCTGCTTGGCTCTGCTGGCGGCACATCAGTTTTGCAGGCTACCCAATATGTGGGTGAGAGGGTCTGACATGTTTTACCTCACCCACAGTGTCAGAGCTGAAATGTTGGTGTTAGTTATGTAGCTTTACTGGAAGGAAGACATGTGTCTGAGTGACAGGTGATATTTTGAGAGTAGACAACACTTCTTCTGACTTCAAATTTGAGTCACAATCATGGTCAAAAACTTTAAAGTTGACATTTCTCATAAGTTTGTCGCTAAGTTGGTTGTTTCATATATGTTCCAACTTCCACATTTCCACAAGTAACCTAAACAGTGTTGTTAAAGTAGGGCCATTTTAGAATGAACAGTGCATTTGAGCAATCCACTATAGAGGCATTCATAACTTTTATACAATTAGTGGAATAGTTACTTTGTATTTTCTTTCATTTTTGTTACATGATGTTAAAATATAAAAAGACCGAAATATTCAAATTATTTTATATTAACACATTTGGTAACATGAGTTGGTAAAGTAAACACCCTCAATAGTTCCTACTTGCAGCTCATTAAGCAGCTGTTCTGGTGTTTGACCATAAAGCTCTGTCACACAAACTGTTATTTAAAACACATTGAAATAGCCTGACTACTGTGAGGAGGAACTGAAACAAATGCACCACTTTTTTAATTTTTTTTAATAAATATCTAGCCGGGTGTTATTGTGCTAATGGCAGAATCATCAAGACTGACTGACATACGGATTCACCTTAAACCAAAGATCAGTTCAGAGTCCCTAACAGTGATATAACAGTCACCACTGCACGTCTGTAATCCTTCATGCTGCACTGATTACTCAATCTTTCACTTCAGTTCTTCTTCAGTTCAGTAGGTGTATGGATCTTCTCACTGTCTTTCTCAAACGACATTGTGTTTTTTTAGTGTGTGATCAATGTTGAAATAAGTATTTTTGAATCACTCAAATGCGTATATGATTATTCCTTCATTATCTATAAAACTGCTATAGACTTTTTTAGGATTATTTTTTCTCTTTTATGAGTATAATTTGCGTTTTTACAACTTCATTTATATTTGGCTATAAATGTCATCTGGGATTGTGTTCCTCACTGGGGAAATGTTATTAAATCTGCTATAAGTGTTGAGCTATGCGGTATGGATAAGCTAATATTCTATAAAATGTTGTCAGAGTCAGATATGAAGTATACTGGCAGTATATGAAGACAGGGCCTGAAGGCAGCAGACAAATACAGCTGGATGGATTTCTGAGGTTTTTCTCTAAAAACAGCTGCTAACTGTGGCCAAAAACAACGATGAGGGGGTTGAGAGTGAATTATGTAATGATGCAGCCTGTAAAGAAATAAGCTTAAACTCAATACAGCCAAGATTTCTTGTGATCAACACTATTAGCCCTCTCACATACAAGTAGTCATGTTAATATAGAATGTTTTCTCATTTATTCACCTCTTCCTCAGTTCCTCTTAACTGTTTGCTTGAGAAAGGTCCTAAGAATGTCAGATGTATTCATCATATGTTCTTAAAGTGAAGAATGGTCCACACCTGTATTTTTATAATGATGAATCTCATTGTGCGTCAGGGCCGTGTGCAAATGCAGAAATTGTAACATCCAAACTAAAGTCTAACACCGGTTGCATTACATAACTCAGTAGTGGAGGTATTTCTATAGGAAACAAGCCATTGTATTTAGAAGCATTAGAAGAGGGTATCAAATAAAATAGAAAAATGCAGGGTACGCTATTTGTTGTTCAGTGAACACCGAAGGAGGGGGGTACAACAGATGTCAATAAAACAACAAAGGGTTATTTCCTTGGTGGGTTACAGGAAGACATTTATTCTTAATGGTTATTGAATGATGCCTAATGATTATTGACACTCTGAACTGACAGGTTTCCAATAGGAACCACTCACAAATTGCAGAGTTGTACCTGCAGTAAGCAACGTAGGAATGTGCTAATCCCTACATTCACGCTGAAATAAAATGGGAGTTAATCCCAACCTGAATCATTATAGATCCCTGAACCAAGGAGTCATGATTCAGCGTTATTCATTAGTGAGTAATCCTCGTACTGAGTCAGAAAAACCTTTCCCATCTGGCCTCCCACATGCTCACAATCTTGTTGTGTTTCTTGGTTGTGTCAGTGCTCTTTCCTCTGACTTACAGTGGTGCATCGAGTGCCGAACAGCTCGCTGTCAAACACTCACCTTTACTTTGACCCTTTTCTTTGACTCCTTAATGAGAATGAGAGTACAGAGCTTGTAGAAAGAAAACAAGAACGTTTAGGGGAAGCATCTGCCTGACTTTTGATAGATTTTCTCTTTGACCTAAGACACTGACAGATGTGTGTGTGTGTGTGCGTGCATCTGCCACTCAGACTACCAGAAAAATCCATGGAGTCAGGGGTTGCTGTGGTAACGGTAATCACTTTTAATTCCACATCATGGAGAAGGAGTGAGGATAAAGGTGGAGCGGCAGCCGTTTAGTAGGGTAATGTGAGGGAGAAACAATATAATGCATCAACAGGGGAAACAAGAGGAGTGTGTTTCCTTGTTAAGTGACTAGTGGTCACATTTAGACATTTTGATAAGGATGACAACTTTATATAAAAACCTTTCTTTCTCAGTGCCACACAATTAGCAAAATACTCCTCCTTTCCCCCTCTTCTCTTTCCTCCTTCCTCCCTGCTGGCAAGAAATAATCCGTTCATCAGCTGCTGGAGACAGTATTTGTCCGACAACCTCTCTCTTTCTCCTCTGTCAGGCTGTTTCTCTCTTCTTAAGTTGTACCACAGTGGAGAAAGGAGTGAAATATATGAATTATGTATTCCCCTTTTTGCCCCATCTCCACCTCCCTACCTGTCTCTTCATGTAGCTTCACTTTTGCTCCTACACTCCGCCTCCTCTACTTCTCTTTCCTCACTGTTATGAATACCATTAATGAGCAGGCGAGAGACGGATATACACAGAAGGACGGTGCGTGCTGCTAATTAATGGGTTTGCTTTGTTTCCTCTGTCACTTTACTGAACCTCCTGCTGGCTCAAACACACACACACACACACACACACACACACACACACACACACACACACACACACACACACACACACACACACACACACACACACACACACACACACCCTCAAAAGCTGTCTCATTTATGAGCTTCGAGTGGAGGAAAAACATCAAGAAGATGTAAGAGTGTGCAGCTAGAGAGAATAACCACCACCTGCCACTCAGGCCAGTCTGCTCGTAGTATACTGCACACACACACACACACACACACACACACACACACACACACACACACACACACACACACACACACACACACACACACACACACACACACACACACACACACACACACACACACACACACACACACACACACACACACACACTCTTGCATGTGCGCCTGTCCGTAATGTTCCGGCACACTTCGCTCTCAGCCAATGAGAGGCCAGATAGGGGCTTCTCAGAACGTGAGAGGGAGGAGGCAGAGCGTTGCTGGCTGATTGACAGCCAGCGCCCTACAGGTGGAGAGAAGAGCAGAGCAGAGAGAGAGAGAGAGAGAGAGAGAGAGAGAGAGAGAGAAGGGGGAGGACAGGAGAGGGAGGAAAGAGTAAGGGTGAGTGAAGAGGAGAAGCGAGGCAGCCGCAAACAGACTTTCACATACACACACTCATACACTTACAGTGCTCAGTTCCTCCTCCTACCTTGAGAGCTTCCCTCGGCAGACTAGCTGACACCATCACTGTCATCACTATCATCACCTCCACTCCACCACAGCTGCACCAAGATGAGCCAGTGCAGGAAAAGGTGCAAGAGGCAGCTCACCAAGGTGGCTCGCTATTTCTACCACTTCCTCATGGGAACACTCACTCAAGGTAGGCACCCATAAACTTCCACTTTCACCCCCAGGGCTTTTACGGCCGAGTTGTTTTTTCGTCAGTCCAGAAGCAAAGTGACTGGAGTTTGTTGTGTTTATAGCAGGGCTTACTGATATTTGCTGATGATTTGGTGTCCTGTGTCCATGGCTGAGTTGTTTTTCTATCTAAATGATGGTAGAGCAGATGCCCTCCTTATTTGCATAAAACCAAAACAAGCACATTTGTTCCAAAGAGCGTGACTGCGCGAGTTGGGTTTGCGCGTGTGTGTGTTTGTCAATTATGTGCACGTGTGTACAGTACGACTGAGTGCTTCGTTTCATCTTCAGTGACCATACAAAGCGTAGATATCAAACAGCTTCATCATTATCCTCTGCATAATGTGTTCGTATGTATGTATGATTGTGGGTATATGTTTTTGTCACTTTGCTCCGTTCCTATGCATAAGAATGAAATGGTCAGTATGCAAAGTGGGAATTAGTCTCCTAGGGTTGAAGGAGCTCACTCTTCCCTGCATTTTGACCCCCTCCCATCCTCTCTTCCTCCTTTTCTCTCTATCTAGTAGTAGTCAAACAGATTGCCCTCTAGAAGCAAGTGGCATTCCACCTTCATTGAACAACTCTCAGTGGAAGAAAGGCACTCATCCTTTTATCCAGCCCTACAGTCATAGCTCAGTATGACATCAACTCCTCCATCCTCCTCTCTAGCTCTCTCTGTACATTAACACACAACTTTATAATGCTAATCTGTGTGCGCTGAGAAAAGAAAAAAAGTTGAATAAGCGCCTTCTAAATCTTTCCTCGATGCTTAGAAGGTCTTCATCTTTTTTTCCTCATGCTCTGAGCTTAGTGTTGATTGAATAAAGCGTCCTTTGCTAGAAAGACCCTGCCTGATAGTCTGCTGCCAAGCTTTACACCCATTTTGAGTGATTTTGGATAGCTGCTCATTTTGCCTTGGGGACGACACAACAGAGTATGCTGGTTCTATTGAATCTCACCACTTGATCCTTGAAGGTGGAGATAAAGCCTTGTTTAGATGACCTTGTCAATGGAGCAGTGTGTGAATGCTAATTTGACATCCGTGCCGCTCACATCCACCTCGGCTTTTCCCCTCGTTATCTCCTCAGACTTTGACATCTGCAGGGCTTCTTGTTCATGCTCTGAAAGCAGGTAATGGTCATGCGCACACACACACACACACACACACACACACACACACACACACACACACACACACACACACACACACACACACACACACACACACACACACACACACACACACACACACACACACACACACACACACACACACACACACGCACACTTTATAATCCATTTACATTGTATCAAAACAATAACATTGGATATGATAACCAATTCAGTCCCTGTGTTTGGACAGTGAAACATATACGTATTTATTCCAAAATGTGGCAATGTAGTAATTGCATATATATTAAAAATGCATAGTTATTGGCTTGAATAAAAAAAAAAGAATTATGTTGATATTATTATAAAAAATACAGTTTAAAGGTGCAATAAAAGCCCAATGCACTTCTTTGCTGTGGTAGTAAAAGTAGTGCTTTAGTGAAACTACTCAAATCACAGGAATGATGTTCCTCAAAAATAGTTGTGTGCCTGAGTTGACTGCTTTACAGTACAACAAGTCAAAATACTATGGGAGGTTAGTTCTGATAGCCATTGTGAATAATACCAGTAGATGACAACACAATAACTGGTCATTGTGAATACAAACATCAGAGCAGCATGACCACAAATAGGCATTCTTCTTCTTTTTTTTTTTTTTTTTTTTAAAGTAAATCAATAATTTACAATTTGTTTTACTTGTAATAGCACCCAGGGAAATGTATGCAAAAATAACCATTCTGTTCAGACATCTGACTAGCTACCACAGTCCCTGAGCCCTTTTACCAGCTCCACTCAATGAAGTATTTAGTGTGTGTGTGTGTGTGTGTGTGTGTGTGTGTGTGTGTGTGTGTGTGTGCACATACACATCCTTAAGTTTACCAAGAATGGAGTTACCATGACTACTGGCTCCTGTTTGTCTGTTTCAATGGCGGAGAGAGAGAGAGAGGTCTGCTTCAGTGCGGTGGAGCAGTGAGGGCTGAACTGTGTAAAGGCTGTGCTACATAGGGTTTTCATCAAGGCCATTCAGAGTTTGGTATTTGGCTATTGTGGCATTTTTGGCAAGGTGCTCAGGGACGTGCCATTTAAGTCAGGCATTGAGGGGAACAATTTGCTCTGCCTTCAAACTGTGTATGAAAGTAACGGTTATTTAAACTATGCAGAAAAGGTCACATGACATTAAGAAAGCCCCGGGTTAATTGGTGTTTTTATTCCAGCTCGGTGGATAAAATCAGTAGACCGTGTTTGAAATATTTTTCAGTTTTTTTCTTGTTTTTATTCCCCTAGCCTTGATTCCTCCCAATCTTTCCGGTTATGCTTTAATGTCTTTAATTAGTCGTGTCTATTATAAATATAATCAGAACCCCCTGCCAACCCCTTCATGGACCTACACAATGCTTAAAGCCTGATTGTGTCAGGTAATGGCTTGTTGGTGTTCCTGTGTGTGAACATTACTGATGACACTCATTTGCAGTCACCCTCCTTCTGCCCCTACTCTGCCCACTAATTAGTTTGTTTCATTAGCCTCTGGAAGGGTAAGAAGGCCATGCTTGAGTGTGTGTGTGCGCGCGTGTGTGTCTCCTCTTGTTCTCTGCCCTATAGAGGACTATTTGTGTCGATTTACCTAATAGTGGGTCTAGCTTTGTTAAGTGAATTTAAAATGAATTAAATACTGTTCCACTTGTTTGCTCTCCCACATACCCACACAAATACATACATTCATATTTCAGTGAAATACACCAACTGCACACACACTGTCTTCTCTTTCCACTTCATCCTGTTGCATGACAGAATCTCAGTCTTTGAAGTTTTATTTGTTTTGCTGTACAGAATCTCTGTGAGCCCTAATCTGTCCTGAGACGAGCCCTTATCGAACTTAAACAGTCCAAAGCTGACACCTCAGGTCTCCGTCTTCTTCCTGTAGCCCCTCCACTCCGTCTGCGAGATGAATGTGGGTGTAGCAATGCTGGGAAGTTCATGATGTCCCATAAAAACAGTATTCAAGTTGTTCAATGCAATAATTCAACAAAAGTAAGTAGTACAGAAAAGTAAGACAGAGGATAGTTCAAACCAGTCTCAACATGCCCATGATGTTCTGATAAGAGGTCTAATCAGGCTTTAATGATGCAGCACGAGTACAACACTTGTTTGGGTGTACATCACATGACAAACAGATGTAATATGTCCATTTTGTGATGCTTTTACATACTTTGCATATCCAATATATATATTTGATGATTTCCCAGTTTCTGATTGATTTTGTACGAATAACATATAGTCCATGGTGAATAAATGAAATGTGTAAAACTTTGAATCAGTGAAAAATAACCAGTGGTTCTGTCACTGGCTTACCTAACTGTAGTAAAACCCGTGTTGGACAGGTCAAAAACTCTCATTTGCATTGCCTTATTCATAACCAGTAATCACTATATCAAGAGTAAACATTTTCTGGTGTATTTTAATCATGTTAACAGCCCCATAGCGTTGACAGTTAAATGCATTCCGGTTCTATTTTTGCTAAATGACTAATGTTTCCCAGTCACTTCACGATGACACATTTTCAAATCTAATTAACCAGCAACACCTTTTGCCCAAACAACTTTGGTCCACAGTACACACACATGTTGCTTTGGCTTGCATATTGCTTTAGCTTGTGATGAATAGTCTTTGAACACAGTTTCATATCTAAAGATTAATGGGTTTGTTAGTTGTGTAATGAGCACATGCTGCTCATTACTGCATATCAATTCACTTCAGGTGCTCCAGATCTCGTGTTGCAGAGAACGGCTTCCTGTGATTTATCCATTTAATGAAATGCACCCTCTACCACTGTACCTTCATATTTTACTGCTGTAAAATTTCACCTGCACTTTATGGTTTGCAAATAAGCACCAATAAATGTTGACATTAATTTCCCTCAAAGGAGTAGGAGTCATTTATTACAGGTGTTGACATTTTTCTAAAAGAAACAGGACGGTTTTCGCTCATACTAATGAATAACCTCACATTGCCTCCCACATGTGGTGAGTTACCTTTTTGTGGCATGTTGCACACTCTCAGATGGACACACACACATCAACACACATACTTTTCTACAGGCTGTTTTTTAGTTTCAGTACCTTGAAGCTGGTTCTCTTTGCTGCTCACTTGTTGTTTTGACCAAAGAGATTTTGTTATCAACCTTTCATCTATGAATAAAATATGTTCAGCCTTGGTCCCATCAGATGCTGAGCTTTATGTGTTTATAAGTTACTTCTGCTGTTACTTTTTGTATTTTATTATGAAAAGCTTTCAAACTTCGTTTCCTTGCATATACACACATTGATATCTAGTGTTGCTAGACATTTGAAGAACAAATTATTTTACAAACCGTTGTTTAAGAATTCTTTAATCTTTCATCTAAACTTATCCCCTTCAAGCCCCTGTAGAGTTGATTAACTTTAACAGTGTCAACTCTGCACCCTCACTCTCATCTCTGACAAATATCATTATTCTCCCGTCCATTACTTTCTTCTACTTTTGACTAAAATGTACATCAAACATTATTTTTTCGCTCAATGAATAAAACACAGGCAGCCTGATTGTCAACTCTGACTAACATATGCTTGCAGGGGTTAAAGTGTGTGTGTGGGTGTGTTGTTTTGCGTGCATTGCGTGTACCAAGACATATCACAGTGTGGTAATGGCACTCACAGTGGGACGAGTTTGTTCATTTCCATAAGGATAACTCATGGTGCTCCAATCCCTACCCCTTTGTTGTATCATATTAATGCAATATAGGCAATATAAAAAACAGCGGGAAGCAGTGCTTTAGCCTCGGGTTTCGGTAGATATGAGTTGCTTGGCAGAACCAGAGGGATACATTTGGAATAATTTACAAGCCTTGTTCCATTTCATTTGAGATTATTATTTTACTTGCTCCAGAGCCAAGTTGCGACAACAGTTTTGTCATTTCATAATCGACTAATTCATAAACTAAAATATCATAATATTGAATAAAAAGATAGAAAAAAGTGCTCACATTTTACATTTTAGGAACACACTTGTGTTGTCGTCAGACGTGAAGATTCTCACTTAAATGATCCCTGCTGATTATTCCCGCCAGATATTGACACCTTCTGAATCTTACCTTCACAGTCAATATAAAATAGGTGGCCTAAAAATAAACTCCCCTTAGAAGTTCAAGGTCGAAGACTGAGCAGAAAAAGGCTTCTCTTTGAAGATCTATATTTAAACATGACATCTCTGTCTAGCACCTGCTTCCAATTGTATGCACATGCAGTGACATCATAGATGAATTTATTAAAGGAGAAGCGACAGTTGGTTTGTAGATATTTGTGCACTCGTATATGCTGAATAATCCCTCTGTGTATCTGTTGCTTGATCCCTTATCCTTTTTTTCCTCTGGCATGAATCCCACTGTTTTAGCTCTAGTCTGCTCCATGCTGTCCACATTTGGCTCAGTCCCAGGCTGATTGAGTCAGAGCGTGCTCTTCCCGTAAGGTATTTTAGTTTCTATGTCAGTGTGGCGTATGCACTCATATTCATTTCTAATATGATTTGAAGCGGGTAACAGGCTTCTCACCTCTGATTCTGACATCCTCTCAAGAGATACAGGGAAAAAGACAAGAAGCTAGAAAAGATACTTGATTAAATTGAAGTTCTCGCCTGGAGCTAATGCCGGTGCTAGCTGTATTCTAATTGGACGGTACAGCCTGCTCCTGTCATCCTCCATCTCTCGGGAGAAGAACTCGTTGGCCTGCTGCAGAGCGGCCTGTTGATCTTCAGCTGCTTGTAGGTCAGTTTGCTGTGCCAGCGGGGATTTCAGGTGGAAGCCTTGTCCCTGTCAAAGCCCGACACCCTTCTGCTCCACACTTCCTGGGCAGCATTAGTAACAGCTCTCCAGCCGGCCTCTTGCCCCCCCTTCAACCTCTGCTCCCTTCACCTTCATCTATCCCTCCCTCGTCGTTTTCCCACTCACGAGAGAGGTGAAACATCACCATCATCCATCATGTGTATACACACACACACACACACACACCTCGCACACGCTAAAAATAAACCCCTATTAGCAGCAGTCTTAGTGTGGGAGGGGGGGGGGGGGTGAAGAGGGAAAAACTAGGTGTGAAGTGGAGGGGGTGGCAGCGAGAGAGTGAAAGGGAAAAGCATTGCATTGTGCTGAGAGGTATTGTAGAAATTGAAGGTAAAGGGTTAATAAGGATTGACTTTCTTACTGGGATTGGTGAATACATTCAAAATGTGACCAGAGTTATTTTTATTGTGTGAAATGTATAAGGCGTTGTTGGTTGGTTTGGTATTTGAGGTCCACAGAATATAGATATTACCTCAATCATATGAAATGTGGTTGATTTAACTGTCATCAGGACAGTTACAGGGTAAGAATGTTGTCTTCTGACACATTTGCATAAGAAAATCTCTCCTTAGGAATTAGTTTAGTTTACTGTTTCAGTGAAGCAGCATTTATTTTTTTCCAAATGAATGGGTTTTAATAATTTTAGCATACAGTATCCAGAATGTCAGTTATGACTTTTTTTAACGGCTGTTGAAATTGGCTCTTCAGGCAAAAATAAATTAACTTTGTAGTTCAAATAAGGATGTAGCTGACATCATAATTTTTATTTTGCAGTATAAAGCATACTATTGCAGTTAGAAATAAATAAAAAATAAAATTGCATTTGCACTTGTTTTAGGATTTATCTGTGGTAGTTGCTTCTTAATAATGGACAATTGAACAAACTCTTTGGTTCAACCAGTTGGACATATGTATGTGTAGCAGGCAGGACGTAGCAGCAGTGGAACACCTGAGTAGGTTTTGTCAGTATGCCATCTTATTAAAAAAACTGCATGATTATGAAGGCCTGTTTTCTTTGAGTATCTGAATTGCTCTCCCTTCACCCTTCTGGTACAACCAAGATCAAAACCATAGGCTAAATTTCTCTATGTTTTGGTACAGGGGACAATATATTTAAGGGATAGGCATTAGTATGGCCATACAGGAGTGTTTCTGTTTCTTGTGAGAACTAGAAGTTGTTTTGCTGTAACAGCAGGGGGGTATACTACGAAGCAGGATTTTCGCTTAGCCGGCTAACTTCAGGGAAAACTTGGGGTTTCCGGTCCTACGAAGCTGGTTCTCTTTTTAGCAGGCTAGATCTCCATGGTAACTTATGCTGTGCAGCTAACCTGCCCCGGAGCAGGTTAGGTTGCAGGCTAAGAGCTCAACTCAGTGAAAGCACTGCCTGCTGACCAATCAGAGCTCAGTGTGCGGAGTTTAAAGCGATCAAGTCATATTACAGGAGAAAGGAAATACAGAAAAGCTGCCGTTGCAGGAAAGACGGCCGGCAAAAATCACCGACTGTGTGAACGTGAAGATTAATAGAATATCACTTCCCATGTTCAGAGAAATCTGACTATTAAAACATTAGCGTTAAGAAAGCTTACTTAAATATCTGCCACAACATAAGTAACCGGATCAGAGTAACATTAAGTACAGTCCGCGGCATATCACATCATAATGTATCATATTTCCTTATTTGAGTCAGCTGAGCCGTATCTGGCCGTGCAACACTTACGGCCCCTACACACGGCGGCGTGCGTTGTCGCTTGCCGGTGGGGGGGGGGGCTGAAACTCGACCAACAACCAATCACATGAATCTCCCGCCCCAGACACACAAGCACGCGGTTTGATTGGCTAGAGCTTGTACTGGCATATGATTCGATTGGCTGACGCCTCTGTCGAGGCGGCAAAAGTAGAACATTGCTCTACTTTTGCAGCGAGCACCGCGAGAGAAGCTACGCTTTGCTCCCACAATGCAGTTCGGTGAATCGTGACGTCACCCCATTCAAAGTAAATGGGCTGAAGCGGCAACGCACGCCGCCGTGTGTAGGGGCCGTTACAGTGTCACATACTGTATGCAGAAGTATTATTTTAAGCAACACATTAAGTTGACGAAACACTCGAGACAAATGTAAGTAAAGTCAGATCCACTCGTGTCTTAGACGGGGCAGTGATATCATAAACCTGTTAATGTACGCATTCAAACACTTTTTCTTTTACCAGATGTATTCACCTTGCAGGTGCAGCTATGTGGCTTTGATCCTGGATAAAGTGTTTAAGTCATGTTTAAAGTTTAACTTCTTCATATGTCTAATATTATAGTTGACTTTTCATTCAGGAAGTATGACGCTGCGCTGTCAGTACGCTTCTCCATGTTTGTGATTGGTCGAATGCTCCAAATACCACCCCTTTCATGTGAACGCGCACCTAACTAGATAGGACACGGCTGGCTTGAGCGATCCACTTGATAACCCGCTTCGTAGTACCGTTTAGCGAGAGCTTATGTTTTGGATTAGGCCAACCGGCTAACTCAAACATATCCAGGTTAGGTTGAACCAGCTTCGTAGTATACCCCCCTGGTGTCATCAACAGGTGCAGAGTAAGATTGAAACAGAGTTTTGTTTAATCAGTGGCGAGCCTCTCTGAGGGCCTAAGATATTCTGCAAAATAATATTTAAAAACATTAAAAAATATATATATATATTTTAATATATTTTTTTAATATATTTTTTTAGTTATATTTTTCATTAGTTTTACCAAAATAACTTGATTTAATTGTATTTAAAATAACATTTCCAAATAAATAAATCCTTCGAATCTGCCTATTCAGTTTCTGTTTGAATATGAAGGGTTAAATGAAAGAAGCTCCTTTAGCCGTCTCTGCGAGATAGGAGCTGATTGGTGGTCCTGCTATGAATTCACAGAGGGCCAGCTATAGAGAGGCAAAGTCTACTTCTACTTCCGACCCATGGGACCTTATTTCGGGAAAATTATGTATTGAAGTCAATGGGGAGAGAAAGACTATCTTCCGATCCCGTTTGAATTGTGCCACGAATTACACATGTGATGTTTGTCAATCTTAAAAAATAATTTCCATGTCAAAAAAGTCACAGTTTTTCGTAAAACTGTTGAAATATAAGACTATAAAAAATGGGTGCTAGTGAATTGTCCGACCGGCCCACTTCGGTACCGGCCCATCGGGAAAACTCCCGGTATTCCCAATGGCCAGTCCGCCCCTGCTTTTGTGTATCTAGAGCTCTCAACATGCCCAGACTTGTAGTGATTTTCACCTCGTTTAATACTTTTCGCCTCATTCTGAAAGAAAGAAATTAAATGTGCTAACGTGACGGCCATCTTGGTGTGTGGTGCGAGACGGGAGATGTAGTTCATTGAGCGGTTTCTCACACAAAAAAGTGTTAGTTCACAGTTTTACAACGCATTTTTATTTTTTGACTTGCAAAATTATCTCTTAAATTGACAAACATCATATGTGTAATTCGTGGCACAATTCAATCGGAATCGAAAGATAATCTTTCTATCCCCATTGACTTCAATACATAATTTTTCCGAAATAAGGTCCCATAGAGCTCCCCCGGAAAGGGAGGGACTTCGCCTCATAGTAAATGAACGAGAGAGTAATGTCAAACGACAATACAATTGACCAATCTTATCTTCCCTCTAAATAGGTGGGTTTTATTATCGTGGACTTTATGACAAGTTCTGCCCGCTGTGAAGCTTTTATTGTTGCCATAGCAACAATAATTTCCTGTCAACAGCGTAAACTCGCCTTCACAATAAAACCATGCCAAATTACACCTAAGACTGCAACGAAAGTAACAAACACAATGCAATATCCTTTTCAATTTCAAAGATCACAAATTGGGTTATTTACAGGTGTTGTTTTGTGTGTTAGAGGGTCGCTTTCATTGATGCGTTTTGCACCCCGGGCCATTGTTTTGATATTCCGCTGAAGTATACGCTGTGACGTAATAAGACTTTTTTATTTTTTTTTCGAGGGAAGGGGTGGGGGTCAGAGGGTCTAGGTATAAAAGTCACGGCTCACCACTGTGTTTAACATATATGAGTCTCTTTTTCAGCGTCTGAGTATTGTCCTCTTTCTTTATCAATGTTCAGTGAGAACCTTGAAAGGTTTCTCTTCCACAATACAGGACCTCTCAACAGCCTCTTTTTTTTTTAATGATTTATTTATGAGATTTTGAGCACAACAGACATACAATACACCTCCTACATGGAGTGAGATTGATACACAGTTGAATACTGTGGAACAAGGTACCAACAAAGAGACAGTTTACCCCCAACTCCCACCCCCCTCCCTCCCTCCCTCCCTCCCTCCCTTACAGACAAGCATCAATGAAATAGGATGCAATGGATTTTGAAAGAGGCAGAGCTGCCAACATACACGATTTTGGCGTAGCAGATACGATTTCCAGGCCCTAATTACGCCGCTACGCTTGACTTGAATATCCTACGCATTACCTAACAAATCGAAAAATGAATCGGTGAGCTGGCAGCCTCGTGCATGTGTTGACATCCAACCAGCACTAAAGCTCACATATAAGCCGTTTTATGATTCGTCCCTTGCGTTGGCAAAGAGCCAATAGGATCGGCTGTACTTCTTTTTTGTAATGCCCTCACTACTGTTACCAGGATGCTATGCTGTTTTGGCTCCCGCTGTTGATGAAGAATTCTATTCATGTAGACCAGTGCCGTGCGGTGAGGTTCGTAGCTGGCTTTCAGAGTCAGATAGGCCTATGTGAAAAATATGTGAAGTCAATAGAGTATATTAAAACATACCCGTACTTTTTGGACTATAAGCCGCGCCTTTTTTCCCATTTTTCGACGCTGCGGCTTATGTAACGGTGCGGCTAATCTATGGATTTTTACAGCTAACGGCCAACACCTTTAACTCTATGGGCTCTATGGCCGGTCCGCGGACCCCCACCTTTAAGCGGCGGGTTCCAGCAGGAAAAGCTGGAGGTCGGAAAAGAGTGAGACAGGTAGCGCGCAAAAGTAAAAGTGGAACCGAGAGTGGTACGAGAGACAGAACGAGAGCAAGACAGACAGACATTACGAGAGCGAGACAGTTTGTCCCCGTACCACTGGTTGAAAACCGCTGCTCTAGATCACTGCCGGTACGTGCGCTGGGAGCGCACCGTTTAATTTTGAAAGTTGAAAAGTTTGTGTGTCTGAAACACTATGTGATACAGTACAGTTTACACAGCACAGTACATGTTCTGTAGCTACTATTGCAATAAATGCTAACACTTGAATACGTTATGCAAATATGCAACTTGTTTGTTGAAATGTTAATAAATGGGAGCTTCCTCAAACAGCCATCTCTTTCCCGACAATCCCCTCTGTGCACGAACCCTTACATATGGTAATTAAACATTAAAACACCTGCGGCAGATTCATCGGGGTAAATCATTATGGTTACATACTGTTACATATATATATCGGGGTAAAACCATCAAGCATCTTTGTAACAGAGCAGGGAGGCATTATACAGGAGGGGATATTTCCTCACTAGCATCTTTGTTACAGAGCAGGGAGGCATTATACAGGAGGTGCTAATTTCTCACTAGCTCCGCTAGCCTTTCTCTTAAATTCAACGGCGCGTGCCGTCTAACATAGACAATCACACTGTGACTGGTCGATCGAGTTATCTTCTGTCCCGTCGTATGAAACAAGCATTTTAGCTCAAGCAATGATCTCAGTAAATCGGGACGTGAAGTGATTAATGGAGTCTAGTGTCCAGGCTTTCGCACGCCCTCCTCATTGAGACAGAGATAGCCTACTGTTTGCCTCCCCTCTGCTTTTTCACCGCGGGTTTATGTCAGATCAGCAAGACTACAACACATAGGCCTACCTAAAATACATTACCTACTCAATGGATAGAAAGGACATAATACGAGTGTCTACAAACATTTCACAGACAATGAGAGAAAAAGGCATGCGTTTAATCCAGTTTGTGAGGGATTGCTCAATCTGACGTGAGGCGCCGCTCTTTGCTGCCTTACCCCGCTTGTCTCCTCTCTGTTTGAACCATAGACTGGTTTGAACAGGTCACGAGCAAATTCAGCTATTTTGGTTATAAAATTATTTAAGATAATTGGAATCATACAAAAATTACATTTATAGCACAGATAAGTAGAAAATATTAATATCTGTTTTATTTCATTATATAATTTAACATATGTGTTGTGTTTTTATTATCTTAATTTCTAATGGACCAATGATAATTCGTGAATACACTATGCCCGCGAAATCGCGGAGCGAGCTGTCAGTTGAAGTCTATCAAAAATGGATGGTGAACGTACTTGTCCTCCGCCGAAAAAGCGGCGAATTTCTGAACAGCGCTTCAAGCTAGAATATAACGCAGAATGGCCGACCATCACCCGGTCGAAGCTGGACGACTTCCACGCTTACTGTATGTTGTGTAAGGCAGATTTTAGCGTGAGGCATGGGGGCCGACACGACGTTGAAAAGCACACCAGGACTGCTAAACACACGTCATACAAGGCGGCAGTGGAAGCTACAAGGCCCATCGCGGGCTTCTTTACGGTTGACAGTGACACCAGTGTCATAAATGCCGAAGTGCTCGCTGTGGACTTTCTGGTGGAACACAACATCCCGATCGCGGTGGCCGACCACATCGGGCCACTGGTGAAAAAGATGTTTCCGGACTCGAAAATCGCTGGTAAGGCTCAAATGACAAATAGCCTCAATTCATCTCAAGCATTCATAGGCATAGATTTATATCTGTATACTGTCACAATACACTCTACAATCTGTACAGACTAGCCTATATAAAACAGTTACAGTACTGCCCTGGTTGATAATCTGATTTAAATCTTGCAAATTAATGATTGCTAATTTATACTGATACTGTATCATTCTGATAAACATTTTTCATTTTATGTAAAGGTGAAAAAAAAATAGCCTAGGCCAACTTACTCTACAGAGGATTAATATCATGATTGTAATTCTGCAATTCTGTGTAATCTAGAGTATAATCATGATAATACAATTCAATATTTTTGTGATTGCAATTGCAGGAAAGTATGGGTCTGGTCGCACAAAGAGCAGCGCCATTGTTGGAGCCCTTGCCAAGGAGGATGCGTCTGTGATCACGGAGGCAATGAGGACAGCTCCATACTCCCTAGCCACGGATGGGAGCACTGACTATGGAGACTGTAAGCTGTATCCTCTTGTTGTGAAGTACTTTGATCGAGGACTTGGGCGTGTTCTGACAGTACTGCTATCTTTGCCAGAGTGTCATGAGGCATCTACTGGGCAGAACATATTCAAACTCATTGACAATGAACTTGAGAAACGTAGCATATCCTGGGACAACTGCATGAGTTTTGGGGCAGATAATGCCATGGTGATGCAGGGACTCAAAGCTGGCACGGCAGGCTACATCAACAAAAAAAACAGTGCAGTATATTTGCTGGGATGCCCGTGCCATCTAATTCATCTAGCTGCAGAAAAAGCTGCTGCTCAGCTTCCAGTGTCCATTGAAGAGCTGCTGGTGGACATATACTTCTACCTAGACAAATCCAGCAAGAGGAAACAGGGACTGAAGAAATTTCAGGATCTGTGTGGAGTGGAAATGAGAAAGATTGTTAAACATGTAAGTACGAGGTGGCTCTCTTTAGATAAATGCATCGCCAGGTTGTTGCAGCAGTGGCCTGCATTGCTGCAATACTTTGAGTCAGAACAGTCTGGGCACAGCAGCAAGAACAAATCCACGCAGAGCAGCAGCAAGGACAAGACCACGCAGAGCAGCAGCAAGGACAAGACCACTCACAGTGTTAGCAAGGACAAGTCCACGCAGAGCAGCAGCAAGGACAAGTCCACCCACAGTGTTAGCAAGGACACATCAACCCACAGTAACGGCAGCAAGGACAATTCTCAGTTTGATTTGGCAGGCTATCTCTTTCGCCAACAAAACCTAGCCAAATTCAGTCAGGGAAAGAAAACACCAGCAGCTGCAACCACACAGCCCAAGACTGCAACGGCAAAGCCCAACACATCTAGCGCTGCACCCACTCGGCCCAAGACATCTAGCACTGCACCCACTCAGCCCAAGACATCTAGCACTGCACCCACTCAGCCCAAGACATCTAGCACTGCACCCACTCAGCCCAAGACATCTAGCACTGCACCCACTCAGCCCAAGACATCTAGCACTGCACCCACTCAGCCCAAGACAGGGGCACAACAGAGAGTGCAGAGGGCATGTCAACATCTGCAGGACCCAACATTCCATCTTTACTGCTACTTTCTGAGTGCGGTCCTGCCGATATTTGATGAGGCCAACACTCTGCTGCAGCTAGACAAACCCTGCATACAAGTACTACACAGGACTTTGACCACACAGCTGAAGAATCTCTTGAACCGATTTGTGAAGCCTCAGGTGATTAATGCAGCTGCTAAGGTTCACCAGGTACCATTTAGGGAACCAAGCAACCAGAAGAGCAATGAGACCTTGTTCATTGGGCAAAACACCAGAGACTTCATAGCAGATCACCCTGAGCTTGAGGAGCTGCAGCTGGCCCAGGTCTTCAGCGCTGTGCGGGCATTCTACATGAAGGCTGTTGAGTACATGGTGAAGAAGTTTCCCTATGATGACCCAGTGTTACGGAATGCTTCTGTGGCTGACATGTCTGCACGGGACAGCGCAGAGTTCAATTCTGTGAGGTACTTCACAGGCAGATTCCCCTGCTTGAAGATGAATGCTGAGGAGATGGACAAGCTTGAGGGTCAATTCATGACCTACCAAACCGATGCTCTGCCAGAAAGCATCACCAGCTGTGACAGACCAGACACACAGTGGCACCTGATGAGTCAGCTGAAGGATGGAAATGGCCATCTCAAGTACCCTTTACTCTGCAAGGTAATGCTGGCTATCCTCTGCATCTTCCATTCCAATGCAGACTGCGAACGCATCTTCAGTCTTGTCACAAAAAACAGAACGGAGTTCAGACCTAGTATGGGAATGGAGACCCTGAGTAACCTCATTACCCACAAACAATTCATGGTGGCAAAGGGGTCTGTCTGCTACAAGCAGGCGTACTCCAAGACAACTCTTGCCAAGGCCAAGTCAGCAACCTATGACCATCTAAAGTGAGAGGTTGATCAGATGGTCATGTCACAGCCAAAGGTTCCCTTGAGTTGAACTCTGTTCTAAAAAAGGCTGTGTACAGGTTTTTCATGTGTTATTGTTCAGTATTGTTTCATGATGAATTCTGTTCGGTTAATAAAAATATTTTTTTGTGTATGTTGGTGTTTAATTGTGTGCAACAGTACAGGGAAAAGGAGAAATTATACACAAAAAATTTACTTTGCAGAAAAACATGTCCTAATATGACCTAGATTGCATCTCAGAGCATGTAAAGTCTCTGGCTTCTGATAAGATAAGATAAGATAACTTTTATTAATCCTGTAAGGGAATTGCACATGTTATAGCAGCAGGGTGATAGGAAAAGGAATAGGGAACTATATATACATACAATTTACAGTAAAATAGAAACAGTTGAATACAAAAGATAAATAGAAATAAGTAAAGTAAAAATGAAATAAGGGGGCATTCTGGGGGCTTCGGCGGACCTCGGACCCCCCGCCGGAAAAAAAATTGCCTTCCTCCGCTCGGCATGCTACTACTTTCTATAACACAATGTTGGCAGCTCTGAAGAGGTAATAATGGTAATGAAAGACCAATATTGGCCATGCATGCCATAACATACAAATGTACATATGCATTCAAATCATACATGCTTATATACATGTATACATGTTACAAAGACACAAACAGAATAATAACAAAACACTAACAGCACACAGAAAGAAAAAAAAGTTTAAAAAAAGTTTTAATAAATAAAATAAAATAAAAACACCTGCTACTGTACTACAAGCTGAAGCTTATTGGGGGGGCATAACCAGGTTTTATAGATGTCAGGGTAAACATCTATTTGGAGAGATCTGACATGCACACACATAAATTCTATAAAATATGGTTGCCACATTTTATAGAATTTCTGTTCTGAGAAACGAAGAGAGTATTTCATCTTCTCCAGTCTCATAAAATGAAGGGCATCCTTTATCCTTTGAGAATTAGAGGGGGGGCAAGGGCCTTTCCACCGCAGCAGAATGGCACGTCTTGCTAACAATGTGAGAAAGGCAACAAGCTCAGCAATAGGACGGCAGTGAGAGGCCGGTGGGTAGGACACCAAACAGGGCGAGTAATGGTGAGGGTCGGATATTGGCAGATGTGATGGCTGAGAGCGAGTCAAAAACGCAAGCCCAGAAAGGAGCAAGGGTGGGGCAATACCAGAACATATGACTGAGATTGGCTGGTCTTTGATGACATTTGTCACAGTTTGGTTCAATGTCAGGGTAGATATGAGCTAACCTACATTTAGACCAGTGAACTCTGTGGACCACTTTGCACTGTAAAACTCCATGGCGAGCACAGATAGACGATGAGTGGACCCACCTCAGAGCATGCTCCCAGGTGGCAGGGTCTATATCCTCACCAAGCTCCTCAGACCAAGCATTACGCAAAGAATCAGAGGTTGTTGACTGATTTTTTAGAAGAGTATTATACAGTATGGAAATTGAACCTTTGCGATTAGGGTTAACATCAAGTATTGTATCAACAAGAGTAGAAGGAGGGAGGGCAGGGCAGCCAGGAAAATGATTGCGAACAAAATTCCGGACTTGCAAATATCTAAAGAAATGAGTGCGCTGCAAATTGAAAGTTTGAGTTAGCTGGTCGAAGGAAGAAAATATGCCACTGATGTAAAGCTGTTTTATTGAAACAATCCCTAGGTCTTTCCAGATCAAAAAAGCCCTGTCAATGACTGATGGAGTGAACAGAGGGTTAGAATGTACTGGGGCAGAGACAGGTGTTATCTGTAGCCCGAAGTGCCGCCTGAACTGATTCCAGATTTTAAGGTAGCTTTTCACTACAACACTCCTGGAGTGTGAAGTTGGTGATGATGTTGGGGGGAGGCACAGCAGGGACAACAGAGAAGAGGGACTACATGAGGCTTCTTCAACCTGCAGCCATGATGGAGGCTGGCTGCTGGTGTGACACAAGTCCAATATTGTTCTAATGTTTGCAGCCCAATAGTAAAGCAAGAAGTTGGGTAGAGCAAGGCCACCCAACTGTTTAGGCTTTTGTAAAATGTCTTTTTTGATTCTAAGGGTGCTTTTGTTCCAAATAAATTGTGACATTATGCTATCAAGAGAGTGGAAAACGTGCTTGGGGAGGAAAATAGGTATACACTGGAATAGATATAAGAACTTGGGCAGCACATTCATTTTTAATACAATTTATACGACCAGCGAGAGACAGAGGCAAGAGCGACCAACTATTGATGTCTTGGGACAGCCTAGCTAAGAGACGGGAAAAGTTACGTTCAAATAGTTCTGAATAGTTTTTAGTTACACATACACCCAAATATTTAAAGTGCTCCAGCGATGTTCTGAATGGTAACTCGGAGGGGGGATGGGCTATGGCTGCCGCATTAACTGTCACAAGTTCGCTTTTATGCAGATTCAATTTATAACCTGAGATTCGCCCAAATTCTTTCAACACGGTCAGTACAATAGGGATAGATTTGTCTGGGCTAGAAAGAAAGACCAGGAGGTCATTAGCGTACAGGGATAGTTTATGTTCGATGCCACCTCTTGAGATGCCCAACATCTGACTGGCCCTAAGAACTACTGCTAAAGGTTCAATGGCAATGGTAAAAAGTAATGGAGAGAGTGGACAGCCCTGTTGGGTACCACGGTTGAGGGAGAAATAGTCAGAGTAGTCATTATTTGTGCGAACACAAGCAAGGGGGGATGTATACAAAAGCTTAATCCAAGATATAAGTGTATCGCCAAAGCCAAAACATTTCAGTGTGTAAAACAGGTAGGGCCACTCCACACGATCAAATGCCTTTTCAGCATCCATTGAGATGACCAGCTCCGGGTCGTCAGAGGTGGTTGGTGAATACAGAATATCAAACAGTCGTCTGACATTGTGAAAGGAATGTCTGTTCTTTATAAACCCTGTTTGGTCTGCAGAGATGATAGTTGGCAGGACACACTCCAGCCGAATAGCCAACATTTTAGCCAGTATTTTGACATCAGCACAAAGCAGAGAGATAGGGCGATAATTACTACAAGACAATGGGTCTTTATCCTTTTTCAATATGAGAGAGATAGTAGCCTGACGCAGAGTGAGAGGGAGTGAGCCATTTTGCAGCGATTTGTTGAACATGTTAAGTAGAAGCGGTGATAGTGTATCTGCAAATGTTTAAAAAAATTCAGCAGGGAAACCGTCAGGGCCAGGGCTTTTCCCATTCTGCATAAACATTAAAGCACTCCTAAATTTGTCTATTGTAAATGGTGCATCCAGATTAGATGCCACTTCAGAATTGATAGAAGGGATATCTAAGGAACTAAAAAAGTGTTCGTACTGTGTTTCGTTGTCTGGGCACTCAGAGGAGTATAATGACGCATAAAAATCCCTGAACTGACCGTTAATGGATTGAGGGTTAATGGTTGGTCCAATATCTGTGTTAATTTGGGCGATGTGCAATGATGAGGAGGATTGCCTAATCTGGTGAGCAAGCAACCTACTTGGTTTATCTCCAAATTCATAATAATTATGGCGTGTTTTTAACAGGGACTGTGCTGTTTCTTTGGAGGTCAGAATGTCATATTCCGCCTTTTTTGTGAGTAAGTCTTTGAAAAGATCATCATCAGGTGTGTCTACACACTTTGACTGCAGCTCTGCTATATCCTTGGAGAGATTGGCCTTGTTTTCCATAGCAATCTTTCTCTGATAAGCAGAGTAAGATATTATTTCTCCTATTAAGTACGCTTTACATGACTCCCATATGGCTGCTGCAGATATATCTGGATTGACATTGGTAGATATGAAAAGATCAATAGGACTGTTAACTGTCTTAATAAAGTTGGTGTCAGAAAGTAGCAATGAATTAAAGCGCCAGGGAGAGCGGGAAAGCGATCTGCCTGGGAAGGAGACATCCATGACGACGGTTGCATGGTCTGAAATTAAAATGGGACTGTAGGAACACGACATGACAGAGGAGAGGAGTTTACTATCAATGAGAAAGAAATCTATTCGTGAGAACGTTCCATGAACAGGAGAGAAGAATGAGAACTACTTGGTGCTAGGATTAAAAAAGCACCAGGCCTCTGAGACGGCATATTGTTCCATGAACAGCTGGATTACTTTAGATGATTTAGATGAAGCATAAGGCCTGTTTGGATGAGCGATCAAGCGAGGGATCAAGACAGCAGTTAAAGTCACCATCAAGGATAAGCTGATGAGAGTTTAGGTCAGGGAGAGAGAAAAATAAGTTCTTAAAAAAGTTCTCATTATCCCAATTTGGGCCATACACATTTGCCAACACCAGGTTATTAGCCCCAATTCTACCTGTAACAATTATAAAGCGTCCATTAGGGTCTGAAATGACAGTGTACATTGAGAAGGGAATTGATTTATGAATTAGAATTGCAGCCCCACGTGCCTTGATTGAAAATGAGGAGTGGTAAAGTTGGCCTACCCAACCTCTCTTAAGTTTAACGTGATCTAACGGCTTAAGGTGGGTCTCTTGTAAAAAGGCTATTTTAGTGTTAAGGAATATAAGATGGTTGATCACTTTGTTACGCTTAACAGGAGAGTTTAGACCTCTAACATTCCAACTAGTGAATCGAACTGCACCGCTTGGTGCAGACAATTAGACTGTAGGGGAGACCGGGGCTGGTTGTCTCACGGGTTGGTTGTCACATTGCTTATTCCAGGCACACTAGGTGGCGCTGTGGTAACATTTTGATATCAAACTGTTAACCTTTGATAGCTTAATCATTTGCACTAGGAATTTTGCTGAGCAGACACACAACATTGAGGTGAGGAGACAATTTTGAATTTTCATGGGTCAGAGTACATTTTCATGTTGGTGTTGTTTTTGTATTGAGAGCTTGTAGGATATTAGTCATTCAAAAACAAAACACTCATTAAAAAGCCAAAGGTAGTAGCTTTATTTTGAGTCATATTTTAGCTATCAAGTTAAAGCCATGTGGCAGCTAGGTTAGCATCTTTGTCAAGAGGTCAGTTGGGGATGGTTGTCACATAGTTCGTGGGGTTGGTTGTCACATGTGACAACCAACCCCTCAAGTACTAGAATTAGGTTTTTTTTTCAACTTAGGATGTGCAGACAGTGATATCTTGTGTCTTTGTTGGTAGAATGGTCAGGAACTTCAAGAGAAAGACAGAGAGGGGCAGAACACCAGCAGACATTATGCTTTTGGCTGTGAGGCAGGTGAAGCTAGAAGGCAAAAGCATACGTAGGACAGCTAAAGAATTCAATATTAACTACAGGACATTGACCCGTTACTGCCAGAAAATGTCAGATGAAGACATCCAGGGTGGCGCTACCACTCCCTCAGTGCCAGTTGGATATAGAAAAAATCGCCAGATTTTCAACAGTCACCAAGAACAGCAGCTGAGAGATTACATATTAAAGGCCTCTGAGATCTATTATGGTCTCTCTCCCAAAGAAGTGCGCTGTCTGGCTTACCAGTTTTCTGTGTCACAGCAAATTAAGATTCCACAGTCCTGGAGTGACACTAGTCAAGCCAGTGCTGACTGGTTCAGTGGCTTTCTCAAGCGCCATCCTTCTCTCTCCATCCGATCACCTGAGGCCACAAGCTTGGCATGAGCCTCAAGCTTCAATAGGGAGAATGTTGCCAAGTTCTTTGACAACTTGGAGAGGGTCATGCAGAAGTACAAATTTGGGCCTAATGATATTTGGAACATGGACGAGACCGGTGTCACCACTGTACATAAGCCAAATAAAGTTGTGGCTCGGAAGGGCCACAAACAAGTGGGCAGCCTCACATCCGCCGAAAGGGGAACACTTGTCACAATCGCTGCAGCTGTTTCTGCCACTGGGAACAGCATCCCCCCTTTCTTTGTTTTCCCAAGAGTCAATTACCGAGATCACTTCCTTAAAAATGGGCCTGTTGGAAGTAGAGGTGTAGCAAACGTGTCTGGATGGATGAAGGAGGAGCATTTTGTGGATTTTCTGAAGCATTTTGTCAGCCACACGAAATGTTCAAAAGAGAAGCCCTCTCTGCTGCTTTTGGACAACCACGGATCAGAGTCCTGCATCGGGTCGGGTACCCGCGGGTACCCGACGGGTGACCCGCGAAAACAGTGAATCGCGGGTGGTATTCTTTCAACAAAAAATATTCGGGTTCGGGTCCGGGTAAAACAAAGAAGATGCGGGTCGGATCGCGGGTGTTGCATAAGAAAAATATAAAAATGATAATTTAATAATGTTTAAACCCTATGACCTTTCCCCCGCGGGCCCGCGCATCATCATAACATATGCGCCGCCAATCTGCTGCTGAGCGCGCCACATTCAAAATGACTGAGCCGGTGAAGGCGAAGCTCTTCAGCGGAGAATACAGTATTGCCGAAAACTCTTCATCAAGAGCAGAATCCATTGTCTGGGAGGCTTTTGGACTCATCCTAGATGGAGAACACAACCAGGTCGCTGGGTTCGCTGCTTGCAAGAAGTGCAAAAAAGTGTTGGCCTATGATAGCCGCAAGCTAGGTACTTCATCATTGAAAAAACATATGGAGTCGAGCTGCGCTGCCAATGCCACAGGTACAAGACCAATCAATCAATACTTCACCAATAACCGTGATCTTAAAGCACCCAAAAGGGAAGACAAGGAGATGGTGTCCAAATTAGCAGTACAATTTGTCTGCAGTGATGTTAGATCATTCGAAACGGTGTGTGGCGATGGTTTCACTGGATTAGCACAGGGATTGATTGACATTGGTGCGCGGGCTGGCCGTGTCGATGCAATGCAGCTGTTACCAGATCCGACAACAATATCTCGCAGAGTGACAAAATATGCAGAAGACATACGCCAAAGCATAATTCCTGAGCTGAGAGAACAGATGAGTGAGTACAATGGAGCAGTCACTTTAGACATGTGGACCGATGATTATCGGAAAATAAGCTACCTTTGTCACACAATACATTACATCAATAGCAAGTGGGAGCTAGTCGAAAGGGTGCTTTCTACGTCGGAATGGGATAGCACCTTGCGTAAAACGTCTGATAATATCAAACCAGCAATAATCCAAGCCCTGCGGAGATACAGCATTGAGGATTTCTTCACCAAACTGGTGTATGTGACAGATAGGGGTTCAAACATAGTGGCAGCCCTTCGCTCCGTCACAAGACTGAGCTGTGCTGCACACATCCTTAACACCGTGCTTTACACTACGATCGGGAAACCAAGCCAAGAAGATGCGTTCGGAGAGGAAGTGACTACGCTTGTCACGGGGGCAAAGTCACTCGTAACTTACTTTAAGCAAACGAGTCTCCAGAATCGCCTTAAAAAGACGTTAAAAGCATCAGTGGAAACACGCTGGAACTCAGTCCACACAATGCTCGAGTCGATCAGCTGTCAATATGAGGACGTTCGTGCACTGCTGTTGGAAAGGGGGGAAGAGGGTCGTCTGAACGACTTGAGCGAAAACACTTTGAATGCCATGGTGATGTTTCTTCAGAGATTCAAGGAGGCTACTAAGGCACTGGAGGCATCCAAAACTCCAACCCTTCACCTCACCGCTGTGTGGCTTGATCGCCTCAAACGCCACCTGCAACCATCCTCCACTGACAACCTGACATTCTCCTCTCTAAAGGCAAAATGTCTCACAATTCTGGTTGAAAAGTACGAGATACACCTCCTGCACAAACTGGCCATGTTTTTGCACCCAAAGCTGAAAAGTCTGAAGCTGCTTGTGGAGGAACATTCGATGGAAACAGTGCACAACGAAGTGCGGCGCCTTGTGAACGGTAAGGCCGAAGGAAAAAAGAAAAAAGTGATTTCATAGTTTATTTCATACTGTATTAAAATTAAATTGAGGTAGGATTGGAAAAAAGTTACTATCCTAACGTTACAGTATAGCCCACTGTTACTGTATTGTATATGCTTATTCGCCTGCTTGTCTGTTTTCATCATTTAAAATATGAAATGTAAAATATTAGGAAATCTATTTGTAAAGTTTATAAAATTGCATATGCTTAATCTTGCGCCCTCTATTCGCACCTCTCTAGACATAAAAGAGAGGCGTGCATCGCCCACACAACGTGTTGCCACTGTCAGTTCAGCACCGCCCGAGAAGAGAGCTAGACAATCGGAGGGATTATCCGACGTCGAGGATTCCTCTTCCAGCGATGAGTGCACTCAGGATGAAGTGAGCGCATACATCGACTTCAAGTCACCGAAGGAGGAGAATTTCGATGTTCTCAGCTGGTGGAAGGAGCATGCAACCAGGTTTCCAAATGTGGCACACATTGCTCGTTCGATTCTTTCCATTCCAGCTTCAAGCGCCGCGAGTGAGCGAGATTTTTCCACGGCTGGATTTGTGGTCTCAGAAAGGAGAAGCCAATTGAAACCAGGGACAGTTGATGACATTCTTTTTCTGCATAGTAATCTAAAGAAACACTGAGTTGTGAGATGAACATGGCGTTAGCCAGCCTGTCTGTAAAAGTCTGTTAAAAAAAAAAGTGTGTTATATGGAATATATGTTGTTTTATATGTACGTTTTATATGTTTTATATGTACGTATATATTTCGTATATTATATAATAATACAGACTCTGTAAAAGGTTATACGTCTGTTAAAAAAAAGTGTGTTAGGTCTACTATATGTCTGTTGTTTTGGCATTAGCCAGCTTGACTGTTCTAAACAATTTAAAAGTGTCCTTGTTGCAATTGCACTGGTTTCAGTTGGCTTCAATTTGTTTTTAAATCGTCAGCCATAATGATTGTAACATTAAACCAAATAAATGCACGTGATTGTTGCATAACAATATGATAACGTTCCGTTTTTAATAAGTCACGTTTTCTGGGAGGGGCGGAGGACCATCTAATTAATGTGTCTACATGAATATAATTAAATGGAATGAACGGCATTGTATTTCCTGGATTAGGCTGCCTTCGTTTTAAAGTATACTATCCAAATTTCACATATGAAATGGCCAACAATTATCACTTTAAACGTCGTAGGTTAGGCTACTTGATTATTATTATTATTATTATTATGTAGCCTAATTATTAACATCCCACGCTTTTTGAGCCAAATACGCAACTGCGTGTATTCATAATTGCATGATTGTCTGCATCATAAGCAGCTCGAATACATCGTCCAGCTGAACATTTATGGGAAACGCAACAAATGAATAGTTTATTTTCAGTAAGTGTTACTGGACACAGTGGACAGCTCCTCAAAGTCCTACAGCTTGTATTTAAGGCAGCGCAGCGCTCTCTCGGGAGCTCCATTTCCCTTTAATCGTGCTCATGTGAATTCTGTAAATTCTTTCACTGCTCATATATATAGGCCTATGCGGGTTCGGGTCGGGTTGCGGATCTTGTGCCGACGGGTCGGGTCGGGTTGCGGAACTAATTGGCAATATGTGCGGGTAGCGGGGCGGGTTCGGTATTGCACGTCGCGGGTGCGGGGCGGGAGCGGGTCTTGAAAATCAGACCCGTGCAGGACTCTGCCACGGATCACATCTCTCTGTGGATGGCCTTGAAAATGCCAAAGAAAATGGTGTGGTCATCTTGTCCTTTCATCCACACTGCTCACACAAGCTTCAGCCCCTTGACAGGTCAGTGTATGGACCTTTTAAGAAGCATGTCAGCTCTGCCTGTCACGCCTGGATGGATGATGCAAAACCCAGGGAAGACCATGTCAATTTATGACATTCCAGGCATTGTCGCCATTGCCTACCCACTGGCTGCAACCCCTACCAACATCCAGTCAGGCTTCAGGGTTTCGGGCATTTACCCATTTAACAGGGATGTGTTTGAGGACTATGAGTTTGCCCCATCTTTCGTTACAGATCGGCCCCTAGCCCCTCCCACCACTGTGCAACAGCAGGACCTGTCCCCTCCCACCACCAGTCAACAGCAGCCACTGGCCCCTCCCACCACCAGTCAACAGCAGCCACTGGCCCCTCCCACCACCAGTCAACAGCAGCCACTGGCCCCTCCCACCACCAGTCAACAGCAGCCACTGTCCCCTCCCACCACCAGTCAACAGCAGCCACTGTCCCCTCCCACCACCAGTCAACAGCAGCCACTGTCCCCTCTCACCACCAGTCAACAGCAGCCACTGTCCCCTCCCACCGCTACCTGTTCAACTATTTGGTCAAGCCCAGAAGATATCCGTCCATTTCCAAAGGCGGGCCCAAGGAAACTGGTCCAGCATAGGAGAAAACGCACAAGTGCTGTATTAACAGATACTCCCGTGAAAGCCCAAATTGAAAATGAGAAAAGGTCTGCTGCTGCTAGGAAGAAAATTGTTGTGACCAAAGATGCTCCTCAGCTGTCAAAAAGAAAAGCCCCTCTTAAAAAGAAGGCAGCCAAGAAGCTAAAGCTAGAAGAGGAGTCTGAGGAGGAGGAATGCTTCTGCCTGGTCTGCATTGAGCCATACAGCAATAGCAAGTCCAGGGAAGTATGGCTCAGATGTGTTCGCTGCCAAATATGGGCCCACAAAGGTTGTACCCCTGGCAATCCATCGGCATACATCTGTCACAACTGTGATTCTTGTGACTCTGAATGAAGCACAGCCTGTCCTGCGCAGGGTTTCCTACTTTAGTTCAGTAGATTGTTGAGAATATTGTCTTGTAAACCTTTTAAGACTGTAGGTCTGCTTGTTTTTGTTTACTGTTATAACTTACATAATGAATAGCAAGTCCAGGGAAGTGTGGCTCAGATGTGTTCGCTGCCAAATGTGGGCCCACAAAGACTGTACCCCTGGCAATCCAGGGGCATACATTTGTCACAACTGTGATTCTTGTGACTGAATGAAGCACAGCCTGCTAGTTTAGTTCAGTAGGTTGTTGAGAATATTGTATTGTAAACCTTTTAAGACTGTTGGTCTGTTTGTTTTTGTTTGCTGTTAGGCAACTTACATGCTAATAAAGAGGTTTTAGCACTGAAAATGATTTAATTTAATTTCTCAACACAGTAGACAATTCAAGTAACTGATCACCTCCTTTAATCCCATTGTTTAAACATAAGGGGCATTGATGACAACTATCATAGGGGTGGTATTCATATTAAAACTTATTTGCAGTTTCTAGCTTAAAAAACGAAAAAGTTACACATTTTTTAACATCCCTTTTTATCACTGAAATCCCGTTGAAACTCTATAGCAGGGGTGCTCAATACGTCGATCGCGATCTACCAGTCGATCCCAAAGGTATTATTGGTAGATCGCGTGACATTAAAAAAATTGACGTCAACCTATCATCCATCCCGTCTTTTGATTGATATACAGGGCAGCCAGTCAGATGACATCTGAATTTTGTCTGACACTTAGGTCACTGCGCATGAGCAAACAACTGCGCTAAGTGCTAACTAACTAGCAAGCTTGTCAGCGAGTTACGGCCAGTTTTCAGCCTTTGGTTTTTTCTCTCAAACCTATGAAAGGGTATAAAAATGAGTGAGGTAGCTGGACCAAGTAAGAAGAAAAAAACGTATAACTTTCATACGGAATGGGAGGAGGACTTTTTTTTCACGATGACATTTTCCAAGTGCGTTTGCCTCATCTGCCAGTCTACCATAGCAATACCAAAGAAGGGGAATGTGGAGCGGCATTTTCGGACTGTTCATGGAAAATACGACACCGACTTCCCGCCGAAAAGCGAGCTGAGAAAGAGAAAAGTGAAGGAACTGAAATCCCAGTTGTCCGGACAGCAGTCATTTTTCACGCAACAAACTTCAAAAGCGAAAGCCGCCACCGAAGCATCGTTCCGGGTGAGTCACATCATCGTCAATAACAAGAAGTCCTTCCAAGACGGAGAGATGGTAAAAGAGGCATTCGTTGAAGCAGCTGACTCATTGTTCCGAGACTTTAAAAATAAGGCAGAAATATTATCTTCGATCAAAGCTCTCCAGCTGTCAAGAAGCACAGTTACACGGCGCTGTGAAGCCATGGCTGAGGATTTAACCCAGCAACTTTGGAAGGACATTGGAGATTGCGAGTGTTTCTCACTGCAGTTGGACGAATCAACGGACGTGAGTGACACAGCCCAGATGTGCATTTTCATTCGTATGGTGTTTAGTGATATCACTACAAAAGAAGAGCTATTAACAGTACTGCCCATGAAAGAACAGACGCGAGGAGAGGACATATTTCAGTCGTTTAAAAACTTTATCGCGAAAACTCAGCTCCCAGTGTACAAATTGATGTCTATCACCACGGATGGAACACCCGCAATGGTTGGCCGCTTGAATGGATTTATTGCAAAGTGCAGGCAGGACGATGCTTTCCCGGACTTCCTAAATTACCATTGCATAATCCACCAACAAGCGTTATGCGCTAAAATGCTCAACATGAAAGAGACCATGGATGTTGCAACGAAGATCGCCTGTTCTATTCGCGCCAGATCTCTTCAAAGAAGGCTATTCCGTGCACATCTGGAGAATGCTGACTGCGACCACTCTGAGTTGTTGCTACACACTGACGTGAGATGGCTTAGTCGAGGGAAATTCCTGCAAAGATTTCGAGAGCTCTGTCCGGAGATTAAGGAGTTTTTCCGTGTAGCTGGACATGCAGAATACACGCAACTAAATGACGGTCAGTGGCTGTTAGACTTGGCATTTTTAACCGATCTGACCAACATGTTGAATGACCTTAATCTACAGCTGCAAGGAAAAGACAAAACAGTGATCAATATGATCAGCTCGGTTAATGCTTTCAAACGAAAGATGCAACATCTCTCCTCAAAGCTGCAGCGCCATGATTTGGCAAACTTCCAGAACCTGGCGTCAGAGCTGGAGATGCAAAGGAAGGCCTGTGTGCAACTTGACACTGCACGCTACACAGAGCAGATTGACAAATGTCTGTCAGAGTTTGACAAACGCTTTCAAGACTTTTCTTTGCTCGAGCCAGTCGCTACATTCATGTGCTATCCTTTTCGGGAAGATGCTGAGGTTGATTCACTCGCATCAAAAATTGCAACACTGTTTCACCTGAACTCTTCTGTAGTGGAAGATGAGATTTTGACACTACAAGCTGACATTGAGCTGAAGTCCAGAGCTCATGGACAGTTCTGGAACTTACTCACAGAGGTAAAGTACCCCAACATGAGGAAATGTGCTACCTCCTTGACAGCATTATTCGGCTCCACTTATTTATGTGAGTCAGCCTTTTCCCACATGAAGATCATCAAGTCCAAGTACCGTTCCACCATGACTGATGAACATTTGGAAGTGTGCTTGAGGCTGGCTGTCAGCAGTTACCGTCCGGACTATGCATCCCTGGCTGATTCAATTCAGTGCAAGTCATCAGAGTAAACTCGGGTAATGACAAAAAATGTACATAGTTAATTGTGTTGTGTTGTGCAATATTGGCTCATGCGATATAAAGAATCCTCAATATATTTATAAATAAATATATGTTTTGCATTTTTTGTAGTAGGTAGATCATTTTGACTTGATCATTTTATAAGTAGCTCTCATGCTGAAAAAGTGTGAGCACCCCTGCTCTATAGGGACAACCAACCCCATACCCTGTGACAACCAACCCCGTGATGGGGTTGATTGTCACATTGTGTCAGAGTGTCTTTGATGGTTAATTGCTCCCTGTTACAATACATTCTAAAAGTAAAAATGATACACATTTAAAGCCAAGACCCCAAGCTTTCATTTCATGTAGGAGTTACTGCTGAAAGAGTTTTTGAAGATGAGCAATTCATGCATGAGTAAAAATTGTGACAACCAACCCCGGTCTCCCCTACTAGCCATATGCAGGGATTGACGGTATGGTTGGAGATGCATCCTCCATAAATGCCCCCGCCCATCTCCACCAATGACTCAGAGCCAGAACCAGAGAGAGAGCCATATGGATTGTAGCAGTAGCACATAGATAATAGTAGAAAAATACAGTAATAAAACTCACAATAAAACAACTCAAAAAACAGTGACAAAAACACCCCACAAGCAACCCACACTCCAACCCCAAACCCCACTGCTGCTGCAAGAAGCAACAGCGTGAAACTCACTGATCCACTGATCAGCATCATTTGCTACTTCCTAAAATCCATCACGCTGATCCCACGACTTAATAAACTTCAAGAAAAGCATTGTATCTTAACCTCAAAAGCCACATAAAAAACGAGTATAATAGGCATTCCCATGAATTGTTTTGAACACATGTCTGCCTGTGAAAACGTGTCAGTCTGTTGGAAATACGATGAAACAGTGTAACACGAACACTAAACATGTCAGCCTATTAGAAATACGAAACTCTTTGATGAGACAGTGGAACATGAATATCAAACGTTTATACTCTTAACAATAGGCTACTGTAGACAGCCCGTAGCTGTGGAGATAACATTTGGGAAGGTGTACGCCAACCGCAAACTGCAATCAACGCTAGCGCACAGCCGTCATTTATGATGGGAAAACGCTAAAATGGAAAGAGCGCGCCTCGCCATCAGGCACATAATATTGACATTAACGACAGCGTTAATTGTACACAAGTCACTGGCTTACTTGTTCAAGTTCTGTAAAAACTTGTCAGCCTCCAAAACAGACCGGATCCATGTCTTCTCGCCGTTGGGGAGGGTAATACGGAGCTTGGCTGGATACAGGAGAGCCGGTCTGTACCCGCGCTTATAGAGTTCCGCCATGGAGCTTTTGTACTCTGCTCTTTCCTTCAACACATCGCTGCTGTAATCCTCGTAGAATCGGATCTTGTGCTCCTTGTAGAACAGCTCACCACGTCTACGAGCCTCACGGGTGAGCAGATCCTTCACTTGGAAGCGGTGTAGGCGTACGATGACAGGTCGCGGCTTATCTGCTGAAGCAGGCTTGGGTGCGAGGCTCCGGTGGGCACGATCGAGCTCAGGTGGGGAAGAAAGGACCTCCTTGCCAAAGACATCCACAAGTAGTCGGGTAAAAAACACGGTTGGTCGTGGACCTTCAAGCGATTCAGGTAGGCCGATAATCCTGATGTTCTGGCGCCTGCTGCGCCCCTCCAGGTCGGCTAGCTTAGTTTACAGCAACACTTTATCTTGTTGGAGGGTAGAGCATGCATTCTCTAAATGTTGGAGACGACGGTCCACCTCATTAGAGTTGTCTTTCAGAGAGCCGATCCTTTCCCCATGGCCCGCTACAGTCGAGTTCAAGCCGTCCAGTGTCGTTGTTCGCGCCTCCAAAGATGACTTAAAGTCGGCAGATATTGCTTTCCTGTGCTCAGCTAATAGGGAGCTAAGTTCTGCTAGCGTAACACTAGCAGACGAGGAAGACGGGTCTTTATCCTGCTTGGTTTTCGTTTGAGACATTGTCGAGGCCAAAAAGGTGGTCAGCACAGTTACACTAAACTTTTGAAAACAAAAATACTTAGAAATGAGAAGTTTAAAAGGTAAATCTGAAAGTTAAGTCGTGGGAGCGAGCCGCCTGCACGTCTACTCCGCACACCTCATACCGGAAGTCTCCTCAACAGCCTCTTTATGTGTTTTTCAAGAGATTTTGCATTTATTCTTTCTACAGACATAACTCAACCTCCTCCGACAACTAAAGAATGTCGGATGTCTGTTTCTCTGTGTGTCTCTCTCCTTGTTGCTGAAATACAGCTTGTGTTGTGTTTTTCTCTCAACCCTCAAGTGGTTTTTCTCTTTACATTTCCAAATACTACACAGTAACATTGCGTTGCTGGATAGGCATATCATGTTCTAAGTACGCATGATAAAAGTAATCTTTACTATATTGTACTGCACCTTTGTTAATATGTCTGAAGATACCATAAACCTCTAAGGGTGCATGTTTTGCTGGGCTCCGGGTCTTTCTCCTTGACCTCTGTATGGTCAACTGGAACACACTCACAGTGTCTCCTCCCTCTGCACCCGAACACAAGGAGGAACATTGTGGAAGATTTAGCAGATGTATCCAGTTCCTCCTTTGTCCTTCAGGTTTCCTTCAACTTGCTTAACCCAACACAGGTAGCCCCCACCTCCATGTCTGCATCATATACTAAAAAAACTCTACTGCTTAAAACTCTGATCTTTCAACAATCCTAATAAAATCCAGTGCAAGTATCAATGAAGTACGCGTAACTCAGCAGTGTTGTGGTCTGTGCCACACTGGCTTTCTGGCATTGTTAAAATGTTGAACTCAACCAGATATATAAGTAATAAACTAATCCATACTGTACATGCGGTTTGAAATCTCCCCAGCTCCCCCAAAATTCAGAACATTCAATTTACACTTTAATGACTTGTTCTCAATTTTTCAGGGGAAATTTTTAGTAGTATTTTGATAAATAATTAATTTTCTAATCAGTGCTTTCCAGCCAGCCCCTTAGTCATTAGAGCCTAACTAACGCAATGGAAGTGTATTTTCCGTCCTTCGTTGACAAGTTCCCTTGGCAGGTGGATAAATTTACTGCTAACTATAGCTATCAGAGCAGTGAATAAATCCAATCTAACTATAGCTATTAAAGGCCTCTGGGATTTTTCGGTTACACACCCACAGCTTTGTGGATGTGGGCACAATGCGTTCACCGGTCTAACACTAGATAAATAGAAGAGCACCATATAGTTAGCACTGTGATAACAAACACATTATGAAACTATTGTGTAAAGCACTATCCTTCCTTATTTTATGTATAGATACATTATTTAATGTAATGGAAGTATGATCATGTAAAGGGCAAGATTTGATTCAGGTCGATTATGATGCAAAGGTGCAGTCACTTTAAGTTTTTGTTGAACTATATCTTTCCATATTTGCCGAATAAAAGGGTTAAAAAGTTAAACATACATATTGTTTATAAGAACATTTATTATAAACGATGCATGAAATTGACAGTCCAGTTTGCACTGAGCAAATTGCTTTCCCACTGTTTCTATAGGGCAAATGAGCATCATGAGTGCTTCAGTAGAAGTGAAAGCAAATATTGATATAATGGAAATGTAAAGTCACCTTATCTGTACTTATGAAAAGCCCTGCTTGGTTAAAAATAGAATTGCTGTGATTTGAGTGATCATGCAAGGGCACCTTGATCAGGATATTTTTTGAATTAATAATACTCACGCTTCAACGTAAAAGATTAATTATTCTAATTACGTTGCTGATCAATTCAGTAATTGTTATCTTTATATGTTTATACATTTTTTTCAACAGACATGGACAATAGGAGCCTGATATTACATATTCAATATTTCAAAATAGTTTTAAACCTTAGCAACTATTAGAGAACAAAAAACCTTGAGCATTTTGGACTGATAGGAACATTGAATTAGGTGTTATCCCTCTGTCTTACTTTATTTTCATCCTCCTGTCTTCCTCTTTGAGTCACACTCAATGTAATGGACAGCCGTGGACGGTAACAAAGAAAGGATGCACATCAGGCCTATCCACCAGAGAGGCCTGTGGTCAGAGGCACTAAAAGTCTGGAGGTCCCCAACAGGGACAGAGCTGTCCGCTTCACTCAGCCATTCAGGCATGAAGACGCCAGACCTCGGAAAGGGACGACCTTGAGAGGCTGTGACACTGACCTCTGGTCCACATAAGAGAGAGGGAGCAAGAGAAAGCGAGAAAAGAGAGAGAGAGGAAAGGACGGGAGGTAAGGAGATAGAAGTGCAGGTCAATGGAGGTGAGGCAGGAGAGAAATCATTGCAGTAAGAGTGTGAACCTACGAAGTGATGGAGAAAAACATAAATAAATCTAACAAAAGAAGACGTGGGACACAGAAATGAGACATAGTTAAAAATAAATGTCAGACTTCAGCCCGTTTATCGTCCCCGGTGCTGCCATTGTGTTTCTTCATTCTTGCCCCCAATGCTTTCTCTCTCTTCACACTTCAGTGCCAGCTGGTAATGATTACGATAATAGCATGTCAGGGCCGTTTGAAGCAGGTTCCATCAGACAGGATTAAAGTGTTTCACACACTAACACATTTAGATAATTTAGTCAAAGGAACGAAGAGGAAAAGGGACAATTAAGTGAATTATATTACTAATGATGATAAAGATGGTTATGGTGAAACAACATCACAGCTCACCCTTGGCTTTTTCTAGGATGAATATAGAATCTAAATAAAATCACAAAACGACAAACTTGTTAAATTAATAACAAAACAGCAACAACATTTGTTTTTACCCAGCTGAGAGATCAGCACCATATTTGATTGACAACAATGTTCGACACCTCCCTTCTCCCTGTTACTATAAATGTGTCACTTGCTTGTCAATTTATGAGTGGCTCTTGTCTGTCATATTTTTGCACTGCATCAACTAGGTGTGTGTGTGTGTGTGTGTGTGTGTGTGTGTGTGTGTGTGTGTGTGTGTGTGTGTGTGTGTGTGTGTGTGTGTGTGTGTGTGTGTGTGTGTGTGTGTGTGTGTGTGTGTGTGTGTGTGTGTGTGTGTGTGTGTGTGTGTGTGTGTGTGTGTGTGTGTGTGTGTGTGTGTGTGTTTCTGGCTGGCTGTCACAGATGGGAGTTGGACTGTCATTCAAAGGCTTTGTATCACTTTTATTTTTTAAATACACATACAGCAAAGAGCCAACATTTAAAATATTATTTATTACGTGATGTTTTGCTGTTCTAAACAAAGACATTGTGTCCACAATATGATTTTACCCTTTTTAATTATGATCATGTCAAGTGTTTTACTAACAATGTGAGTGTGTTTCATGTTGGAACCACTTCGGTGTAGTGAATAAAACTGGAGGGCACATAGAGTGCAGAGCGCAGCAGTGATAGACTTCACCACCACATGAAGGATAAGCAGCATGTTCTAATATAGCACTCCTGATTATAATATTATACAGACAATTAGTTATCATGAGTAGCAAAATCTATCTTTAACCTTTTTGTAATTAAATAAAAATATACTGCATCTTCTACATCCCAAATGACCTCCAGTTAGGTCATTGCCCCCCATGAGACACATGGACATTTCTAGGCATGTCCTTGGTGAAAGTCAAGCAAATTCAAATCACATTAATATGGAAACCAGAATATACATTACGTTTGTTCTCTATCATACTCAAGTGTTCCAGTTTCATGCGTTATTAATACTGTGGTGTCCTTGGAAGGCTGTTCACACATGAATATTATATATACACTTCATCACTTCCCATGCCCACAGTGTCACGTACATGTAGATGTTTGCCACTGTATCTAAATATTTGTGCTTCTGTGGGTCTAAATCACAGCTAATAACTTCACCTGCTTCCATTTGATCGTCTTCCTCATAATCATCACTTCCACAGCTTTCCTATTTTACTCTCTGTGCAGCTGCATTCCTGCTTTTCACTCTTCCTGTCCGTCTCCGAGACAGCATGATGTCAGTCTGACTCCATTTACTCAGGTCCAAGCCTTTTGTGTGTCTGTGCTCATGATCCACACACACGTGCACACACAAACACACACACATGTGGATATATGTAATCTCATCAGTTCCCACCTCCGGTTCTCCAAATCTGATTCCTCTCAAGACTATTTTTAGCTTTGGAGGCCCACTCCTACTGTTTAACACGTCATGGCCTGTGTTCCTGCTTGCCTTTGTGAAGATAGGTGTGTGTATGTGTGTGTGTTTCTACCAACAAGTGTGTGTTCTGTCTATAGCAGTTTTTACAGGTATCTAGTGACTGCTTGAATGTGTTTTACTTAAGGTTTGCTCAGTCAAATTATAAAAAAAATATATATTTTGTCCCTTATCTCAGCGCTGCAGATTACTCAGTATTCAATATGTGTGTTGAGTTAAAGCGATGCAATGACTTAAACATACTCCTGTTAAAGGGGGAAGACAGGATTTAGCTTTTTGATGTCGATACTGAAGGAAACTTTATAAGTTTGAGAACGGTATTGGATTTAAAAAAGAGATATCTATGAATAATGATTAAAGTACTTTTTATGAATGAGATTCACACAAGAAGAGACTAACTGTCAAATGACTTACATTGTCACTTATGCCAGGGAGACACAAATGATCCCCAGTGAAAATACAGTATGTTCCCATTGGAAATACAACCCAGTGATTAGGAGTTATATACAGTATCTTCCCTTATATACACATGTAATGGGTGCAAATGTAATAGTGTTTGTTGTGCTCATAGCCTCATAGCATTAAAACACCCTTTACAAAAGTCAACATCTCGAATAATCAGTGTCCTTGTTATTCTGTAAAATCCATAGAGCTCACGGTCAACCGATTGTATGGGAGCTACCATATTTATCCAGCAGAATAGCTCCAATGAAAACTGTTTACACGGCCTCTGTCCATTATCAGTGGGGAAGACATTGTTTTATGAAAATGACGTTTTTTATATTTTGAGCAAAACTAACAGTTCACCTGCAGTGTACTGCGATGAGGCAGCACTTCTTCATGCCTATTACTACTACAGGAAAATAATATGTATTTGGATTAACCAATCCTGGAGATATTAGCATAAGCTAACACTGTAAACAATGTAGAGGGTTTACAGTAGAGGACAGCTGATGGGTCCCATGAGTGGACAAACAAAGAAATGAATAAAGAGCCGTCTACATTATGCAAAAACTAGAAAACAATCGCAGACCAAGATTAGCACTGATTGTATTCCGTCTGACAAGGATACATTGATCAGGCTAAATATAGAAATATCTTCAGACAAATGTAATATATACTTTAAAGCTGGGTGCACAGCAGGAAAATGATTATAACTATTACCCTCTGGGAGGCATATGCAACTCCTATTAAATATCTGTACTCTGTGTGTATGTTTCTGTTTGTGTTTGTATGTATGTGTGTGTTTGTGTGCTTGCTCTGCAGAATACTAATGGGGGCCATCGCCTGCTCGGCCATGATACTATAATGAAGTTTGTCATGTCCACAAGGTTTTAAAATATTAGAGGGACAGCACTGCTGAAACTGTAAGTGCAGTTAAAAACATGCTGTGCCGTGTTGCCTTGTGTGTATGTGTGTGTTGAATGCTGGATCAATACAGGCACAATATAACAGCCGGTCTGTGTGTTTTTTTACCAATACATGGAGTTGAGTGAAAATGTGGAAGGTGTGAACTTTGTGCATTGTGTGCACTCAAACCTGGGGTAACTGATGCTATGTGTCGTGTCCATGACGACAGCCTCTCCCTCTCTGTCTGTCTCCCTGTGTCAGTGCTTTCCTCTCTGGTGACAGTTGACAGCTTTAACACAATGGAGCGGTGAATGGGCCTGGCTGTCAGAGACTATCGCAGCTTTCACTCCTGTCCTGTCCTGTCTCCTCTCCTCTCCACTCTCCAATCCCATTGAACCTGCTTATCATCATTTAAATAGGGCTGTGTCGAACGCTTATTCCCTATCATGTACTGTAATCCGACAATTACTTACTACTCGATTGATCAGTTACTTATTTGGTTTATAAAATGTCCGAATATAGTGAAAACGGTTCTTTCGGGTTTGGTTAATTGTCTTATTTAGCTGTCTGTCCCAAACACAGATATTCAGTTCAATATGATACAATTACCTAATGTTAACAAAAGGTTGCACAAATTAGTACTGGTAAAAACAAATTGTCTTTTTGTGTAGTTATGGTTCTTATTTGTGTGTGACTGTGTGCTTTCCCGTCAATAGTGTGCTGCCCACCCTCAGTGACTTTGCAGGGTTTTGAGTGCGCATTACAGGCAGATCTCTCCTTTGTTCATAGGTTGGATCGTTTTGTACCTTTTGAGTAGCTGCTGAATCAGCGTAGCGGCAACTCAACGTACATGTTGTCATTGTGCTGCTCCACTGAGACATTATTCAGATACAAACGGACGGGCAGTGGGCCTAGCAACAGTTTCTGTCCTTTACCCAACTGAAGCAGAGGCTGGAACAGTTCAGCCATGATATAAGTGTAGACTACAACTCAAGGTCTTGTTACAGGTGTTTTACCTTTGAATTAAACCTGTGACTCTTGAGTTAATACCTCGTCTAGCCGACCACCAGAGCTCCCGGCTCGGTGCCAGGCTATATTTGCCGCTCTCTTAAAGGTGAGGCTAAGGACTTACTGCTGGCTAGATGGTTTTACAGACTTGGCTCCAACTAGAAACTGCTGCATGCTTCCTTAATTAGCTTAGAGGATGTGGAAAGAACATTTGAAAGTCACATGTTTGACCATCTACCAAAAATATTCTCTGCATCGCTTCTGTAACTGTGTGTTTAAATTATTTTATAATGCATGTAGTTGCTTTAATCTACACTGACCTCTAGTGGAGATTGATCGTACTTGCCAGTTTTCATGAGAAAGTATATTTCTCAATATATTTCAATTTTGTAATTTTTCCTTTCCTAATGCAGCCTCACTTCCTATATCATTTCTACACCTTCTGTATTTTCTGTGATGTTCCCACTTCTCTTGCAGTGTTGTGTTTGTCTTTCTCCCTTCTCCACCTTCTTCCTCATTCTCTTTCTTCTCTCCCAGTGGGCTTCTAGCCGTCCAGCACCTGCTCGCTGGCACTGTGAAATTCAAAGTCCACTCACTCTGCACTATATTCATGTCATAAATAATACATTGCTTCAGGGTTTGTTTTTGTACTTTGGCAAAATAATGTACATTTTCCAGCATTGTTATCTCAAAATCACCAAACAGACGTGTTGCCATTTAATGTATCAGCGGTTGTTGTTTTTAAAATGTCCTTAACACCAATGTCGCTGTTCCACATGTATTGTGTGTTGTCACGGGGCATAACAGCAACTCCTAACAGCTTTTTTTACAAGACATGTTATCATAGCACAAAATGAACATAAAGGGATGACATACTGTAATGGGCCTCATTCAGGCCGGTTGAATGGATAATTGAGGATCGAGGATTTTTTTGTAAACCTTTACAAAAGCAAAAACTAAACACGCCTTATCAAAACAGCTGGTTCACAATGACATTAGTTTGTTTAGGTGTGTGTGTCCAAATCATGGAATAAGTAGTCATATATTTGACTAAAGATGAATTAACAAGGGTGTACAAATAAAACATTACACTTTTGAATTGAAAAAAAACCCAAAAATATTGCCAGCAAAATATATATAAAGTTCAAAATCTGAAATAACTTATTGAGACATTATAGCTATTTTTTCAGAATTATAGGTATTATTTTATTTTATTATTGGAGTAGTATGTATATACAGTAAATGTTGGTTGGTGCTTATATTTGCACAATATGCACTGCTAAAAGTTCAGCATAGGACATATAACGTTTTATTTTGAACCAATTTAACAAGTCACAGTTATTTGTTGATAATATTATAACCTGAAAATGTGAAATTCATACTAACTTCCAATACAATTTAGTGGAGTACAAATTACATTATTTCAAGCCAAAGTTTAAAGTATCAGAACAGAAGTACAAAATTATACTTCTTCAGGTTCAGGCACAGGTACAAACTATTGTGTGTTACGCCCACAGAAGGAGGGGACCCGGCCATTATCTCCTAATGTAGCATAGTCATAACAAATACACGCTGAGCGCAGGTCCTGATCTCTCCTGTGCTGGGCATGTGGATATTTAAGTCTGCGGTCATCCTGAATGGCTCTGAGGAGGGCATAGGAGGCTTATATGCTCTCATCCTCATGTCAATATTCCCACTCTCCTACTGGCTGTTTATGAGGAAAGGTGAGTGCAATACATTATTTGCATACAGTAGCAGACTCAACAGAGAAGACAATAACACAGGTGTCTTTTTAAGTAGAAAAATAAGTTAAAGGTATATTAGGGTGAAGTTGCATATCCTCTTATGAATGAGTGTGTGAAACCAAGTATGTCGGGGTGTCAAAAACAACTGCCGCTGAATTTTACCTATGGCAAACAAGTTAAATCATTATGTTTTATTCGGGGCTTCAGTGTCTGATCTTCGCCCTTTGTGCCCACTAGATGTCCTAGTCTAGCCAACATAGGATTTCAAAACGCCTCCTCTTTTATTTGTTTCCAGCTCCCAGTGTATTGTATCTGTATTGATCGTCGATGTGGCTCAGCTCACGGTGTGACATGAGAAGCAAAGTTAACATGTTTGCCCAGACATCTATCGTGTTATTGATTTCAAATGTATGTTCATACGAGTCCTAACACGATGCCATAGTGTCGATTGAAACGTGGCTAAAGAGTGATTGCGTTCTTAGTGTGCCTGTGATTTTGTGTGAGAGTGTATTTATGACTTCCTCTCTCCGAAGCACGGTCGGTCAAGCCTCATTGAAGCACAGATCGATAGACATGTTCTCCAATTAGCACATTCTGTAGATTAGAGAATGTAACATGCAATGATCAATACAGCAAGACACAGCCATAGAATCTTAGTTGTCATGTAGTTTCGACCTTCCTAGCTGTGAAAAAAGTATTTTTATGTACAACAAGATAAAAATGCTCGAGGCCTGAAATCTGTCATAAATCCTTATCTGCTGCAGTCACGATGTGTCTCACTGAGAGGATCTGAAAAAGCTGAAATGTTAGATCCCTTTTTCGTAACATTCCCCTGAGGCTTTATGTGTGACATATTTATATATATATATAGAGCCACATAAATACTGAGGTATGAGTCAATGAAGCCATTCACTTAATGTAGTCATAAAGCCATCAGCACAAAGTGAACAGCACTCTTCAAAGTTTAGCACGTATCAATTGGCTCGCTTTCCTTCAGTGCTCACGTCCGACGGCATATCTTACAGTATTTTTAGCAGCGGAGGAATTTGGAAAAATCAATAGCAGCCAAAGGGGAAGAAGTGAGGTCATGTTCTGTTTGAAGATATTCTGAATGTCTTGTATGAATTATGAAACAAAAGACAACAGTTATCAGTCAATAGAGCAACCTTAGCTACTGTGTATTTAAGGTTCTTTATACAAATCATTTTGTAGGGAATTGATACTAAGCTGTATCGCTTACATTTTGAAAAAAGCAAGGTCCTCTTCATTGTTATCAATATTTTCTTTGTGCCCCTTGGCTTCAAAATCCTTCAGTACCCACCCCCTAACATTTGAAAAAGAATGTAACTTTATATTAGGGGTGACTCATAGTTTTACTTCACTGTTTTACTTACTGATGAAGAATAAACTGAATCTCTAATTTATTGTTGATACTCTTCATGCTATAGATAACATGCAAAATATTCCAACATAACAGGCTAAGATAATTCACAAACCTTCACAAATTGGGAAGAACAGGAAGGTACTGAGTTTCTTAAAACACAACCAAATACTTTTGAAGCAAAACATAAAACAAATGTAATATCAAAGCCACATCTTGCTATACTCACCAACGTTTGAAATGCAGTTTTGTCTGAGAGGAATATATCTATACATCTATACAGCATGTGGCACTGTGGAGGGGAACATTTTACAATAAATGGGGCGAAGCCTGCGAGCTAGTTCAGGCAGGCAACTCGAGCACTTATCCTGCATTCATACATAACGCCCCTTTCCACTCTACAACCAACCAAACAGAGTCTCCTTTATATGCCGCTCTATTTAACCTGCCAGATATCTCTCTATGCTTTGCTTGCTGCTGCTATTGCTGCATCTACTCTACGTCGCTGCTGCTTGCCTGCCCCACCACCACCCCAGCTTCCACCTGTAGGCTCTGGGGGTTAGTTATTTAATCATCACTCATCGTGCTATGTATATCTGTGGAGTGATGAAACCCGAGCCTAGTCGCCAAACTCAACTATATGCTGCTTCTAATAAACACGTTAAAGAAACACGTGAGTTGTCTGACTGAACAACTGTTTGCTCCTGTCGTGTTAGTTTCTCTCACTTTAGTGTTCCCAGTCAAATTTGACTGGTCTGTTTTAATTGCTCTTATATTAACACACATTAATCTTCACCAAATCTCATTAACTCCCTTTTAAGAAGTAAACAATGTCTCAGACTGCTGGTTCATGAATAATTGTAGTGAATATACAAAGAATAGACCCTAAAAATATATTCGGAAATTAACATTTTGTCGATTAGTTTGAATGGTAAATGGACCTGTTTCTCTGAGCTTTTTAATTGATCAGTTAGTTTTAGGCAGTCATTTCGTATTAAATTAATGTAATATTGAGTTATTAAATTAATGGTAATATTGCCAACCGTGGCCCTGAAAGAGTAAATATGCGCTACTTGTTTGTCTCATTTTGAAGAAATTCCTCCTCTAAAGAAAGTAAGGGTAGGAGAATATTGATAGAGGGCACATCTGCAGGTCCAATTTTCTCTCCTGACAGCCAGAATTAGGTGAAAAATCCTCCTGGAGAGGAGAGGTGCTGGAGGGTAATAAAGAATAGATGTCTCCTCCCTTTGAGATTCGCAGATCACCACAAAGAGGGACCTGACCTTACACACTCAGGCTCTTCAGTTTGTCCTTCCTTTGTTGCTTCATGTTCTGTTTCTGTCTTATCTTACTTCTCATTACTCTCCCCTGCCACCATGTCTCATGCAACAGCCTGCCTCTTCTTCTTCTTTCCTTCCACCGCTCTGTTTCTCCCCTCCAACGATAACACTTCAATCAATAAGTGTGCAGAGAAATCATTTTTGAACCAACAAGTCAGGCTCAGATTTCTCTCTCTCTTTTGAGAGCGTGTGTTGAACATTCCTTTGTTTACAGTATGTCTGCAATTTGAGCGCAGCTTGAATTAAGCCGGTATACATTACTGCCATAGAGTGAGGAAAAATGGCTCTGTTGTGACTTGGTGTTTGTTTGCCTACAGTACACACTATAAACGAGAAGAGTGAGGTGATAAGATTAGGTTTCCCGTTACCTTGCCTGAACCATGTGTGTGTTTGTGTGCTTGTATGCATTACCTGGTTTCTGTGTCAGACTTCTCCGTGAATGAGGCATGTTGCGCAGGAAATGACCATAACAGGCTTATACTTATAGTTCTGTAACAGACAAGAGCTGTCATCTTCATGTACTTTGTTTTTAAAACCAGCAGTTCTACTTTCGGAAAGGGTGTGTAAAAACACTGATTGCTTTACAAAAGTTATTTTAAAGATCCCATTAGGCTACATGCTTTTCTGGTTATTACCCGTCCCCTTGTCTGTTATGTAGCTTTTTATGCATGTAACGGTCTGCAAAGTCACAAACCCTCAAAGTAAAACTCTAACACAGAAAATATGTGTCTATGCTGCTCCAGAATGCCTCGTTGGAGATTTTTCTTTTTCCATTTTCTTCTTCCTGGTCTAAGTGACGTAACGACGACCAAATGGACCAATCCGTGGAGCTCCTCACACACACACACTGACTCAGCCTTATCTTTTCTCAGGCTGTGAGTGTGTGGCGAACTGTGTGGCGAACTGTGTGGCGAACAGCCTGGCTGTGAGTGTATGTGTGTGCTCGGGTTGAGTTCCGTGATGTGACGCTGTCTCGCAGTTCCCACGCAGCAACCAGGAAACGACCCCAGTAATAGAGCTCACACTGTCCGCTCCTCGATCATCAAAGGGCGGAGCAGCGAGCCCCGCAACGTCCCTCCAACACGGCACCCAGACCCCACGCAGCATTCTCATCTGTTTGTCATTACTGGTGTCCTTTTCTGGTTGCTAATGCCATTGTAACACATAATCACTGATGTTCCGCTGTAACGGTGGTGGACTCATCAGAACAAAGTGGGCGAGCTGACCAATCAGAGCACAGTGGGCTCATAGGGAGGGGGGGCAGGAGCTCCAACAAGCCGTTTAGGACAGAGTGAATACACATACTGTACAGAGATGCTGTATGAGAAAACAATGTGAGTTTGGAAAATTGAACAATGTAAATCTATTCTAAACCTCAACAATGGAATTATGATCAGTAGAAATGGCCATGTCATGGGACCTTTAAGGTCTTTCTGGGGAAAAGTGTATTTTTTCCCCCACCCTGGCACAAACCATATCTGAACAATTCACTTTCTTCTGTATTTTAATAGAAAGCAGAACTTGTGAAGAATATGAATCATAAAGTATAACACCTAGCCTATATATATATATAGGCTAGGTGTTATACTTTATGATATATATATATATATATATATATATACACAATACAAGTTTATTTACTGCTCACACATTCTTCTTGAATGTATGACACCAAAAACAAACTAGATCTTTATTCTTATCCAGCAGATGTCTTAAATGACCTTATAGTTTCCTAATAATGCATGATGTTGGTCAGGACTTTGTTAGGGACTAAACATTTTACACTAACCTTACATTGTGGGACCCTTTGTGACCACTATGTGTTAAAAAGACTCAGGCAACAGTACAGAAAGACACATTTGATAAATTGTAAAGGGTGTTGTATGTAATTGTAAACAGACTGAGTTCTATCGTTAAAACCCTCAGGCTCAATAGCACTGCAGCTACTGTATGTATCTAAAATATGTTGCATTTCAATCCAAAAATACTTTCCCAATTGAACCCTGATAGAAACACATTTCATTAGATCAAGCAGTGCATTTACCAGCAGGCATAAGGACTGCAAAACAGTTATCCCTACAATGTCAACACACACTTGGGATGGGAATTTAATTCAGATAAACATAAATATATGTTCTTTCCATTAGTGAAATATGGCTTTTCACCTTTTTTTTCTAGTTACCAAGGAAACCACATTGGACAAATCAATGAAGATAATATCACTGGAGAGGGAGGGTATACCTAAACTCCCTCACCCCCCCAAACAATCCCTGTATCACTTTGAGTGTGAGTCTGGCGCTCTCTCTCTCTCTCTCTCTCTCTCTCTCTCTCTCTCTCTCTCTCTCTCTCTCTCATGGTTAGCCTTTCTCCCTCGCTCTCATTTTCTATGCCATCTCCCACTCATCCTCTCCCCCTCTTGTTATCTGCTGCCTCGCCCTCACTCACTCTCTCTTCCCCCTCACAACACTCGCTTCCTGAAAACCACTGCCAAAGGACCAGCAGGCGCAGCACATCCCAAGTGTCCATTACTCAACGGAGGCCTACAAGAAGGAAAGAAGAGGAGAAAAGCTTAAACTTTAGTCCAGGTGTGGTGGTAATCTGTAGCTCTGTCTGGCAGCCTATAGCTCCAGCAGTATGGCCTCACTCAGGGACTAAGAAGGGTCAGATTTTGGACTACTTTAGTACTACATAGTATTCCACTTTCCATTATAGTCTCAAGTTAGAATACTTGATTGGATTGAAGTGGATAAAAGTAAGTGGAAGCAGACTCTTAGCTGAGCTGAAGTTGAACGCTGCTCAAGTTGGGTGGAGTTGGACCGGGGGTCGTGTTGCTGGTTGGACTCGACCCGGCCTGAACCGACCTGGCTCGGAGGCGCAGTGCTGGGCGATGACAGACGGTAACCAAAGATGTTGAGTCTGGATGGCTTGGAGATGATCGCTTTACTGGTGGTCATGGGTCTCTTCATCAAAGTCCTGGAGCAGTTTGGGATGTTCGAGCCTGTCGGAGGGGAAGGTAAAGGGCTTTTTCAGAGATGTGTGGGTTTAATAACGGGACGATAATGGTAGAGTAAAAACTGAGATTTTAAGGATGTGGGTGTAGGACTGTGTGCATTAACAGATATCTGCAGTACCCATTACCTCTGGTCGTGAGTAGCCATGCAGTCCTGTTTTAGGGTAACCAGTGCAACTGTGGGCCACACAACTCTCTCTTTCTTTCCCTCCCCTCACTTTCCCTCTTTCCCTCACACACACAAACACACAGTAACTTTAGCTGTGTGTGAGGCCTTCCTCTGCCCCTGGGGTGTTTGCTTTTACCCTTTAATCGATAACACTTTGGACAGAGTGGGTCTGAGTGCTGTAGAGGAACTTGTCTAGCTGAGGGAATGTCAGCCTCACTCTCAGTGCTCTCATTAGCCTATGGCCTTTAGTATGGAGCTGTATCAAGAGAGGATAATTTCCTTTGCTGCGGATCATAGATCAACATTTTTTGTGGTGAAGTTAGCTTAATGTGATTTGACAAACATAATTCAGTTAAAAAGTGTTACACTTAACAATATTTTCACCATTAGAGCTATGAACAAGGGAGGGACCCCCTTATTGATTTGTGGTGAATCAGCAGGAGAAGCATATACTCAATTAGAAGGTCTATTATTCACAGATGTTTAATTATAGCTTGGTACAACTTAGCTTACAACATTTCAAATTGCAAATGCCTGTAAATGAAGGGTTGACTGAAAAAGGTCCTTGTCCCGCCCTGGCTCACCCCCAGGATCCCTCACCACCCACCAGGGCCTTTTTGGCTTGTCTTATCTGGATGACCCATGCTTTGTCCCATCTAAATCTAATCTACTTTACCTTGTTCACGCTTGCTTATCTCAGCTCTCTTAGTGACAACAGGGAAAATGGGATTCTTATCTCCATTGTTACTTTTTGTTTTATTCACTTTACTCCGAGAGTGCTCTGTGCACATTGGGCATCTAGATACAGGAGCAGTCTGACAGGAACCTGAGTTTTCTTCTCATTTCCTCTAAAAAAAACACTTAATAGTAATTAATAGATTAAGAATTTCTTATGGATGCTACACTATTTGAGACAATCTCCATCCCTGGCGCACATGCTGGACTGCACCCAGTAGCCAAGGTGGGCCAAAAGCCCTGTCATTTCAGAAAAGTTCCCCTTGGAAAAATATCAACTATGCTCTGCGTACACATGCATGCATGCACACACAAACAAACACACACAAATACAGGATGCATCATGTGTACCCCCATTACACTGTAAGCATCAGTTTTCACAACATTGTGATCGTTCTTTATGGGATAAGTGGGACTTAACAAGCGTGTGTGTATGCGTGCCAACTCTCTTATAAGTACTTAAGCTAATGAATTTTGTTTTTATTGAAGGAATTTGGTAGAAATGGCAGAACCACTGTATTACTCAGACTATCTGCATAATCATGCACTCACCAATGCACACTATAAACAGTATTAGGGCACGTGATATACACTTGATATACACATGCCTACATGGGTACGTGAGTTATGGTCATGTATAAAGCAACTTTTATCCTATATATCAGCGGTGTCCAAAATGTTTCACTGAGGGCCACATACCCAAACACATACAAAAGGCTGAGCCCCTCAGGTTTATTGCCTCATAAGTTAAGTTATAAGTTAACATAATCAATCAAATGTTGGTAAAATGTATGCTTGACACTTGAATATGCTTTAAGAAAAAAACTTCCTACATCACAGCTTTCCATAGGATTTCATTTTTTTTGGTTGGCAAAAGAACAAACAGAAACCTCCGATTGCTGATAACATTCCTTTTTTTATCAACTAAGATTTGTTTGAAAATGTTTTCAACTTTATTTGACAGATTATTTTGATAAGTGGGCTTCTTAAAACATTAATACTGTGTAATATAAATATTTAAGACGCACAATATAGGAAAAGCACACGATTCATGTGTGGGCCACATTCCATTATACTTTTAGAATGTGCTGCGGGCCAATTCAAAATGGAACACGGGCCGCATTTGGTTTGGACATAGTTTGGACACCTCTGCCATATATGTTCAACATACTGGTAACATCATGAGGCGGTTACTCTAGTATTTTGACCATATGTTTCTTTATGAAACTGTCACACCTTCATTTACAGTCATTTCTAAGCTGTCCCTTCTCATATTAATCCTTCGCCAAGCCATCTTTACTCATCCATTCTCCATAGATTTTTTTATTCTGCTTGACCTTTCCACTTTAATAGTCTTGGTTTGGCTGCTTGTGTGGCAACGGTTTCATTTACTTCCCTCTCAGGCCATCGATCTGCTGACGTGAGTTGGCATGACAGCCATAACTGCTTGTGTTTGCTTTGGTATGATACAAATAAAACAGAAGTTAGAAAGTTAGCAGTGGCTATTGAAATATGTTTCACTGTTTTGTGAATTCAACTTTCAACAAAGGGACGTCCGTTTAGGAAGAGAAAAATAAAAATGTATTCTCATCTTTCTCTTGCCAGACTCCTACTGAGTCATTTTCTGTTGGGAAAGAGCGAGACAAGGGAAATAAAGACACCGTTTAACTCTCATTACTTTACTTAGCTATTGTTGACCTTACGCTGATTAACACACAAATACAAACACTGCTTGAAAATACTTTTTATATTCTGTGACCAAGGTTATTAATTTTTTTTAAATGCTAAATCTTCAAAATAGAGATTAAGCTATACCAGGGCATTTCACACTTTTCTTTCACCACTTTATTCTTAGTAATGTGATAGGACTAAACAACATAAATATTTTAGAAATATATTAGACATAGCCTATGTTAAACCTATTTACTAGGGATGCTCCGATCGATCGGTCACCGATCGAGATCGGCCGATACTCACTCTCTACCGATCGAGATCGGCTGATACTCACTCTCTACCGATCGATCGGTGCTCTCTAAACATGCCGATCGCGAGATGTAAAATACATGAATATTTTCTCTGTGCGCGGCAAAACAAGCTCGCCAAAATGGCTTTACCAGTCTGGCAGTAGTTTAAGGTGTCCGAAAAAGACAGTAAAATAGCGGTATGCAACGTGTGTGAAGCAGAAATCCAAGCTTTTTCCAAAGCCGCTGTATGGACGGGCCGGGGGGAGGGGGAGACAGAGGGAGAGAGGAAAAAGAGAGCGCTTCCGCTCATTTCTCCCTTGTTATTATCCAAAGTGAATGTAAACTTGAATAATGTGTACATCATTTGAATGTAATAATTAAGTTGATTGTTGTTTGTGGAAGCTCCAGTGAATGAGCCCCATTAACTGAGTTTTAACCATCACTTTAAATGGAAGATTTAAAGTGATGTTTAAATCTTCCATTTAGGCCCCGCCCACTCGATCGAATCGGCGATTTGTATCGGCCGATACTGTTTCCGGCGATCGGAGCATCCCTACTATTTACAGCATCTCAACACAGAGTAATCATGGTACAAAACAAACTCTTGGATCAATTAAATAAGCTGCAATTAACACTGTATTTAAACTAAAATATCTAAGGGAAATCAAGAAAAGTGGCTAATCTCAGCACACACACACACACACACACACACACACACACACACACACACACACACACACACACACACACACACACACACACACAAGGGGGATGTCCAGTGCCTTGCTCAAGGGCACCATGGCAGGGCAGGAGGTGAACTGGGACCTCTCCAAGTAGCACTCCACACTTGAACCGGCGACCCTACGGCTCACAGTCCAAGCCCCTACTGACTGAGCCACTACCGGACCTAAAATATATATGTCTTCATACTGTAGGTATACAAAGTGTGTGTGTGTGTGTGTGTGTGTGTGTGTGTGTGTGTGTGTGTGTGTGTGTGTGTGTGTGTGTGTGTGTGTGTGTGTGTGTGTGTGTGTGTGTGTGTGTGTGTGTGTGTGTGGTCAGCAGAGGACGCTAATGGAGGATGCAGGTTGTGTTTGACTGTGTGTGTGGTTGTATGTTTGCACACCGTTTAGAGCAGAGGTGCCCAGTACGTCGACCGCGGTCGGGGGCAATGCTGGTAGATCGCGAGTCGTTCATAAAAAAAAAAAATCCAGCTCCGTTAAAATAGACAAAACAGCTTTTGATTCCTCCTCCCTTGGCCTCCCTGCCACTTAATTCAGGAGTTGACTTGATTGACAGAAAAAGCGACCTATTGCTTTCCAGTCTGTTAACCCAGAATGCAAAGCGATACAAAATCAGTCAAGTGCCGGGAGAGACAAACAACAAAATGAGTGCGGGAATGAGCAAAAAGCTAAAGACATACCACTTCCACACAGAATGGGAAGGAGAATCTTTTTTGTGATGTCACATTGAAAGGTTATTTGCCTTATTTGTAAAGCAAGCGTCGCTCTGCCAAAGAAAGGTAACGTGGAGAGGCATTATCGGAGTGTTCACAAGGCATATGACAGCGACTTCCCTCCGAGTAGCGAGTTGAGAAAGAGAAAGGTCATGTATTATTGCTACACAAACATTATCTCTTAGTCTTAGTGTCGACAACTCGTTTCTAACATGCAAAAAGACAAACAAATGCGTCTATGGTCGGTGTATTTTCTATCTTTCCAATCCAGAAGAGATCTCTCTCTCCCCCGTCTGTTTGCAAGGGGGCGGGGCAGTTTACACACACGCAGCTCCTACATGCAGCAACACACGGAGGAGATGGTGGAGAGAAGCGCTCCAAGGTGTGGTTACATGTTACCCGTCTTGAGGTGGACAATGCTCGTCACCAAAAGTGTTTAGCATGTAAGCGCGGTAACACGAGCAATTTGTCTAAACATTTAGCAAAAGTGCACCACATTCAGACGGAGGAATGCACCGGGTTCGACTGTCTTTCTCGTAGCTCTGTAGCCCCATCCACGAGTGACGTTTCCACGTCAGGTGTTATGTATGCTAGCAACAACACACGGAGTTAACTACATTATACAAACATGGGTTAATGATTAGAGGTAACTGAGTTATTTATTTTGTTAAAGTTTCAGCTATTCTGTTTACAGTTCTGTCATCACATTATTTAATACGATTTGTTAAAACATTGTTGTTTCTTTTGATGTGAAATATTATTTATTTAATTCAAATAAAAAGCAATGTTAATTTTGTTCACAATTTGTTCAGTTAATTTAATAATATATGTATTTTTGAATCAAGTATTCATCTTTATTGTCTTCATTGTTAGTTTCCACATGCCTAAAACAACCTCAAACTAAATCTAAAAGTTGATGGCTAAATAAGAGCGTTTGAGAAATTGTGCAAGGCACACAGCAGTAGTCCGAATAGTCGATTAATCGTTTCATTAATCTATAGATTAATCGATAATCAAATTAGTTGTTTGTTGCAGCCCTATTGTAGTTATCCCATGTAAAAATAAAACGTGTTATTCAGCAACCCTTGCAATTTGGGATTTTATTTTTGGTTGGTAGACCTCGGTTAGCTGGTCATTTCAAAAGTAGCTCACCAGCCAAAAAAGTGTGGGCACCCCTGGTTTAGAGTCTGTAGGGGTCTGAAGACATTATAACTCTCACATCTGATGATAGTCTGCCAGTCTCTTAAAGTAATCACTCAAAAGAAGTAATTAATATCATCCTGACCTCATGTTTTGTACACTCATTAATTTCTTGAGCTTATTAAATACCACTCTAAGAGGTCAGGTTTCACTCTGTTGGGGAAAGATTAAACAAAGGAAGGCACGTAGAGACTGTTGCTTCTTTCAGCGGATTGGACAACAAGCATCCTGGTTGTGGCAAACCTTATAAACAGTAATGAAACTGTAGTGAGTGTGGAGGAGAGTGTCCTTGTTGTCCTTGTCTAAGGCTCTTTCACTCCCTGCCCCTCTGATAGCCAGCTAGAAGATGAGCGCATCGGAGCAAGGAGGATCAAAGAAGCTACTTAATACACAACGCTCTCTATCCCCCCTACGCCATTACTCTCTCTCTTTCTATTTGCCTCCCTCTCCCCACTCTACTGTTGCTGTTTGTGTTCTTGTTTTCTCCGACTCTCCTTATTTGATTATAGTTGTAGGTGCTGTATGTGTGTGTGTGAGAACTACACACTGTGTTTATATTACAGGTGCTCTGTGGTTAAAAGAACATAACTTATTGTTGTGCTTTCCTTCTGTCATATGCCTGCAGAAAGATGACAACAATGAGAACTAGAGAATGCAATTCCTGAAGAAATTGCTAGTGGGAATGCTTTATGCTGAAAATCTGACGCTGAACTGCTATGCTGAAATGTAATGTGTAAGAAGAAAGTGAAGAATTTAGATTGAAATGATACATGAACACTGGGGGCTTGAATGTGTGATAAGAGAATTAAAGAAAGTAAAAAGGCTTGGAAAAGCAGCAGAATATTTGAACTAACTTGATGGTGAATGATCTGTCGCCATGGCAACGGCATTTGACACCCCATAATATGCTTAGATGTGTTGATGGCTGCATCGTTACCAAACCTGTGAAGTTGTGGGCCGTTTGGAGCATTTTCACGGAAGTTATGAGAAAACTGTGCTTCATAGCGAGGATTGTGTTGCCAAGGCAACAGTATTTGAAGAAATCTTAAAACTGTCAAATAGACGTCTTCACGGCTGGACTATTAGCACACATGTGAAGTTTGAGCACTTTTTGACCATTTTCATAGGAGTTATAGCAATATTGTGTTTTACGACAAGGGATGCATTGCCATTGCAACAGCTTTTGAGGAAAACTCACTAATGGCACATATACATGTTGAGGGCTGGACCATTAACTGTCATCTGAAGTCTGGTGGTGTTTTGACCATTTTCATATGAGTTACGACAACATTGTGTTTTTTGGCGAGGGATGCGTTTCCATGGAAACAACCTATGGTGAGATCTCAGATTTGGCATGGAGCTGTTGAGGCACGGACCGGTGATATACAAGCGAAGTTTGGGGGACGATCGGACCGTGTCCATTGGAGTTACAGCGACATCGTGTTTTACAGCGAGGGATGCGCTGCCATGGCAACAGCTTTTGAGGAAAACTCAATAATTGCACATGGACATGCCGAAGGCTGGACCATTAACTATCATCTGAAGTCTGGTGGTGTTTTGACTATTTTCATATGAGTTGCGACAACATCTTTTTTTTGGCGAGGGATGCGTTTCCATGGAAACAGCTTATGGTGAGATCTCAGATTTGGCATAGAGCTGTTGAGGCATGGACCTGTGATATATAAGTGAAGTTTGGGGGATGATCGGACCGTGTCCATTGGAGTTACAGCGACATCGTGTTTTATGGCGAGGGATGTGTTTCCATGGAAACGGCATATGATGACACCCCATAATTGACATAGAGCTGTTCAGGGCTGGACCATTAACTATTATCTGAAGTCTTGTGCTGTTTTGACCATTTGCATGTAGGTATCACGACAACATCCTAAATCACAACAATGCAGAAACTCTAATCCATGCTTTTATCACCTCCAGGCTGGATTACTGCAATTCCCTTTTATCAGGCTGTCCAAACTCATCATTAAAGACCCTTCAATTCATACAAAATGCTGCAGCATGGGTTTTAACAGGAACAAAGAAGATGGACCACATCACTCCTGTTTTAGCAGCATTGCACTGGCTACCAGTTAAGTCCAGGATTGATTTTAAAATACTTTTACTCACATACAAAGCGCTAAATGGTCAGGGACCATGTTACCTACAGGATCTTGTAATCTCCTATTGCCCCTCTAGGGCATTAAGTTCCCAGAGTGCAGGTCTGTTGGTGGTTCCCAGAGTCCACAAAAAAAGGTCAGGTGCTAGAGCTTTCGGCTACCAAGCCCCGTTCCTCTGGAATTAACTTCCAGTGACGATTACGGCTCGTCCACACAGCGGCGTGCATTGACGCTTGCCGGCGGGCGTGTCTGACACTCGACCAACAACCAATCACATGAATCTCCCGCCCCTGACACACAAGCAGCGGTTTGATTGGCTAGAGCTTGTACTGGCATATGATTCGATTGGCTGATGCTTCTGCCGAGGCGTCAAAAGTTGAACATTTCTCAACTTTTGCAGCGAGCCACGACAGCAACGCTCCGTGTCGCTTCCCACGATGCAGTTTGGCGAAAAGTGACGTCACCCCATTCAAAGTGAATGGTGAAGCGTCAACGCACGCCGCTGTGTGGACGGGGCCGTTAGGGAGGCAGACAGTGTCCACACATTTAAGAGTAGGTTAAAGACTTTCCTTTTTAGTACAGCGTACAGTTAAGACCTTTTATACATCCTCATGGACCCTTCGTTTTATGGAATTGTATTTATTGTACTCTAACTGTATTTGTGTCGTTGTGTTATGTTTCTTTTTAAATTGGTATTTTCACATTGATCTTATAAGATATGTTTGTTGTTTTTACATTGCCAATTGTGTTTGTTGACTTGTGAAGCCCTCTGAGAGAAATAGGATTTGGGATTTTGGGCTATATAAATAAACTTGAATTGAATTGAATCATGTTTTATGGCGGGAATGCGTTTCCATGGAAACGGCATATGGTGAGATCTCAGATTTGCAGTAGAGCTGTTGAGGCATGGACCTGTGATATACAAGTGAAGATTGGACCGCGTCCATTGGAGTTACAGCGACATCGTGTTTTGTGGCGAGGGATGCGTTGCCATGGCAACAGATTTTGAGGAAAACTCACTAATGGCACATAGAGCTGTTGAGGGCCGGACCATTAACCATTATCTGAAGTCTGGTGCTGTTTTGACCATTTGCATAGGTATCACGACAACATCGTGTTTTATGGCGAGGGATGTGTTACCATGGTAACACCACATTACGTAACATCAGATTTGATGTAGAGCTGTTTAGGGCCAAAGTGTTAACCATCATGTGATGTTTGGTGGCATTCTGAGCATGTCAGGTGGATCATCATGTCATATCTCCAACACACAGGTGTTTATGTTTGAGCTAACAACGTTATGAAACACATGTGCTTGAGCCCAGAGATCAAAGGTTTCCATGGTGAGAGGAGAATCTTTCCATTGTTCTGAATGAGAGATAAACCTCTTACATGTGAACGTTTTGTTGAAGAACCGTAACAGATATCAATGACATTTCAACGAGTGAAGCATCTCAAGGAGATGTGCTTTCTGTGTACTTTCGGGTCAATAATGGGGCCTTTTTGGTAGATTAACTAAAGGTGTGCGGCTACTGCTGTGAGGAAAGATCAGCCTGAATTTACAATGGTTCTTAATGGAGACATGTTGAAAGCTTTGTCACTTCACGCCACTTCATTTAATTAATTTTGCTTAATTTTATTTTTATTTTTATTTAAGCTATTTTCAAGCTACGAGATGTTTTCCTACGTTTCTCATGAACAATTATGTCTCAGGAGTGTAGGGTTTGGGAATTATGGCAGGTTTAAAAAATAAATATGAAGGCAAGCTTTCCTCCACTCTACTTGTGACCTCACGCACTCTAGCCTTAACAAGCTTCGCAATACACACTAATGTTAAAATCTGAAGAAGTCCTCTTTACCAAGGTCTGAACAATGTTTAATATTTTTAAAAGTATGAATCTGATTTAAAAGTTGTGTAACACGAATAATGTCAGAAAGATGTGTAACATTTTAAAGTTGGAATGAGGTTTCTGAGTGAAAGTATGAAGGAACAGTTAGCAGTTGAAGTCGCAAGAAGATTTTTTCAAGTCTGAAGAGTTTCTCCATTGGCTTCCATGTTAAAAATGTGATGAATTATGGGATATATCTCGGCAATTATGAAAGTTATGAATGAGAAAAAGTAATAGCCATCGATTCCCGATCGAGCTGAACATTTTGATGTTTGAACGGAGTTTCTGCGATGTGGAATGTGGGAGCAGAAGAGGGACAAAATAACCCAGCGGAATAAGAATAAAGAATTTGCCCTTGAAAATATACCTTGCTAACTTATTTCATTTTGAAAGACTTGCATCAACACAGTTTAGCCTTGTGTTTGAAAACCTTTTCCCATATTATGCAGCTTAATGTATAAATGTTCTGGCAGTTTTTGTTGTCACACTTATATGAGAAAAAGCTATTTTAAATAACTACAGAAAATATTCTGTCATAGCTTAAATTGGATCAAGCAGCATTAATCTCAAGTAATGACCTGTCCTTTGGGAAGAATCATTAATACGGAGAGTAAATGTTTTTAATTTCCTAGCAAATAGTCTCATGTATCGGCTTGAACAAAAGTAACCTTAGGATTGTTCTTTGGCACAAAAATAAAGTAGCATTCGGCCAATAAGAACAGACACTGGTAAACATCATTGAACAATGAAACAGTACGACAACAAGAAAAACACATGACTTCTGAAGTTTCACTTTTTTAAATCCATCCTTACATGTTATGGTTGTTGGTGATGAAGATTTTCTCTATCTTTTCCTTTATGTCTGCTTTTTTTTCTCTTTAGCTGTGTATGCTATGTTGTTTTGCAGAGGTTGGGGGATGAGTTTATCCTTATTTATTTATAACTTAAGGAATGAAGGCCTTGCTTTATCTGTTCACAAAAGGTGATTGACTCATCGATAAACATTAGAATGCTCAATATTTTTAAGGGGTCAGTGTTAAAAATGTAACATAAAGTAAATGAGTAGACTCAGAAATGTGTTTTTTCTCTAAATGAGTCCTAAAAAATCTACCCACATTTTTACTCCCTAGCTTTCCCAGTCCCTAGAAAGTACACACTCTCAATGACACACGCGCAGTATTTATCAGCCTTGCAGCTGGATTCCCCTTTTTCAAAACGTTTATGTTTGTGCAGACATGCTATTGATTTAACTGTCATTTCATCTCCATTCACGGCTGGATCCCAATAAACATTTAGATAACTTTCCTGTTTGCTGCTGCCGTCTGAGTTCAATGTTTTTCTGCCTTTTGCTCAACATTGCAAAGTCTTGTTTGTCTAAAAGTCTGGTTGGTTGCTCTGTTGCTTTGACAGTAATCTCCCTTAAAGATTTGTCTTAATGGCCTTTTTAGAGGCAGATCTTTCAACAGCTGAAACCATACCTTTAGAGAGCACTGTGCAGAGATTCAAACCCTTTTAGCTTGCACAAAGTTTTTTCTGTAATATCGACCCATTCAGGATGTTTACGTGATTTGGTTCCTGGCAGGAAACAGCAGAGTAGAGTGTTTATGATTTGATGGAAACACATTAAGAGCACTGGTGTGAGTGATGCAAACCCAATTTCATCAATTTACACTATTTAAAAACACAACATGTATTTTAAAGAAGCATTGATGCAGCTTTGTGCCAGAAAAAAGGCATCAAAGTACAAAAGCTGTAATGATGTTTGCTCTGCTTAAGGTTTGATCTGACACATTGTCATTATACCATACATGAGTGTTACTACCACTATTAGTGTTATGTGAATGTTTGTGTGAGTGTGTTGGAAATTGTTAATGGCTTGTGATCTGTCTTTACCCTCCCACTGTTTGTCTGGTCTCTGGAGTAGAATTTAAATGAGGGACAATAACAAAGAGACGGAAAGAATAGCTAGAGGGGAGCAGCATTCATGAATACAGGGTTCCTACCCAAATGTCTTACCTTGCACTGCCCTCTGCAGGTGTAAAAGTTAATGGTTGCAATTAGTCGTATTGGAAGGTTAGATATTTTCAGGCTGTGTATGCTTGTTTAAAACATGTTTGTGTCAAGCTTGATGCTGTGAACAACTTGCGGGGAACTTGTTTTATCCCATCCAGTTTCTGAGAAAATAGGTAGATCTAGCCAATGTTTAATAATCAAAATTAATAACTTTATTAATGATTAAATACATTTTTACTGGGGAAAAAAGTAAGGCAAAGCAAGGGAAGATTATTTATATAGCACCTTTCAACACAAGGCAATTCAAAGTGCTTTACAAAAATGAAAGACATTAAGAGCATTAAGAAACATATTGTAAAAGGGCATTTAAAAACACTAATTTAAAAGCAAAGTATCACGTTTTTTCAACTAAAAGGCCATAAAGGATGTTATGCTCGGCTGATCTTAAGAGGTAAGATACATCTCCATTAAACATGTTTAATCATTAATAGTTGTAAAGTTGTATTCACACCTTCAAATATTCACATTTACCACCAAGTAGTTTATCTTCAACTGATCTTCTATTTGTATCCAAACCCAGGCACATGGCCATTTAGCAAAACAGTGTATGACCAAAACCTCAATGTCTAAATATAACTATTCCTTTGAATGTCAGTATATACGTGTTGATATACAAAGAAATAATCCATTACGTCTTGTTTTCTCAAAAGGGAGAAAACCTCTCTGATCCCTCCGTCTCACATGAGCACATTTCATTAGCAGCTCTCTGTAGTTTCTGCTGAAAGGACTCAGTAGAATACATCTGTTTTTGTCCCACAACGCTGTATTAAAAATATCCTTAAAAGCTAATGATCCATGCAAATGATTCTCGTCTTTCACTTATCTAATTGGAAACACACTAGCCAATTTTGAGAACCATTTGTCAATGACCTCCTGTGTGTCTTCTTCACTGCACACACACACACACACACACACACACACACACACACACACACACATACACACACACACACACACACACACACACACACACACACACACACACACACACACACACACACACACACACACACAGGCACACACACAGGCACACACACACACACACACACACACACACACACACACACACACACATACACACGCTCTCCCCTCTCGACATTTTAATCAGTTTTGAGAGGAATAATTGCCCAGGTAGATGTCTAAATATGGAGGTATTTCAATTACACTGTGGCTGGCTTCAGGCAAAATATGCCTCACAGACTAATCAACTAAGACTGATTATCCTAATATTATATAACTGTCTTAGTACGTGTGTGGGTGTAATTGTCAACATATGCCGTAGATCAGTATTTACTACAGTATAAGCTGGTGCACGACCACCATTCAATTAAGATCAGTTCATCTCTTGGTACGGAATACAGGTGTCACATCCTTGTCTCAAATAAGTCCATCTGTGATTGTCTGCCCTGGAGGAACCCCACTGCCCTAACAAGATGTTTTGAGTTGATGAGTGGAAGTCAACGGGGAAAAACAGTTGCCTGAGGAAGCTTTTTGGAAGCTGTTATGTACCCTCACCACTGGCCTGCTAATTATATCGCACACGCTGTTCAAAGCAAATGGAGCAACATGATCGCTCAGTTGGACACAGCTTCAAAGAGCTCATCTCTGATTAGCATTGAAGGTACAGCTGTCATGTGAAGAGCTTGATGTGTGAGCATATCAACAGTTGTAGATGTTTTAAACTTGTATATCAAGAGTAGCATTGAAGAATTGCTCAATTTGGTTGATTGTTAGTTATGCTAACGGAAATGGCCAAAAGCGATGTCGATGTGCTGATACAGGACGGATTGCCATGAAATGTTGTGATCCCCAGAGAATATGCCCTGATAAACCCTTGACTTTCACTCTAGCGCCACTGTGAGGTTAACATGTGGTTTTTTTTGTGAAATGTCTGCACAGTTATTGGGTGAATTGCCCTGAAATGTTATGTTCCCTTCAGGATGAATTGTAGACACTTTGGGGATTCGATGACTTTGTATGTATAGTAGTGTCATCATTAGGTTGAAGTGTGTGACTAATTACCTGGCAAACTAATGACATTTACATCAGTCTCAGCTGCACTGTGTTTAATGCTAATGAGTCAAAGCACATTGGCATGCACACATTAGCATCTAGCTCAGATCCCTGCTGTGCCTAAGTACAGTTTCAGAGAGCTCCTAGTGTGGCTGTACACTATTTAGACATTACGTTTCAAAGCACAACTGTATTTTCGTTTGTAGATGCTTTTAGATACAGTACATGCTGACATACTGGTAATATATATATAGGCATTTAAATGTTGTCAAAGCATTGTTTGTATGTTATTTAGATTTTGTCCACAGCAGCTTTACAGTAGACGTCAAGAGTCGAGACATCTGATGACCTCCAAGTCACAGAATCGTTGCATGCAGGGTTACAACAGGACAGCTGTAAAGTCGGGCAAAGTTTATGTTACCATTATTAGAAACAGCCGCAACAACATTACCAAGGTCAAAGGTCAGTGCCTTACAATATTTCTGGAATCACAGACACGTCATTTCTGAGTTAAAGTTAAAGGGGACTTTTTTGTTGGTTTATTTGCAATGAATTGATCTTATATTTCTGTCTCTGAAAATGACAGATAGAGTTGAGCTTTATATAAGAGATAATGACAGATGCGTGCGACCAGCCTTAATCTCTCACACTTTCATCCTTGATTTGACTCTCAGACTGCAGACTGTGTTCAAGAATTGACTGGCCTCAATATGTCACTGCATTTTTGTATCCTGTAATTCATTGTGTCCATAATATGCATGCAAACTAGTGTATTGTAATTATTTAAGTATTATAACTCAATATGACCAAGTAAATTACATTTAATGAACCTTTTTTTCAATTAAATCTCTTCAGTAATCTAGTTTACGTGGTCATACAGAGCCTTTTGTAATAATGTCTAATGCTTCAGTGCAAGCAGAGGCCTGGAACATCGCTCTTATGATACTTGAGGCACTCACTTGCCTCAGTTTTCTCTCTCACCTAAATTGACATTGAATGATGCTTGTGCTTGGAGCATCCATGAGCCTAGTTTCTGACTTGGAACATGAACTTATTGCTTGTTGTCATCTTGTTTACCAACGAGCTTGAGTATGCCTCTAATTAAGTGTACTGTTGTTGAGTTTCTCAAGGCTGCACTAATATGTGTGCTCCCCGAGGCTCAGCAGCTATACCGTAGTTATAGTTCTCATTCTGACTGTGAGAATCATTAATCAAACTGCAGACAGATCAAGCCGTGTGTATAAACCTCTCTCTCCCACAGCTTCCCTTTGCTCTCCCCTCCATCATCCCATTTTTTTGTTCATCTCTTGTGTAAAGAGGACCTGCCCACAGGCACAGATATACGGACCCATGCATATATCCAATATGAAGGCAAAATGAGGCTTTAAAAGCACTAGGGAATGAATATTCCTCCTGTCTCCCATCTCAGTTTCCCGTAAAGCATTAGCTTACAGTTTTGAGCCTAGCGTAGATTTGAGGATGACAATGATGGAGCACTTTGAACCAAAAGGGTTGTCACTTGTGACTTTTGCTGAAATCTAGCCAATTCTACTTTTTCCACGAAATGATGTGACTGTCTCTCTACCAACATCCACTTAAATTAAGAGGACATGATAAACATGAGCATCAGCAAATTCCCTCAAATGACATATCAATTCATATCAGGTGTCAATTTCACACCTGTCCATTTAGAGAAAAAAAGGAGACTTTATGACATTTTGTAGATCATATGAGTACGGAGAGGTCAGAGGTTGGGTGGTTTGATGACTTAACGAAAACTCAACAAAACCGTGGTATTTTTTTAATTTGTGTTTTTATAGGAGGGCAATAGCAAATTTGGTACCTCAGCTGAGGAAATCTGCTTAATGTTCTCTTTATCCGGAATTTAAAATCTGTGTACTTCACTGCAATAAAACTCATTAGAATCATTTTATGTAAGGTAGGTTTTCCTGTGGGATTAAAAAAAGTGCAGTCTTCTGCCCACCTCATGACTGAATCTGACATGAACACATTCATTTTCGTCAAATCACACCTGGACATTATGTTTCAAAATGATTTATGCCTATTTAATGTAATGTCATATTGGTTTCCAGCAGCAATATTTTGAAAGGTTACAAGGTCAAAAATAATTCATACACGTGACCCCACGTCAGGTATGTTGAATCGTAATGGGGAGTCTAGAAACATCTACATGAAAACCAAAATACATGCTTCCATCCCTTTGAACATTTTTTGGGAGGACATCAGTGTGCCAGATGTGGCATCAATGTATCCCATTCACACTGAACTATTCTCCACTGCACTGGATTGCATATATGGAATACATGTTATAGCCAGATTTTCCCTGCAGGCTGTGTGTTTGGGTGTGCATGTGTGTCTGCTTTACACTCTAGGGACATTGCCACATCTGTGAGTTTGTCCACAGTAGCCGCTGGGTCAGATGCTTCGTTCTCCGTCATCACAGCCGCCATCATGTTAGTCAGTCTTTGCTTCTTCTTGTGCTTCTCTTAATTTTGATCTTAATTTTGCCTGGGCGACATCTTTTAAATCAATTGTTTTTGGATACGGTCCCTTCTAAACCCCTGTTGCTGTTATCCCCCCTTCTACCTTGCCCCTCCCTTCTCCGTCTCTCCTCCCACTCCCAACTCATTGTTCTCGTCTGTCTTTTGGATGTCGACCCTCTCTGTTACCCCTCCCAACCCACAAGGGTTCAATCTTTTTCCATCCATCTTCTTTTCCCCTCTCCCTCCCCTGCACCCAGTCCCATCACTGACCCAATTAAACATGGGGAGGGACACAGCAGGAGGAGAGTGACGGAGGTAAGGCAAAAGAAAAAGAGAGGGAGAGGGAGGACAAGCAGAGTGTAGAGAGAGTTTGATAGTTAGTGGCTGGAAAAGCAGAGACAGTCAGAAAACAATTGCCGCCAACCTGCCAGGACATACACAGTGAATTGTCCGAACTTGAAACACCTGTAAATAACACAGCCTGTGACAGCCTCGGAGGCAGCAGGGGGGGGGGGGACAGCAAGCCGACAGTCCTGCTGCCACGCACTTACTGTTTTCCATGAAGAAACGAGGAGAATAACAATCTACCTTCAGTGAAGAAAGCGGGCAAGGAGCCGTGCCTGAGACAGGATGGAGGAGTACCGGCATATAGAGGGAGACTGAGAGGACAGACTGGGAGGACAGACTGAGAGGACAGACTGAAGAGACGAAGACGGTGCATTCCTGGTTGGAGCTGAGGGGGGGAAGTGGTTGCCCTGGGGCATGAGAAAGATCTTTTGTTGCCAGAAACGGAAAAAGAGGAAGGGCAAAGGATGCATCTATTCTTCCAAGAACAGTGGGAGGTGGAGGGGCTGCAGACAGTGGGCATCCTCCTGGTGGTCTGCAGCTCCCTCAAACTAATGCACTTTCTGGGGCTTATCGACCTTTCCACAGAAGGTAAGGAAAACGGTTAGCGAGTGAGAACGCAAACAAATGAATTTGGGATGTTAGGAAAAGACACAGCTGGAAAGGATGTGTCTACATGTGTTTTTGCTTAAGTGTCAAACTTTGAATAGATTGGCTTCATTTTTTCACATACCTTTCGTGTGTGTGTGTGTGTGTGTGTGTGTGTGTGTGTGTGTGTGTGTGTGTGTGTGTGTGTGTGTGTGTGTGTGTGTGTGTGTGTGTGTGTGTGTGTGTGTGTGTGTGTGTGTGTGTGTGTGTGTGTGTGTGTGTGTGTGTGTGTGTGTGTGTGTGTGTGTGTGTGTGTGTGTGTGTGTGTGTGTGCTGAAGTACGTATGGTGTGTTTCTTTCTAACTTACTCAACTTAGCATAATGTGTCTGAGGGAGCTTTTTACAGTCTGAAGGATAACACGTGTGATGTCATCAGTGTCAAACCAGGTAGGGTGGAGAAGATTGGAGCCATATGAGGGGTTATATTTATCTATGCTGCACTGATTTTCAGGTGTGCTTTTATTTTTTCCCCTAATGTACGAAAGTGAAATACTAAATAGATGCACTGCAGCTAAGTAGGAAAAGTGGGAGGAGATAAATATAAGTTAAAGGTCCCAGGCCTCATTTAAAACCAGTAACCACAGAGACATAGACAACAAACCAAGCCAACAGGAAGTCCATCAGTTCTAAATATATTAAAAAGTTTAAATTGCAGTACTACTTCACGTATCACTAGATCTCAGGAGGACCTAGACATTACTGCTGAGGGTTCATTGTTGGATCTACAGTACAGTATCACTGTAACACTATGCTGCCTCACTTTAGTTGATAGTAGTTTCAGTGTCACTATGAAACAGAGCTCCTTTAAAAATGACTGGATGTTGCAAAGAAATTGTTTTCCATCAAGCTAAAAATAGATATGTTTTTCTTATTTCCTGAGTTGTGATGGTTCGTCAGTGTACCCTGCCGAAAACTATTGAACTCTAATTGCACACTGACTACAGGGCTTGCTGGGGAAGAATATCTTTACGCTGTACAACAGTTGATGATCATGGCAAATTGCTTTTCCCCCTGACTCATGAAGAATATGCAAAAACAATTCTTGGACTACTCTGGCAAAAATGAAAGGATTTGTGGTCTCATTGTTAGTTCCACTCAAAAAACCATGTTGACTTCAAAGGTTTCCAATAAATGAATCATGTTAATTCTATAGCTATGAGCCCAGTAACCATAGTTTTCACAAAAGACTGCTTTCAACAACATTGCTCTGTGAGTACAAGATACAACATTATAAGTAATCTCTCTGACTTCTAATTTGATCCTATGCTTTAAAACAGCTGTAAAATAGAATAAATACAGGTTGTGTTTCTCAGATAGATGCTAGATGTTTACGAAGATGTTTTTGGAGCAATATTTATAATATATAGGGGGCCTTAGGGCGCTGTGCCTTTGCACATTAAAATCAGGTTAATCCCTCTGAGAACAAACATATCACTCTGAAGACAAACTTGGCCAAGACAGATTCAGCAGATTTACTCAAAAACAAAAATCAAGGAATTTCCTCAGTAGCAAGAGCAAAGCTACAGAGATAGAAACAGAGAAGATGGAGAGGGGACTGTGAGACAAGGGGGGGAGGAAAGGTGCCTCAGTCCTGAAACAAGCTCTGTGTTTCATGTAGAAGAAAGGAAGCGAAAATGATTTATACTTTTTTCGCTGTGCAGGCCTTCGGAACAATCAGTACAAATTACATTTAGTTTACTCACACCTGGAGACGAGCTGAATCTGTAGCACAATAATAAACAGTGTTATGAAGGTTGCTTTAAAACTTAATTCTGCGTCTGTTACATGTACTCTCTGTAAGTTATGCCTTAAGCACTGGTTGCAAGCACATGTATTATTTAAGTACGGTAAATGTTGTGTATAGTAGTTTTATTTTTGACTACTTGTGTTTGCTACTCTCAACTATATCTTAAAACTGGAATATTGCAAATACTATACTCATTTTATTTTACAGTCAGAGTTGCTAGTTACAATTAATGTGTATACTTAAAAAACATTTAATGAAATGTAATATGATGGTATCTATGTAATAAATGTACCTACAAACTATACATAAACCATTCATAGTGTATATAGTTAAAAAAGCTGACTAAAGACTCTCACCCTGAGGCCACAGCTTTTAGTCATATCATGTGATTTTCCAGCATCTTCCATTTTCACCTGCTGTCATGATATTGTAGAATAAAGTATGACATTACTGTTGTACTATTTGATTTAGCTGACACATTTATCCAAAGTGACTTACAGTATGTAATGCAATTAACAATGAAGATACAAACTACAAAGAATCCTGCACAAACATTAGCTCTAAATAACCATTTTAAGTGCCAGCCTATTGAGAAATGTTTTTATTGTTCAGAAGAAAAGGTAGGTTTTCGGTCTGCAACAGCATCTTTCCTGATATTATTGGGGAGCTTGTTCCCTCATGTAAAGCCTGGGGAGCATAGGGGCTTGTTTTTCTTGAGGGGTACAGAGTAGGAGAGTAATTTCTGTTGTTCTGACTACTTGGATTTCTTATCCATATTGATTTAAGAATGGAAGTTCTTGAGGTTTTGAACAGCAATTGATAAAACCCTATTTGTTGTGGTTCATTTAGTAGATTAGTCTATTCAGTAGTAGCAGCAGCATTTGCTACATCATCCACCGATCAGAAATACAATGTGATTACTTGCCATCAGACATAATTAAAGATTTACTTTATTTTAAAGATTTACTCCGATTCATTTTTGAACTTCGGCAGATGGTCAGGCAATATGATTTCCGGTTTAATTGGCAGATGTCGGGTCCATGTGGAAAAAAATAATCTATTAACACTCAAAGAGACCTCGAGGCAGAGGGCTGAGCCAGTGCTTGGCGGCTGGATGTATTTATCTGGCAACCATGGGACAATGTGTTCTGCCTTTTTGGCTCCAAATGAGTCCAGAGCAACAGGTCAGGAGGGCCACAGTCCCTGAGGTGCAGAGACAACAGGGAAAAACAACACAGAGTCGGTGAAGGTGTATTGTTTTTCACCCCTTCATGGCCTTCATCCCTCAGATCACTGGCGTTCTTCTAAATAGGGTGAGAGGACTGAACCTGTGTAACTACACAGGCTCATATTTGCAAATGTGTTTTACTTCTTCGGTTAGACATGCCTTAATTATGAGGTTTGCTCGCTTTGAGGTGAACTGGTCAGTGGTGACAGGTGTGATTGGCTCTGGTGGAGGCTTTGTGCAGTACATCTGTCTGGCAAATTATATTCTACTATCAAGTGAAATTAAGTCTTTAAGTCGATTGCGAATTAATCAGACTGACGCATGGGCTTTTTTAGTCACAGTTTTTCTGAATGTAACATTGACGTATGAGCCAGTCTGATCAGGGACGCTGTGTGTTCCCAGGGGTCGGCTGTGCTGCTGTTGTGTGATAATATCTCTGTTTGAAGAGGTACTCACGGTCTCCCATCGCTAATCCAGGTCAACAGGCAATTACCATTTGAATACACGGCATGAATCAGTCTGTTGTTGCATCTGTCCAACGCATGGAGTGTTTATTTGGTTTTTACAGGCATGTGTGTGTGAAAAAAGACTTTGATTTTTTCGAGAATTGCGTGTGGTGCATGTGTCTAACCTTTGTGCTATGGTTGGTGATTACAGGTAATCCTTCCAACAGCCAAAGCAAAAAAACCATAAAGCAGCGATTCCTCAAGCTGCTGCCATGCTGCAAGCCCGAGGCTGCCCCTTCTATCAGTCAAAGCAAGTGCTCCTTCACTCTCTATACATCTCCACTTCCTTCCTTGTATCTGGACTCTTTAGTCAATTCAGACGATTCATCCAGGCGCTTATGTAGAGGAAGTTGTGTACACGCAGCCTGGGAAACAGTCAGAGCACACGCTGTCTGACCTTGTTGCTGAAAATGGGTCAGACCCCTTTTTGAATGTTTAGGATTTGAAGCGTGTGTTCCTATGGGCAATGTGTGTGTGTGCGGTGTGTGGTTACTGACAGTTATTTTGAACAGATGAAATTAGATATATCTGTGAATGGATGTGTCTCCATGCCTTTTGAAACGCCTCTTTTGTTCCTGTTAATCCTCTTCTCTCACTTTCTCTGACAAGTTCAATAGGTGACATTAAATTGTCTATAAACTACTTTACCTATGTTGTGTGTTTCTTTAAATTGTGTACATACATTTTCACAAAGGTTTCCAACAAATAAACGTAATTCTTAACAGGGTAACGATTTGACATGGTCACCTATAATGGTGTTGTGGCCCCTTTAAGCATGCATTAACATTGTTAATGCCAATAAGTCATTTATCGACTTTGTATCTAGTTTCAAGACACATTTTTTCAATGCAGTTCTTTTACGTTTAACTGAATATTTTAACTTGACGAAGGATTTTAGACATTGATCATTCAGAGCCACTTCTAGATATTACATTTTCAGAAAAACCAAGCTGATCTAACTGTGTCTGTTTTTTTTGGACAGGTAGAGATCTCTGTAAGTAATTTGGCTCCTTAAAGTCTGAATCCTAAGTCATTTAGAGAAACAATCACAAGAAACACTGAAAACATTTTAACCAAAAGATGCCGTCTCACAAGACCCCTTTATTGTTGTTTCGATTAAGGTATCTTTAGTGAAATTTGAACTTGAGAAATGTAGACTTTTTATATATGCATTACTACAGTATTATGTCCTGGAACAGTGATGTGTGGAAAACGCTTGACGTAGTTGTCAATATTGCATAACTCTTTATTTGATACAGTGACGTAATACAATACGACTAACATTGTTGTCAATGAAGGATGTTGGTATGCTCTTTGTATAAGACTTGGATGACAAACTCAATTTCAGTTTGATAACTTCATTCAAATATGTTTGCCGGATCATGGCTGCTGGATGTTGTTGTGGGTGTAGTGATGATAACTAACTCTGGTTTCTCCCTCACACAGACAGCGTGGAAGATGATTTTGAGTTATCCACTGTGTGTCATCGCCCTGAAAGCATGGACAAGCTTCAGGAGCAGACTAAGTTCACCAAAAAAGAGCTGCAAGTCCTCTACAGGGGCTTCAAAAATGTAGGTCTGGCTGGAAAAGAGACTGCTTCTATTACATCATTATGGGAGTTGATAGCAGTATAAGCCTTGTCAGATCCAAAGTTACCACGTAATCCTTAATTTGCTAGCAGAGAACTAATTGTCCTTATTTACATTTCTTTCCCAGGAGTGTCCATGTGGTGTGGTGAATGAGGAGAACTTTAAGACAATTTATTCCCAGTTCTTTCCACAGGGAGGTGAGTTGTCAAACCCCCTACTGCTAAACCTGAAGATCTACAACTGTGTCCATACTACTTTAATTTTCACCATTCTCTCCATCTTCATTTATTTCATAGACTTCAGGTAAAAATTCAAATAACACAATGTATTTGATTCCGCAGAGTACACAATGAATTTGACATTTTCTTGATGAAATGAACAGAATTAACTCATAAATGTACTCTGCAGTGCTGAACCGTACGCACTGCTAGGAGGCAAAGCAATTTTTCATTTCATGATATTTTGGTTGATGAAATGTTAACCACTCGCCTCCAGTTGTATTTGAAAGTATTCTTATATCTTGGCTATATTTAGCTGGCTGCTAATACTGTTGAAAGACTTTGCTTCATGTCTTGAGGGCACGCAGGTTATTGTAAGTCTCTACCTTTGCAGATTCAAGTATGTATGCACATTTCCTGTTTGAAGCTTTCGACACTAACAAGAACGGCTCTATTAGTTTCGAGGTGAGCTCTATTTTTATATCGGTTTCCTTTTTAGAAATAACAACAAATGTGTGCTCCGGTGAAGTTTTCAACCACTGCTGTGTCATCACAAATATGTTTTCCTTTTAATGCCTGCCTACAGAGATTAGTGCTGTGATGAAGATTTGACTGTATTTACTGTTTCAATATTGAAGTGGTGCCTAAACAAAGCAGTAAATGATTTGCAATCTTTTCAGGACTTTGTATTTGGCCTGTCTATTATCCTGAGAGGGACCATAAATGACCGGTTAAACTGGGCGTTTAACCTCTATGACCTTAACAAAGATGGCTGCATCACCAAAGAGGTAAACACGGTGGCTGTTTGTGGGGCAGAGGTAGGTGGAGGTTTAGGGTGGGGTTGGAAGAGGAGGCGAGAGACATACGAATGACTAGGTCATGTCCTTGGTGTTCTGGGATATGTGGAAGTACGATATTGCATTTCATTTTTTGTGGGAATTGACATTGTCTGTTCAGATTTTGATCCCTGAATACATCAGTTTATATATTTGAAATGTAGAACTTTGCCTCAGTATGACAATCATTCCCTGTGGTATTTATGGCTATAAATAACCATTATATAAGCGGAATTTGTCACAGATGTCATATTTAACCATATTAAACTACATTCAAATCAAATGAACATTGTGTAATATACTCAATGCAAGTTAATCATTTTGTAATCAAACAAGACGAAATAAAAACTATGCTCTCGGACTCATGACCTCTATACTTCTAAAAGAATAAACCTGACCACAGCAAACTGATGTTTTCTAACTAATTCTACATCTTCAATAATATGTTCCCTCTTTTGTCCTGTCCTTGTTCTGTCTAGGAGATGTTGGACATCATGAGGTCCATCTATGACATGATGGGGAAGTACACATACCCCTCCATGCAGGACGATATTCCACGAGAACATGTGGAGAGCTTCTTCCAGGTCTATATCTATTACTGATAGATAATACTGATTCTTGATTACCCTCTAACAGAGACTGTTAGAGGATTGGAAGAAAAACACTCCTGATTTTGTAACTATTTGATCATTCGTTTGATATTTTCTTTTTTTTTAACAATTCCTCACTTATTTTCATTGCTATTTTTTTTACTTTCTTGTGCTTATATTGTATTATCAACGTTGAGGGCCCCCCTTGAAAACCAGATGGCACATCTCAAAGGGTTATTCCTTAAATAGACACAATTATTGAATTACTGTTTTCCAGTGAATAAATGTTTTCCTGTTATATTTTCTTTTTTCAGAAAATGGACCGGAATAAAGACGGCGTGGTCACCATAGAAGAGTTCATAGAGTCATGCAAAAAGGTGGGATGAAAAATTGGATTTTAAATCCTGAAGGAACAGTATAACATTTACTAATATTGACTACTTTTTCATGTGTGTATGTTAAATGCGTAGCTAAAGCTTTGAGCCAATTAGCTTAGTTTAGCATAACGAAATATTTAACTCTCTATAAAGAATGTGACATAACATGTTGATTAGTGGGCTTTAGAGGTGCTGGTTGGTGTTTATTTTTACTTTGGAAAGGGCCTGGGTAGGCGTTATTACTGGTTGACTGTACCTTACAATCTTCACTAACCTTATTGTGAATCATTTGGATTTCACATAATGAGAAATAACACCTTTTCCAAACCCCTTGTCTCTTTCTAGGATGAGAGCATAATGCAGTCCATGCAGCTGTTTGACAACGTCATCTAGGAACCTGGATCAGAGTCCCTGGCACCTGGGAGGGGAGTATGTCTGTGTATGAGAGGATTTGGGATTAAAAAGAGACAGAGAATTTGTGAATGTGTGCGTATGTGTGGCCTTTTTCTGACTTGCAAGCTTGTGCTTGTGTGTCTGTTGAGAGCTGTGAGTCCTGAGGACACTGAGAGACTGTCTCCCTCTACCCTGACCCCGGGACATTTGGCCCAGCAACAATGGAGTTTTCCTCACTTCCTTCATCATGCAGAACCTTAGTTTTACCCCGGAGGCACAGAGTAAGAAGGACAGCAGCGAGATCACAGGCACTGGCACACACCTGTTTTGTTTGAACTGTTATGTATTACTACGACTGATGGAGGATCTATCGCAGCATGTGCTGGCTGAACTCAGAGGGCGCAAGTTGCCTCCAAACCTTGATCTAAGATCACTATTCCTATTTCCCTGTGGTGGCTGAGATTTGGATTTGTGAATCCGATCCTGTCTCTGTGCATGTTGGCCTAGGTAAAATCTCCCTGGAGCCGCAAGACTCCACCGGCCATGAATATAGAAATGAATCTTCCGCCATCTTGTGGACGAGAGAGAGAAAGACACTTCCTGAGGAAACAACTGACAAATTTGAGATCCAAGCATTTTGGTTTTACAGATGGAGGTTCAATCGTGTTGTTGTTCCACGAGGAACTGATTACAATATCGCATGATGATGTCACTAATATATCTATTTACAGAGATACTCCAAAGTCTGCTTGTCTGTCTGCTGTTCTTAGTCATTCACAGGTGCCTCACCCTTTGTGTACATGTGTGTGCATGTGTAACAGAAAGAGATGTCACCCATTTTTCTCATGTAAAGGGGCAACACCAACCTTCATTAATGGGATTCTAGTAGAATAGTTCCCAAGCCTTCCAAACTATTACAGTCCTAGCTGTAGGTGTCTATTGACTGTTGTACATTTTCTAGCATTCCCATTGGTGTGATATTAGGCAGTACAATGTGGGGGTTGCACTATACTCAACAAGCTGTTTTTATCATCCCAGCCTCCTTTGACAGAGGAAAGGCATACCACAAGTCTTTCTTTACATCAAAGGGGAATTATTAGATTGCAGATTGTACTTGTGAACCTCTTGTAATCAGAAATGTTGTGTGGCTGTAGCAGGTTCTACCACTTAAAAAATATTCAAAACCCCTGTTGCATTAAATTAGGCTCATTCAATTTCAAAGAGGCATAGTATGTGTGTGCGTGCTGTTAGTGAGAGACGTGATTTAAAAACCTAGATCCCCTACCCCTCATTCTCTATTCTCCCTCTCTCTGTTACAGCAAAGAGACCAAATATAAATTACAGACGTTTATAAAGCCACTTTAAATAAAAACAAAAGGCCCACCAGTGGGTGAAGAGAGAGGGTGATGCTGTATTGTCAATATGACAAGGGGCAAGCAGAGATAAAGACATGTAATTGGGTAAAATGTCCATGTGATTTTCCTGCACATTACCCAAAATCAAGTGTAGTTGAGAGTTGTTAACCGACACTTTATTAGAAAGGCATGTGAATAATTTGCAACCACCAGAAATACTGTCTATCTATCAGGGTGTAAGAAAGAGGCCCTCAAACGTTGAATTAATTGGTTATTTCCTTAAAATGCAAAGACTGACATGGAGTAGCAATAATGTCCACCCCTTATCAGCACTTTTCCACCCATTCAACCTCGCAATCTTCTCAGAGCACAGTGACAGGGAGCACTATGGCCCTGATGACAATATGCACTTCCAGCCCTGCAATTTTCTTTTTTTCTGTTCTTATTTTTTTTTCCCGTCTGGGGTTAAAGTGGTTTGACTCTGATTGTTCCTTGCCAATCGTTTTTAGATTTTATTCCAGACCACAAGTAAAACCAGTCTATACCCGCATGTACTGTGTCTAGAACAATAAGAACCTACTAACCCGTTGTACTGACTGTCTAGTTAGCTAGCCTCAACCGGTTGCATAAAGTATCCAAAATGTGTATATTTTGTACAGAGACAATAAAAATCACAGTTACTATGCAAAATAGAGTTGAGTTTGAATTTTATTCAAATAGGATAGTGCATTTATCCTTATATTTTTTGACATATGGTACAAAGCAACACATCAAAATCTACATAGGTTATACCTCATAATTCAGCACCACAATGTCAGGAAGAAACAGTTCATAACTTAAATATACAAATGCATACATATAATCCCAACAGCCACATCTGATTAAACTAATAGGCAATTTATGACCACACAAGGCAACAGGTGAGCAACCATATCCAGTCAAAAAGCCTTATGTTAAAACTATGAACATGAACCAAAAAACATGGAAATCTTGTCATTAAAGCTGACAAGAAACTGAAAATCTGTTTGCTTTTGCATCGCTTTGTTTCAATCCTCACAAAACAAATCACATCAAGTTTTCATCTTCGTGGTTCACTCGATTTCTCAACGATGGTCTTGATGTATTCTCGTAATATTTGATCAACATTTCAAGAACACCCTGCTTTTAAAACCCTGTTCTGAAACGTTGGTCACCACGGGAGAGATATGCATAATAGTCCAGTGTTGAATTAAACTTTTTTTAATGCTTCATGTTTCATTTTTCTCTGTGAAGGCCTCAAGTTGACAAGGACACTGCTGGCTCTTAGTGTCTTGAAGTGTGGCTATTAGGGATTAAATGTTTCCCTCATGGAGGAACCGTTTACTTGGGCATCTTGCGAAGCTCTGCCAGAACCCAAATAGCCAGTGAGAGAAGAGCCACAGAGCCAGACTGGTGAATTGCTGCCAGTGGAGTGGGGACATAGAGTAACAGGGTGCTGATACCGAGCGCAACCTGAGGAGCACAAACACACAGAGTTTAGTTAAACTGACGAGTAATAGACATTTAAAAACAGAGGTTACATGTTTCTGAGCTAACTGGTAGCCGACCTGTCCATAGGCCATTGCTGTGAGAAGGTTGATGGCGATCTTAGCCCTCCTGGGCAGCAACATCCTCTTTGAGAACAGAAAGAGGCCTGTGATCGCCGTCAAAGACGAGATAGCCTAGAAAACACAATATGCAATCAACAACCTGCATCCACATGCCTCATACTGATAAAAAATTCCATTTAGAAATAATATACCAAAATTCTGTGGTCGAACTGCACAGTTGTGGGATTTTCAAAAAAGTTTTTGAGGGTTGGAGAGAATGCCAGAACATCATCTGGGATCCATCGTTCTCCCATCTTAGGGAAGGAGTTATACACCAGCCCAGCATCCAAACCAGCAACAAAAGCGCCTGTAATCAAGCATTTGTGAAATTAATATTCATATATATGGAAATCATATACATCTATCCTACATTAGATTACAACTTTCATTTTCTTGTATTAACTAACTAAACATGTTCTAAAGCAAATTGCACTGTACTACCAAAACTGATAAGAGAAACGTAAAGCATCATAATTACAATAGAAAGAATAATTATGTGTATGATGCTGCATTCACAAAATACAAAAAAGTACCTGAAAGAGCCGTAAGGAAGACGATTCCACCGGTACCCTTTGCAAACCTCCTAAGCTGAGTGAGGTTTTTGGTTTCTGCCACCTGTGAGAAAGATGCATTCATCAATAATAAACAAATCATTTGCTCACACAGACTGAAATAGAATATATTTGGTATTATCATAGGAGAATTGAATGCAGGAGACTGCTTCTGTACCTTGTGTATAGGCAGCAGCAGATTGAGCCCTGTCCAGAGACTGGCGGAGTAAAGCAACAAGGCCGAACCAAGATGAGCACTCAGACGATACTGGCTGACCCGCGGGATGTCATGAGACTCAGGCTTCTCCTCCAGACCGCTTTTCACCATGTACCACCCCAGAAGTCCCTGAGAGGACACACACACAAGGACAGTTACTTATGTGTTGTTGGTTTTTTATATAATGTGACATCCATACAATTTGATTACAGACAATACAAAGCTTATCTTGAAAAATAAAAGTGTAAACATTTTGTGTGAAAAAGTAACACTGAAAAGAGAGGTACAAAAAGGATGAACTCTCTAAGATAGTCTCCCACCAACGCAGTTGTATTGAGTCTTACCTGGAAGAAGACAAATCCACAAAGTCCAAGCACTCTTCCCTTCATGGAGCGAGTGAAGTATCCTTTCTTCCAGAAGTAAACGGTGGGGAGGATGTACGCAAGTCCAACCAGCCTCCCCCACATACGATGGCCCCACTCCATGTAGAAGATAAACTTAAACTCTGGGAGAGTCATGTCATGGTTCATTCTGTGGAAATAAAATGACAAATTTAGCTGACACCTCAAGCACCAGCATTAATTAATAAAAAAATGAGGCCGCTTACAAACGTGTGTTTTCATTTTAAGTGATGGGGTGCGTTTAAAAAGTGTGCCATATGGTAAACAGAAAGGTTGGAGCCTTACATTTTGAATTCGGGAAACTGTTGGTACTTTGAGAACTCAGCCTCCCACTCTAATTGCCCCTGAGGTGGTTTCATCTCTCTCACCAGATGCCAGTCAACCATGGAAAGTCCTGATTCTGTTAGCCTGATGAAACAAATGCACATATACAGTAAGTACAATCTATCAACACCACTTGAATATGAGAACGACTGTAATAAACAAACAACGTCGCTTTACCTTGTGACACCACCCAAGACAATAGCCCCAACCACCAGCCCGCTGCAGCCGATTAACCATCGACCTACTGTGCGATTTGTGGCCACGCTGGGGACAGTAGCTGCTACCCGGGCGGAGGAAGCCCCAGCCTCCACAGTGATGGTGCTCTGACCTCTCTTCACAAGCCATTGTCGAGGCTGTGGACTTCGCTGATATTGTACATTTAAAAAGAGAAAAAAAACTGTCTCATTTACCTTGCTAAATGAACAACAACCCAATGAAAGCTTCAACAAAGTTTTCTTCCATCCTTGGGCCAAGGCTTAGGTAATGTTGGTTTCATAACATGTGGTAATGTTGGTTTCATAACATGTGGTTATACAAAGCCAGTTCACAATTTAGTTTAAAAAACGTATTTTGTATAACTAAAACTCTTCTCAAACGGTGGAGATTGCATAATATTGATTATTTATTCATAATAAAACAAGACTCACATGAGGTGGGTAGTATTCAGGTGTTTACATTCATCTGAACATTTCACACAAGATGACCCTGCTTTCTCCTATAACCTCTCCTATGATACATTTACACTCTTATTTGTAAAATATTTGCAGGTTTGGTTCAGTGTCTCTGGTCGATAGGGAAATGTAGTTATTGGACATTTAAATAATGAAGTTATATTCCTGACCTTATAACGAAATTAATAATATTGGTTTATCATAAACGCGAACGTAAGGTCGGTATCATGGGAAGTTGTTAACGTAACCTTAAAATGAGCTATTCATTTGACTGATAACGTTACATGCGGACGTGACTGCTGAAGAGTACAAACACCCAGGTAACGTAGGATGCACTAACTTGTTTTAATACACGTTAAAAACCACGGCAAAGTTAAACATAAAGGTGTTAGCTGATGGGCTAGCATTTCGACACTGTCTCCCGTATCGTATTATATGATATAAGTGTAAATTGCTTGCAGTGCAGTCTGACCTTTTAATTCTTCTCTAGCTAGTTAGCTTATATCAGGAGCTCGCTATATACTCACAGGGCTATGTTGAAATCCCTTGGTAACATTTCTGCAGCCGTAGAACAAGGTTGTCCGTAGTGAAGATAGTAGCATCTTTGAGCTTTATCTAATAACTGGTCCTGAAGTGATGTAGAAAATATGAAACATGGGTTAAAGCTGTATCCGGCTATTACACAACCTGTTTGGGTTCGTTTGGTTTCCACTGTATATATAAAGGGTTTCCTAACAGTCGAATTCAACTTTAACCTCATGACGTCACAGACATTTAGCGAGGACAACATTTTTTTCCCCTTTTGATGGACTTAAAACACAGCACTTAAAAGACTTATCAGAATAATGAATGTTGTATTATTTTATAAATTGTATTATCTCGAGACGGGACGAGGTCGTTGGTGCATGTTTTGCGTCTTAGCGTATCCCGCATGGGCGGCCACGCTCTTCTCTCTGTCCCAGTATTGATGCATAACCAGTAAAGCACCGCCCATCCACCATACCGTGTGTTTGAAATTCAACTAACCAGGAAACGTTGATCCACTGGTAGGTGTAGGCGGGTTATGGCTAGAAAGGATCCGTCTCGTGTAAATATGACGTCACGTTCTCGTTGTAACTCTCGTTGTAATTGGAGCGGCTCGGAAACACATCTACAGCAGTAACATCATGCAACATACACATTAATGCAGCAGCAATATTAATAGAGAAACATCAGACATAATAGTAAAACACTGCAAGGGAACATTTTATTGCACCAGTAACTATCTTGGGACTTTTACTGCGACAACGTTGACTTGCCTGTGAATAAAAAATAAACCATAGTGTTGGTGATCTACAGTGTTGTCATTCTTCTTTGAACACCAGCAAGACCGCTAACACCCTATTTCAACAATCACACTCCCTGTAATTGACATAATTAATAGATAGTTTAGCTTCTCATCATCATTTGCTGTGGCCCACTGATGTTAACGATCGTAACTGAAAGGCTGCCTGCCAAACGTAAACATTCAGCCACGTGACATTCAGCCAAACTCTCGCGAGAGTTTTACACAAGACGGATCCTTTCTAGCCATAACCGTGTTGGCGGTGAAATGAACCAGTTACCCCAATGTACTGACTTAATATAACTTCTAATCCCCTGAAATGCTCCCATGAATCAAGAGGAGGTTGATTTGAAAGGTAGTTGTTTTGGAAGTCAAAACGTCTCATTAATTTAGTTTGGGCGTTTCATTTAACACATTCACAATGCATCTCTTTCTGCTACTGTCTGTCTGTTTCATGTATCACTATCCAGGCTGTGAGAATGGCTCAGAATTTTTTGATGGAGGCGTGTGTGGACTCCGTGGAGTCTGCTATCAATGCCGAACGAGGAGGTAGGTCATGTGCAGTCCACGCTGTTGTGCTTTTGGTATTAAACTCAACATTATAAAGCAGTTAAGCAGACAGTGTCTCGGGTATATCGTGTCCTTATCAGTGCTGATTATTAATGGACATGCATAAACAGTTGTTTCATTTATCAAAGGGCATGGATCATAAAGGTCTGACCATGGTGTCTCTCCTGACAGGTGCAGGTCGACTTGAACTGTGTTCTAGTCTTCTTGAGGGAGGACTCACGCCCAGTCTAGGTGAGCTCAGTTCATTTGTGTGCATTCATTCATCCACAACCATAAACCCTTTTGTATCTTGAAGAAAATTCAATTGGAACAGCTTACACAAGAGGAACTCTACCAACTACCACTCCTTTTTCATATCATTAAGAACCTAGTTTATCAGAAAAAAAGTGTATGAGGTGTTTCCATGTTGTCTGTTGTCTTATTTTGTTATTAAATTATTACACTTAAAGCTGCACCTGCTTATCATAGTTGCTCACCATTGTGGTGAAGTTTGTTTTAGGTTGAATATTCCAAAGTCTTATTCAGTTTCTCAGACTGTTGGCAGCCAGAGGAAGGTTAGCTTACATCTAAGACCTCTCTCTTAAACTCAAGGATTCATGCACTGTCACTGTTAAATAAAGTCACACACAGAAACACAACCTAAAAACTTGCTTATGCCACTATTTTTGCTTTTGCCACAGGTCTGCTGCAGGTAGTGAAGCAGTATGTAAAGATCCCAGTCTACGTCATGATACGGCCTCGTGGGGGGGACTTCCTATACTCAAACCAGGAAGTGGAGGTGATAAGGAAGGACATAGAGCTGATGAAGAGCCACAGGGCTGACGGACTAGTGCTGGGATCCCTGACAGAGGATGGACGGGTGGATGCAAAGCTCTGTATGGAGTTTCTGGGTATTGTCTGCATTTTTACTTGATCATGTCTCTATGGTTTATAGAAGCCATATAAGCAATGTTTTCATACTGCATCTTTTGATTGTATTTAGTTTGAGGTTCGTATTGTTTAATGTACTTTTCTGTTTGTCATTTTTCGCTCACTAGCTGCTGCCCGACCTTTACCAGTCACCTTCCACCGAGGTAAGATTTTTATTCTTCAACTTAAACATATCATTTTAATTCCATGAAGCTGCCAGCAACTACACTACAGAAAAACCTCAATGGAATAATAGCAAGTAGAGTGATTACATTGCCGTGAAAGACTTCTCAACTCATGTTTTTAAACTGATATTGATCCTATTGCAGCGTTTGACATGGTTCACGATCCAGTGGTTGCTCTGGAGACTCTGATATCATTGGGGTTCGAGCGTCTGTTGACAAGTGGTTGTGAGAACTCTGCTTTGGAGGGACTCCCTCTCATCAAACGGCTCGTTGATCAGGTATGTATACATTTTATGTACACATACATGGTTGAATGCAATCATAGGAGAATGGCAAGGCTACTTAAATGTGCAGCTTTTGTCTCTGCCTTCCTACAATTTTTATATCCTATACTCCACTGTTTCTTATCTTCAACAGGCTAAAGGGAGAATTGCCATCATGCCAGGTTAGTACTTGTTTCTTGTATAATCAATCAAATCTAAATTGTATTGGAGACTGAGGGCTCCAGGTTAAAGACATGTCATTACAAAACAACACAACTATAACAATGTCTCCAGACAATTTCTTCTCAGTCATTAAACTGGCAAATATAAATAAACTTAGATTTCTTAGAGCAGTTTGTAAAGTATTAATTTCTTTATCCATGACAATTGTACTACACCATCTAGTTCTTATATATAATATACTCAGCTACTTGAAGTCTCTGGGAGATTGCTTTTCTGAACTTGGACCACAAGTGTGCAATATAGAGTTGGTCACAATATTCTCTGAACAGGAATGCCTGGAGATATAAAACACATATACAATGTATACAGTAAAATACTTAGTTCTGTGCACTTTAAGTAAGGATGTTTTCAATCTTTCCAACATTTGCAATACAAACAGTGGATGTTATTGACAGCATACCTTTAGGTGATATAATTGTTCAACAGCCTTATTTCCTTTCCTTTTGTGAATGAGGATACATTGTACCCTATTCTATAGAAGACAAGAATGGTTAGGGTTATGGTTTGTTACTATTTGATAATCTATTTTTTATTTGTATTCAGGAGGAGGTATCACTGAAAGGAACCTTCAGAGAATTTTAGAGGGCTCGGGTGCTCAAGAGTTTCACGGCTCTGCCCGCTCCAGTAAGGATTCTGCCATGAAATTCAGGTATGTAGGATTTTTTTTTTTAATACATTCCAAGATTTCTTGCAATTATAGGCTTTGAAAAAACTGATATTCCCCTACGCAGGAACACCTGTGTGACGATGGGAGCAGCTTTTTCAGCACCTGAGTACGGCCTGAAGGTGACAGATGCGAACAAGGTCCGCACTCTAAATGCAATAGCCAAAAATACCTTATGAATTCAACAATGACTGAAAACAAAAGGGATACCTCAAAAGCTATTGTGAGTAATTCTGCTGATATGTCAGAAATTAGTTTTACTTAAGTCCTGAACAGGTAGACATTTTGGAACTTTTTTTTCTTCTCCTTTTTATAATCACTGATGAAACAGTCTTTGTAAAGTTAGAGCTCAGGGAGAACCCTTCAACCTTCTGTGATATGCGATATCTCGCAGTGGGGAATGATTAATAATTGATCTTTTATTATTAGGAGACATTATTTAATATTATACATGCTAAATCAAAAATTAAAACATTGGTCAGTGCTGTTTTCCCACTGCCATGTAGTTGTATGTATTTACAGCAAACTGTACTTCACAGTGGAAGATAACGCACATTTGTGACCTCCTGTACAATATTTCTTTTGTGACTTGATTCAGTTTGCTCAATATTAAACTAAAGTTTAAACAATGGAACAATTCTGTGCAATTTCTTTTATTGGTGATATTTTCTAATGTCTCCCACAATTTAGATATTTTTAAATGTAATTTAAAACATGAGCCATATGCAAAATCATGCATCACTTAGAGTAGATTTTATTGTGAGTGGTTGGAAAGTCTTTAATTACACGTGTATCTAACCAGTCTGCACTAAAGTGACACATTTGAGAGTCAATGAACCTGTGATGTCATTCAACAATGGGGCAGATCAATAGACACACACTAACATGACAGACATAGTGTAAAGTTATGTCAATATAAACAGGTTTAAACCTCAACAACTATTTTACATTACAAAGGCCAATTTGTCTAGTTAGTCTTTAGTAAAAACAAATTCACAACAACAGACTCATATGGCATCTTAATATCTTTACTGCCCAGTCAAAAATACTAACTATACAGCATAACCCAAGACACACACCTTTGACCCCATACAGGTAAATAACATGAGTTTGAAGCATAGAGTCTATGGTTTGAAGCAGCAAAGTGTACTGAATCATCTGAATGAGTAAGAAAAACTGGACTATTGGAAGAAGGACACAATGACCTATTTCTTTTATTAGCCCTGGCATGGCTATGGGCTGCCACTTATGTTTCAGTAATTGTCCATTTTATAGATGAGAGCAACCCATCCGGGTACTTTCCCTCAACGTCATGGCTGCGCCCGTTCAGTGGTAGTACCCCTCAATGCAGTGCGCAATGCCTCAACGTCTCAACGTGGGCGGAGCTCAACCTTTCTCAACCTTTGAGGCACGTGACGTCCCGACTCCCGTGTTGTGTACTTACCCAGTCACAAAAGTCACATATTATATCTTATATTATTAATATATATATAAATCAAGTTAGTTCTTCGAGGGTTAGGGGTTAGGTAAGAAAATAGAGGTCACCTGTCACCATCTTGTGGTGGCAGGGGAGATGCACGGGCACATGTTTTTCAGTTATTGCTACTCGTTGCCTGAAGTCTTTGCAGTGTGTTCGTAGGCGGGTGGCGTAGCCGACGCAGGCGACGTAGCGGACCTAAAAGTCGGGACGCCTTCGGTACGTGTTCTTTGGTCTCAGGTTGGTGTGTAGTGGCCTTAAAGGAGAACTGATTAGAAGTGGCAAAAATAATACTAAGGGGTAGGAGAGGTTTTTGGGTTTAGGGGAGGGAGGGAGGGAGGGAGGAAGGAAGGAAGGAAGATTAGGATTAGGTAAAAAGGTAGGGAGTGGTTAGGGTTAGGATGGGGGGAAGGGAAGGGTTAGATCAGCGTTTCTCAAAGTGTGGGGCGCGCCCCACTGGTGGGGCGCAGAGATGTGATAGGTGGGTCGCGAATGGACGCGATGAACGGGAGTTTTTTTTTTTTTTTTTTAAATGAATTTTTTGGACCTCAGGCCGGAATCGAACCTTGGTCCTCGCGGGCGTTAGTGGACTGTTAAAGCCGGAGACTCGCAACGGCGATGGACTTTCACAGCGCCGGATCCGCCGGAGCCTCGCAACGGCGGGTGTTTGCGGCGGCGGGTGCGGTACCGGCGCAGCGGCGCTGTGAAAGTCCACGGCCCACCAAAGGCAGCGGCCCACCGGGAAAATTCCCGAATCTCCCGATGGCAAATCCGAACCTGCTCACACACACACAACTGAAACCGAAATAATTTACAGCGTTGCAGTCGGGAAGAAGAGGAATGTGGAGCGGCACCTCACAAACTTCACAAGGAGTTTAACCGTGATACATTTCGAAATCCCGTTTGTGTCCCCCCACTTTACAAATAGGCCTATGTTTATTATAATTTTTTAACGCAAGCCGTAATCCAGTAGGGCCTGGCTCATTTCGTGGCATCTGCAGGCAGTGGCAAGTACTTCCGGCATCTGCCACAGAGGCCGCTACTCTGTGGTATCTGTGGCAAGTATATGCCACAGATGTGGTATCTGTGGCAAGTATATGCCACAACTTGCCGTGGCAACTATATGCCACAACCATGCCACAACTTGCCGTGCCAAGTATATGCCACAACTTGCCGTGGCAAGTAAATGCCACAACTTGCCGTGGCAAGTAAATGCCACAAGTTAAGAGAAGGTTTATGGTAGCTGCCACTCGCCTTCCGTGGCAAATGCTGATATTTAAACCCGTATTTATCGCGTAAAATGTCGCTGTTTTGGCATGACTTTATCGGACTGATCTGTACACAAGACTGATGATCTGTTACTGATGGTCCGATCTCTATTTTTCAAAAAGATTAAACATTATATGTTCTATAGATTTTACTTGGAGAACGTGGTTTGTTAAAATAAATAAACGTGCTATTTTTATGATAATACTCAAGATATATTATTAGTAAGTTGACATAAAGATCTAACATTGTTGACCAGAGGTGGGAAATAGGCCAACTTGTATACTCAAGTAGCCTACTGTACTTGTGATTTAGAAATAGCCTACTTGTGCTATAAGGATAAGGACAACCAAGCGCAAAGCCTACAAGCACTGAAAAGCTGGCAAGGGGAGACGGATGAGCATGACTCAGCGTTCTGTCAAGAACTCGAACAATATAAATTGTTCGCCAGTTTCAAAACGCAATAAAAGGGTGGATAAAAAAGCATGTATTGTGTCTCAATTTTTAATATACTGTCATGATTGTCTTAACGGAATAACATGGTTTGTTTAGATTCACTGATATCAATATCTAATAAGAATAATCTGAAGCATTTAAATAAAAATGTTCAACCAGAATTAAAATATTAAACAACAAAACAGATACAATGACATTAATCTGTTTATTAACAACGAAAATAATACAAATTAAGTACATATGTCTGGATTTAAAATAACACTATAGAACAAAAAAAAAATCTATAGAACATATAATGTTTAATCTTTTTGAAAAATAGAGATCGGACCATCAGTAACAGATCATCAGTCTTGTGTACAGATCAGTCCGATAAAGTCATGCCAAAACAGCGACATTTTACGCGATAAATACGGGTTTAAATATCAGCATTTGCCACGGAAGGCGAGTGGCAGCTACCATAAACCTTCTCTTAACTTGTGGCATTTACTTGCCACGGCAAGTTGTGGCATATGCTTGCCACGGCAAGTTGTGGCATCTGTGGCATTTACTTGCCACGGCAAGTTGTGGCATATACTTGCCACGGCAAGTTGTGGCATCTGTGGCATATACTTGCCACAGATGCCACAGAGTAGTGGCCTCTGTGGGAGATGCCACAAATGCCAAGGCACATGCCACGGCGAGTAGTGGCAACACTCATTGTGTTCTAGTATAATAAATAAAATAACATTGTACCTTGAAAACCAATGCATTCGTTCATTTGACACGTTGTTGGTTTTAGGTAGGCTATACAGCGACCCCTTGTGGTTCTAGTGTGAAGTAAAAGTAGAAGTAGCCAACCTAAATGTTGGAATACTCTGTTACAAGTAAAAGTCATGCATTAAAATGTTACTCAAGTAAAAGCGCAAAATGATTAGCATAACAATATACTTAAAGTGCATATTACATGTTTTCATTATAATGATTGATCATGAAAGTGTTCTCAAAGCTGGTAAAGGTGCAGCTAGTTTTAATGACTTTGTATACTGTAGTAGGGTATCTTGTGAATTTACTCCAGGAGTAACTATAAAGTCTGATTTAAGACTTGATTATATGTATCATCATTAATCAGAATCTGTAGTAAGTAACTAAAGGTAGCGTATTAAATAAATGTAGGGGAGTAGGCTACAATTACACAATTTACCTCTGAATTGTAGTGGGGTAAGTAACCTACTACGTAACATACCATTTACATACTCAACTAAAGTACAAAGGCTATTTCTAAATCACAAGTACAGTGCTTGAGTATACAAGTTGGCCTATTTTCCACCTCTGGTCAACAATGTTAGATCTTTATGTCAACTTACTAATAACATATCTTGAGTATTATCATAAAAATAGCACGTTTATTTATTTTAACAAACCACGTTCTCCAAGTAAAATCTATAGAACATAAAATGTTTAATCTTTTTGAAAAATAGAGATCGGACCATCAGTAACAGATCATCAGTCTTGTGTACAGATCAGTCCGATAAAGTCATGCCAAAACAGCGACATTTTACGCGATAAATACGGGTTTAAATATCAGCATTTGCCACGGAAGGCGAGTGGCAGCTACCATAAACCTTCTCTTAACTTGTGGCATTTACTTGCCACGGCAAGTTGTGGCATATACTTGCCACGGCAAGTTGTGGCATGGTTGTGGCATATACTTGCCACGGCAAGTTGTGGCATATACTTGCCACAGATACCACATCTGTGGCATATACTTGCCACAGATACCACAGAGTAGCGGCCTCTGTGGCAGATGCCGGAAGTACTTGCCACTGCCTGCAGATGCAGGCATACAGATCAGTCCGATAAAGTCATGCCAAAACAGCAACATTTTATGCGATAAATACGGGTTTAAATATCAGCATTTGCCACGGAAGGCGAGTGGCAGCTACCGTAAACCTTCTCTTAACTCTTAACTTGTGGCATTTACTTGCCACGACAAGTTGTGGCATATACTTCCCACGGCAAGTTGTGGCATATATAAGTTGTGGCATATACTTGCCACGGCAAGTTGTGGCATGGTTGTCGCATATACTTGCCACGGCAAGTTGTGGATTTTGGATCAACAAAACACATCTTATTATCTTATACTAACATAACTACGCCTATATTGCGTACAGCGCCCATAAACTATGACACCCCCCCCCCCCAAAATCAAGTTGAACTGCCCCAGCCCCAGTAAAAACCAGAGGTTTGTGTGAAATTGTTCTTTTTTTGAAATAATGGTTTTAGTGTGCAATTATAGGTTTCAATTTTGTATTTGTGTTAATTTAAAAATAAATCAAACTCCCAAAAAACATACACAGCTTCTGTTTGCTTTTATTAACATTGGAATTTACTATGTAAGCGGTCACAGGGGGGAGAGCTTTAGAGAGCTCACCAGCTAAAATCTTGCCTAGGGCAGCAAATTGGTCAGGGCCGGCCCTGCAGCTCCCTTTCAGTGTGTTGAGAGCTGTATCCATAAATTCATTTTTTTCTCCAAGTGCACCAGATTGAGGCATTTCACTTCAACATTAAAAAAAAAATCTTCCCGGGGGTGCATGCCCCCGGACCCCCCTAGAGGAGGTGAGGTCCATCCCAAATAAAGCAGGTTAAAATAATTAAATTGCACACATTTTCTTTTAGTAAACATTGAAAACGGGTCCCACAGACCCAAACAACACACAAAGGTTAAAGGTAAGCATATAATAATGTTCAAATGTGCTAAATATATACAGTGCAAAAAAACTAAAAAAGAGGAGTAAAAGTAGCTCACCACTTGTTTTATTTTTTGAAAGTAGCTCTCATCCTAAAAAAGGTTGGAGACCCCTGTTATAGAACGATACATTTGACAATTTTAAGCTTGGTCTACCATTTTATTGGAGCGATGAGGAACAGGTGGGGCTTGAAAAGGCCCACCTGTTCAAAGTGGGGAATGACAGAAAAAGTTTGAGAACCACTGGGTTAGATTGAAGGGAGGGAAGAGAACTGCTACCCGGGAAACAGGATGCAACGCGTCATCTGTGAAACTCCGCCCACATTAAACTCATTGAGGCATTGCGCACTGCATTGAGGGGCTTCTCGTTCAGTGTGCAATTCGGGCGTGTCTCAATGTGGGCGGAGCTCAAAGTTCGAGGCACGCCCCTCGCAATCTATGCTAGCTACACCTGGCGTCAAATTGCAACTGAAGTAAGTAGCCCTGACATAATGCATAGTCTACTAAGTAGTTGTTATTACATTAAATTGCATTTAGCTGACGCTTTTATCCAAAGCGACTTACAATAAGTGCATTCGACCAACAAGATACAAACTTGAAGAAAACAGAATCATATAAGTACATCAGGTTTCATAGAGCCAAAACATTTCAAGTGCTACTCAAATGGCTGTAGATAAGCCAGTCCTTTATTAGTATATAAGTGCTTTGTTAGTAATTCTATCGCTCGAAGTGGAGTCTAAAGAGATTAGTTTTCAGTCTACGCCGGAAGATGTGTAAGCTTTCTGCTGTCCTGATTTCAATGGGGAGCTCATTCCACCATTTTGGAGCCAGGATAGCAAACCCACGTGTTTTTGCAGATGGGAACTTGGGTCTCCCTCGCAGTGCGGGTGCAGTGAGCTGTTTGGCCGATGCGGAGTGCACGTGCTGGGGTGTACAGTTTAACCATGTCCTGGATGTAGGAAGGGCCAGATCCATTCGCAGCATGGAAGTGGATTCTGTTATACCAGAGCAATAGTAGAAATGACCAACTAATGCAAATTATTGCGGAATAATTAATCCTCCCGAATGTTAGCAAAGCATCCTTTAGCAAGTGTTTTAAGTAAGGGATAATGTGTAGCGAGGCGGTCAGGCCACATACTACTAAAACAAACGCTTAGTTACAAACATCCAATCAGAATCAAGTATTCAACTAAGCCTTGTAGTAAATATAATCTGCTTGATTTATGTGTTGCTTCAAAATAGAAAATTGTTGTATTAGCAAAGTTCAGAAAAGTCTTTAAATCATTTGTGCCTCCATGCTGTAGCACTACTAATAACTACTATACATAACCTAGGTTTCACTTACATTTTATTTACAAATGAAATGCATGCAGCTTATTTTATTTCTGTCTAACATGCCGTTTTGTCTGTCTTTCTTTTCTTTGACCAGAGACACATCACACACATATGCGATGGCGAGAGCCCTAAAATTCTAACTTGTAATTCTGGCAGTTATCACTGCCTTTACTGCATATACAAGGGTGCGAAGTATCAGGTCGAAAACCACATCAGAGGCCATTCTACTGTGAAGCACGGAGGTATAACTCATTGCTCTTATTAGAATTGTCTGTTTTTGACATAATGTGGAGTGAGGAAATCATTATTCTGAATGAGATCTTAATATCTTCAAGTTTACTGATTTTACTATTGTTTCTTGTTTTCAGAGTTCACAATTGTTAAGTGTGGCTTAAGCTGCAGAAAAGCAACTCACTATCATTGTTTTCACTGCTCGGTCACAATAATTAACAGAGCCCAATTTCTACTGCACCTCAATTCACATGAGCAAAAAGCTGTTACTAAAGGGCACCCTCCTCCACCTGCCCAGCTCCCCCCAACATCTGGCCTGCTCACTCCTCCACCTGCCCAGCTCCCTCCAACATCTGGCCTGCTCACTCCTCCACCTGCCCAGCTCCCTCCAACATCTGGCCTGCTCGCTCCTCCACCTGCCCAGCTCCCTCCAACATCTGGCCTGCTCACTCCTCCACCTGCCCAGCTCCCTCCAACATCTGGCCTGCTCACTCCTCCACCTGCCCAGCTCCCTCCAACATCTGGCCTGCTCGCTCCTCCACCTGCCCAGCTCCCTCCAACATCTGGCCTGCTCGCTCCTCCACCTGCCCAGCTCCCCCCAACATCTGGCCTGCTCGCTCCTCCACCTGCCCAGCTCCCTCCAACATCTGGCCTGCTCGCTCCTCCACCTGCCCAGCTCCCCCCAACATCTGGCCTGCTCGCTCCTCCACCTGCCCAGCTCCTTCCAACCTCTCGCCTGCTCGCTCCTCCACCTGCCCAGCTCCTTCCAACATCTGGCCTGCTCGCTCCTCCACCTGCCCAGCTCCTTCCAACCTCTCGCCTGCTCGCTCCTCCACCTGCCCAGCTCCTTCCAACATCTTATCTGCTCATTCCTGCATCAGCCCAGCTCCTTCCAACATCTCAGCTGCTCCTCGCTCCCTTTCACCCTGCTCTGGAAAAGCAACCCCAGGAACCTCAGGAGAAACATGAGGCCACTCAAGACCTCAAAGAACAAAGCAAGCCTAAAAAGAAACTTGTAACTTGTCCCCACTGCTCACTGAAGTTAAATAAGAACAATTATAAAACACATGTACGTCGAAAGCACAAAACAGTCTCCAAGGAAAATGTAAGAAAGGAAAAGAGCAAATAAAAACATTGTTGACGATTTGACGGTGGGACATTTATGAGGGGCAGTAATGGTCGACTGCACAAAAATACCACCACCTGTTCATTTGTAGGATCTGACTTGTTTTTGTTATTATAATTATTATTATGTTGTTCATTTCATTTGCAATAAACATTTTTTATGTAAAAAACAAATGAAGCTGCCCCTCCACTAAAGAGCTTCCCCCCACCAACTGCCCCCCTAACTTTTTGGTTTTTAAAACTGTTATGAGTACATCGAAACATCACTATGAAACCACCTTCTCAAATCATTATAATAAGCAATACATTGACCTATTTTTATTTTCAGAGTAACCTAAAGCCCCTATAACATTTTTCTACAGCCCTGCATCATGCGCGCGCAGCGTAGCGTAGCTGTACACTCCATGGTACACACAGACTCCGGGTGACAGCTGCAAATCACACCCCATATGCCGCAGCAGCAGAGAGCAGCGACTGAGCTATTCCCAGCATCTGAAGGTGACGTCCGTTACCCTTCGGAACATTTTGTCCTTATATTGATTTAAGTAAAGGCATGTAAAACACACTATTAAAAACGGCGTGTTTGTATTCCTACCGTTTAACGGACGGTCGCCTTTTCATGCCGTTTCGTTATAGCCAACACACTACACAGTGACAGTGCTAGCTAGGTGATCGATAATTTTTTTTTTTGTTAGCTAAGCAGTTAAAAATATACTTCGGTTACCCTTACAGGTCAAAGCAATTAATTAACCAATTTAAACAAGTTACATCCCGAATGTTTACCGCATAGACTGTAAATAGATGTGCACTATCAAACTGAGAAATTACAATTTGAGTCTGAACTCAAAGATTTGTACTTTTCTGATTTAATTTAAGTTTATTGAATTTCTAAATGACCAGACAGTGTAATGTATTACGAGGATGTTGACCAGCGCTTCACAGATTGACTTTTGCAGGCCAGAGTACCTGGAGTTGTTCGACTAAAAATGAAAAGAAAAGGGAATATTGCTTATTTTTTTAGCACAAAAAGCCAGAGAACTGAAAATGAGGACGAGAGAGGTAAATGAAAAAGGAAAGGAGAGTACACTGGAGAGACCAGGAGGGTCAGAACATGAGAAGTCCACTGATTCTTAAGGAGATGAAGATATGGATAGAGAGGAAGTGGATGTGAGAAATGAAAAAGAGGGTTCAGACCGATATATACAGTCTATGGTTCAGACCATAGACTGTATAAGGTTCAGACTCAGAAAGAGGGACAGTATGCAGGAAGTGAGAAGGAGGCTGAGGCAGAGGGCAGGGAGGCAGTTATGTGGACCACATGGTATGTTTTTATTCCCCATCCATTACAGTAATAGCAAGGCATGTCACTCACATACAACGTCATGTAAAATAATATTTTAATTTCTACTTTCTGTTTTTTGTGTTATATAGGATTATTTGTGTAAAGATTTGCAAATGCATTTGATTTTATTAGTGATTATGATCAAACCAAAGATATAAAACAAATACTATGAGTACTACTTGTATTTTGCCTGCCGTTTTATATTTTCTTTCGAGAAATTATTGTAATTCTTGTATTATTTTAATTTTGCTGAAATTTTTATGTTTTAAAATATGCACAGTCTTGTTTTGTTTGATCACTGGGCATGTTACTTTTGTGATACTATAACAATACATAGTTTAAATGTACATTTGTGTTTTAATTTTTTGTGGTGGATTTATCGATCCTCCCATGCCCTCCTGCCAAAACCTCTTGCTACCCCATGTACAATTATCTAGATCCGCCACTGATACTAGTATACCCTATCGAAATGGCACTGCTCCCATCTTTTGAATCGACTGTTTACATTGGAAAAAACCTTATTATCATGTCTTGTTTGTTAAATAACCATAGCTTAAGATGAATTAACTCTCAATTTAGCATTGATTAATGATAGTTTTTCAAATGTTACTCATGTTTATTATTTTTGTAAAATACCAAATTGCATAATTGTTGTCTTCTAAACAGTTCTGCATCTTCAAGCTTTGTTCATCAGTGGGCCTTTCCCTGAACAAAACTTCTCCCAGCCTTGGCTAAAGTCCCTTTGAATAAGCTGCACTTCAGTAATGCACAGCAAACATTTGGACTGATCTGACTCCAATAGCTGATTATTACAGAATGTCATGCATTAGCACCATAGTTGTAAATCAACTTCAGCACAGTCATCGCTCCTTGTTATGAGTGGGATGTCTTCCCTCGTCACATGGCTATCCTCGGGACTAAGCACACAATGAGTCAGCTATATTATAACCATCTAGTGTTATCAAACGTTTAATCATTAACCAAGACATTGTCAGTAATCTGTTTTTAGGATCATCACAGTCAGTGAAATACGTTTCACACACAATCTTTGGTAAAGGTACTAATAAAAATGTCATTTCCAGCAATCTAAATTATTTACTTTACTGCACAAAACTTCTTAACTTTACAGTACTTGTGTCGTGCTGAGTGTCAAGGTGACGATTTTGTATTTTAGGGATGTTTATCAAAATGTTAGTTTGTTAGAAATGTACATTCTAAAGCTTAGAGTGTTTAGAGGCTGTTTGACAGGCACATGTGGTTTTAGCTTCAACAACGCAATACTGTTCCATTTGATTCATGTGATCATCCTTCTTATTCCACTCATAGGCCAGAGACTCACACATGCACACCATCAGCAATACTCTTGGTTTTCGGTGTTTTCTGTTGGGAACTGGTGTCTGGTAGCAATTTACCTCTGGAATTTTTTTTCAAAAAAACAGCCCAACATTTACAGCGCAAAAAGAAAACCAAGATCTTTCGCACAGAACCACAAAAGTTTTGCTGGCTTTTTAAAAATCATGATGGCCTTTAACTAATATGATGTGACCTGAAAAACTGTCCTTCCAGATAAAGGGAAGGCATGCAGAGAATAAAGTGGAAACACAACAGGAAAAGGAGTCTAATGAGCTCCCTCCCTCCCCTTTCCTAAACACACTTCCTTTTTTGGTGGTCCATCCCCCTTACACAAGGAAAACAGAACAGAAATACTTGTGTAATACTTTTTTTCTCTCATACATACAGTCTTTTGCCTGAAATGTTGAACTTTAGACACATCTGAATGTAGAAGTGTCTGGGTTCTGGAGCAAAGCAACATTAACTGAATGAATTTGACTGCAGTTGTTTAGTTTTCGTATATACTCAACAGGAGGACTGCATGTGTGGACTTGTTGCTGACATCAAAGAAGGCAGCGTGGACTGCTGGAGGACAACCATCAAAGCTCAAAGTCCCTCTCAGTCACGTCCTGGAATTGTCTCTGGAGTGTAGGCGGACGGCGGAGAGAGAAGGAGGGTTTGAGTGTGGCAGCAGGGGAGAAGAAGGCGAGAAGCATCTGGTTCTCCACTTCAGGAACCAAAGCCTGTAGTGGGGAGCATGTGTGCTGCTATTCTGGAGGAGTACTGCGGCTCGGTCTTCTGGGTGAGTTCAACAGCCTGGGTTAATGCTGCTGACGGCAGACAGTGTGGGTTAAAGGGAAATGATTTCATTGTGGCCTCCAGTTGACTTGAATAACTTGTAAAATGTTCACACATATAATCAATAACTTAAATGTATTGACAATAACACTTGCTTAAATACAATATCACAGCGATACATACAAACGTTTCAGTGACGTTCTGAAATGTTCTTTTCGGTTTGGGAAAATGTCAGTCATAAATCTTGCTTACACACTCAAAAAAATGTGCTTTGTTAGCTACATGTTGTCTATTTAATGTAGTTGTGTCAATCCATATTTCCTAAAACTACTACCTCGAAACATTTTATTCATTTTCACCCCTGTACACAGTGAGTTCATTCAACATGTGACAGGCCAATAATGATTCTTAGGTAAGGGATGACTCGGCATGTCTGTTAACAGCACATGTTTATGAGCTATGACTCAAATCTTTATGTTCATAAAACATATTTATAGTACTATTTTGCTTTAAGCTGTTTAATAGGATTGATTTTCTGCATTTTGTCAGTCTTTCCAGAAAAATATCTTTGCGTTTGTCAGTGTTTTCAGACAAAAGGCATTGTTTATTGTTTATGTACAGATCACCATGCACATGGGTGTGCCTCCTGTCTTTCTTAGGTATGAACACAGAAATACAATAGGGCCAGCTCCACAAAGAAAATAATTAAGGATGAAGTAGTAACATTCTTATCAGGACAATTACACATCAAAACAAAAAGAGGAGAGACTTAGCAATAATAAAGTGATGCAATAGCAAGCAAACCAAACATTTAAAGGTATTAAAGATTCAAAGATGTTACAAATAGAAAAGTGTGCCTGTGTGTTTGCCATATTAAAATAACAAACATTCAAACATACATGAAGGATTATTTACTTATTCTGTTATTTGGCAAGATATTCCTTTTTAGAGGTATTCTTTTGACAAATGCTACATGCTATGTTACAAATAAAGCCATTTTGTGTTTTCTTCATCACGTTTTATAGATTAAAATGTTAAACAAAACATTAAAAAACATCTATCTTATTGTGTAAATGTAAATATTTAATTTCCCTCACGAGTAATTGTTAAATCCATTTAACCAATGAAATAGAATGATTTATATAAACTTTTCACGTAATTTCACAATTTATACATGTATACTTATTTTCACTAATAAATACATTCCATCCAGAAAACCTGCATTTCAAGTGATTGAAATGCTTATGAATTATTTAAAAGCATTCAAAAAGCTTTGACACACTACACTTTTCAAATTTGTGTTAGTACCTTTTGCTCTTAAAGTATTGTTCAGCCCATTTCACTCGACGTTGCTGTAAATCCATTAGCACCCATCTCATAATTGCTCTCTTCTACGGAAGTGAAGATAAGTGGACTCATTCCCATTCAGCCATAAACTTAGGGACTTAGGGTTTACTCAATTATGAATAACTGATTTCTAATCAGGGAGGTGTGACCCTGCACTGAGTGAGCTCCAGTGCTAGTGAGCTTTGTGTTTGTGCTCATCTCTGAGGTAAGGACAGCTCTGTCACTCAGTTACCAGTTATCCTTGTGTGATGGAAGTGTGTGTGTCTTTGTGTGTGCACCTCAGAATGCTTCATATCTGAACAGAGAAGACCCAGACCTCCCATTATGTTTCGAGCAAACGGTGCTGGTCTGGATCCCCCTGGGCTTCCTGTGGCTCTGCGCCCCGCGACACCTGGCGTCTCTCTGCAGCAGGAAGCAAATCACCAAAAAACATCTGTCTAAACTTTACATCTGCAAACAGGTAAAGCACGCAACCAAACATGCCACTCCAGTCATAATGTGATGCTGACAGAGAAAATGAAGAAGCAGACAGAAAAAGAAGAAGCCGATAGAGAAAAAGAAGAAGCCTTTTTATATATTTTATGCACCACTAGCAATATCATATTTTATATCTTGAAAGACATCTTTTTATAGATTAAAAATACTGGAAGAACGTTTTGTTTATTAGGGCACTAGATTAAAAAAAAGACACTTGTAACATTTAATGTTTTTTTCATACAGAAAAGTTCAATTACAGTTAAAATAATGTGGACTTTGATGTGCTTTCCTCCCCTCAGCTTGTGGTCTCTCTGCTGTTCCTGACGGCCATCGCAGCCCTGGCCGTGACTCTAGGAGAGGATTATGGTCCAAGCGCAGACCCACCTTCAACAGTGAAAAACGCTGGTGTATACTACGTTAACCCCATCCTATACGCGGTGACATGGGTAAATATTGGATTCGTATTGATTGATATATTTTCTCTGGTATTAAAGATGGAAAGATGACATGTTCTTTTGTCTTTTCTCAGATACTTCTGCTGTTGTGCCAGGAAGGAGTCAGGCGGAGGGAAGGAGCAGTAGACTCGGCCACTCTCTTCATTTTCTGGTTGTTCCTGGTTCTGTGTGATGTCTTTCCTTTCCAGACCCTCCTACGAGAGGCGCTCCGGCTGGTACGAGACATAGTTCAGAGCAAGACTTTTAGCCAGAAAAGAAGTCGGTGTCAGTGCGCCATCGCTTGATTTGATGCAGCTCTCTGTATTTGTAACATCTTTGTTATACTCATTTTGGACCAACAGGGCGAAATCAGTGATGTCCCTCGTTTCTGCCTGTTCTACATTTCCTTTGGATTGGAGTTGATTGCACTCATTCTCTCTGCTGTGGCTGATATCGCTCCAGAAGACAAGGAGCTTTTCAAAAAGGTACCATTTCACCCAGATGGAGACATTTTCCTTATGTAACCGTTTTTATTTTTATTTTAAACTGCGAGTTACAAAAGAATGTAAGACATATATTAAACTGAACACCAATCACCTCAGCACTATGTGAATGTAATGTGTGTGCATGCTGTTATGTTTTTATCTACAGAATCCAGAGGCAGGGGCAGCATTTTTGAGCAGAATTACTTTCAACTGGTTGAACAGGTAAATTAAAAGTAGCCCTCGTAACAATCCAAGCAAAAATCCACACACATACGCCTCGATGATCAATTTGTCCTTGTTCCTTCAGTATGATGTTCAAGGGGAACAGGCAGCCCTTGGTACAGGAGGACTTGTGGGAGCTGCAGGAGGAAGATAGCACAGCTACCATCAACGCCCGCTTTCAGTTTTTCATGAAGTCAGAGTTGGCTGCAGCTCGGGTCCGGTTGGAAAAAAAGTTGAAGAAAAAACAGGATAGCAAAGCAAAGGGAGCCACCTTTCAAAATCCCATGGTCAACGGACTGGCCAATGGCGTCAATCAGGACGTGCTGATGATGGTAAGAGCGCAGTACATTTATCCTGCACTTTAAAAATGTGTGTTATTACTAGCGTCATTGATTCTCTGTCAGCGCCCCACGTTCATTTTTTAATTTCATGTTCAAAAAACACTTTTCTTTAGGAGGAAAAGGGAAAGAAAGATGATGGAAAGAAAGATGATGAGAAGACGAAGAAAAAGAAGGAAAAGGACAAAGAGAAGGAGGAAGTTGATCATCCAAGTTCATGGCTGATTTCCACCATTTACAAGAGCTTCAAAGGTCTTCTGTTTGAATCTGCCTTCTTCAAACTTCTCCAGGACCTACTGGCTTTTGCCAGTCCTCAACTTCTAAAGTAAGTCCAGTTTTGTGGTATTGTTAAAGCTAATTATTTATCTATCAAGATTGGACAGAAGAACCTTGAACCTTCTCAATCACAACAAAGTGTTACTTTTCACTGGTGTTCTTTTTCACTGGGTCACAAATCATTTACTCAGGGTCAATGAACTCTCAATGCTATAGCACAGAATATTGAACTGTTGACAAAGTGGGGAGGCACACAGAAAAGGGAGGATAATAATTAAGAATCATTTGGTCATCTTTACAAAGGCGACAAGATTGAACTATATCGTTAAAATCGGTTCTCGGTTCTTGTGAATGTTCTGACCCCTGAGTTTTAAACAGGAGGTCTGCAGGTGGGCTGCTGAATTATTGATTAACGTTTAATTTATACTAAATGTGTTGTGCTCTTGCTACCCATGAATCCTCGTTCAATTAGGTGAGATAGCTAACTATGATAATCATTTGACTTCAATTCAAATGTGATCACATTTGATGCTGCACACAGCAGGAGTCTGAGAAGGTTGAAAATAATTGGTATCCTCTGAGCTGTGGGACGGATATGTACTGGCTGTCACCTCAACATTACAATACCTCAGCTCACCATCTCTGCTCCTGACTACTTTATAACTCCCTGCAAAAAATGCTAAGAAATGACTTTGATAGAATTTAATTTCCTTGTTACTTCTTCATATTAGAGATAGCTTTTTGTTACAATTTAAATACTTATGAAGCTGCAACACTACAACATATTTGGAAGCACTAGCAGTAACCTTATACAGTTTTATGTTTCGGGAATGTTGCCACAGACTCAGTTCATAATACTGAATAATATTTAAATATTGCAATATTTTAGTGAGCTCAAACTTCATTATTTTACTTCATTCCGTGATAATTTCCCAATTTCGGATCAATAAAGTTAATCTATCTGTTTATTCATCCATCGTTTAAGAGACAGTTAAAGTAGATGACAGTCAGAATAAAGGAAATTATTCAATTTCATGATAGAAAAATAAATCAAAGATCAATTTCGAGTGAGTTGAGCTGACCTTTAACTAACTTTTTTATACTTCTCCTAGATTGATGATCTCTTTCACTCAGGACAAATCTAGGTATATCTGGGAGGGGTACCTGTATGCAGTGCTGCTGCTCCTGGTGGCCATACTGCAGTCTCTGTTCCTGCAGCAGTACTTCCAGCGCTGCTTTGTGCTGGGGATGAAGGTTCGCACGGCCATCATTGCTGCTGTTTACAAAAAGGTAACAACTCATGTGACATTTTTTTACTTTACCTTGCACATTTAAACAAAAAAAGGAAACGACCACGGCAGTTAACAATATAAAAAATATATATAGGGTTCTTACGGTCATTAAAAACCTGGAAAAGTCATGGAAAATCAAAATGCAAATTCCAGGTCCTGGAAAAGTTATGGAAAACAAGATTTTTCCCAAAGTTTTGGAAAAGTCATGGAAATGTAACTAAAGTTGCATGAAATATAATTTATATTTTAGCTAATCGCCGAAATAGTAATACTATAATGATAATAAATACTGTATCGTATAGTAATGAAACGTAAAATGGCATTTAACTGACGAGATATTTAGCTGGTGAGAGATTTTAGTCGCTTTATTTGATTTGTTTTAGATAGGCACAACATGTTTCAGACCTTATTTTCCTGTTCTACAGTATGTTAAAATAAACCATTTTCAGTGGTACCGCTGAGAAAGAGTAATTTTTTTGGTCATGGAAAATTAGGTAAAGTTCATGGAAAAGTCATTGAAAATCATTGGCGAAAAAGTGTATGAACCCTGTATATACGTATTAACACATTTGTAACTCAAAAGACTTGTTAGCTGTATGAGCGATAAGTCACTTAAATCAACAAATGAAATGACCTTCTATTAATTTCCTAAGCTTTCCAATATCTCATACATTTACAGTAATTATAAGCCTTTTTTTATATTTCCAATATTTTATAATAGCCCTCAGCTACTATGCCAATATACAATAGCATGAAGTTAAAGAAACATCTTTTGTTATTATTTGCAAACTATTAAAACTTGTAACAAATTGTCCTCTCCTTGCTTCCTTTCCACTTCCCTCCCTCCCTACAATATCCTCTTTATCCAAGGCATTGGTTGTGTCTAATGACGCACGTAAAGAGTCTACGGTTGGGGAAACTGTGAACCTGATGTCAGCAGACGCCCAGCGCTTCAACGACGTGACCAACTTTATCCACCTGCTGTGGTCCTGCCCTATGCAGATCCTGTTGTCCATTGTCTTTCTGTGGATCGAGTTAGGACCGTCTGTGTTGGCAGGTCTGGCAGTCATGGTCCTGATGGGGCCCATCAATGGACTGATAGCCAACAAGGCCAGAAAAATCCAGGTCAGCAGAAATGCACACTTATACACGGTTCTTGTGACACCCATTAGAATAAATTGTACGATACATAACAACAATTGTAGATCTACTTTTTCGCAAAGTCAAAGATTTTTCCAAGAAATGTGAGGCAGCTTTGAGAAACTCCAAGAGAGATCTAAAGTAAATGTAATGCATCGTTATAACATGAAGTTAACAGTGCACATGATAATTAACCATCTTTTCTTTTCAGATAAAGAGCATGAAGTTCAAAGACAAGAGACTGAAAATCATGAATGAAATACTCAATGGAATGAAGGTGAGTAAATAGTCCATCATCAACAGTGTGAGGGGAATTGTTTTGGAGCATTGATCGGAAAACAAGGAAACTCAAACCGATCTGACGTCTGACAAACTGAAGGTTTGATTAAAAGCTTGGCAAAGGAGAAACAGAAGAAGAACAATACAATCTATTTTTAAGTACAGCCATTTTCTTTCCCTATTTATCCTAAACAAGGGCCTTCATTATGCTTCTTTATCTAAAACTGAGCCATTTCCATGACTTCTCAATTCGTAATCAAAACAAGCCATTGAATCATCACTGGCTCCAACTTTCTGTCTCATTTAGCTGGCATACCAGCGGACACCAGTCACAGACAGTTTGTCTTTTAATAGGAAATTGGCATTCTTTTATTCTTTACAATTAGGAATCAATTCTGCTCCCTTTTTTGTTTTAAAATGTTTCATGCGGATTTGCTGATTAGGGGGAGTCTTAGTGAGTCCTACCTCAGATGAAAAGATTGTCAGCCTCTTGATTGTTAGTCTGCAGTGCCGTCTTTTATACTGCATCCCCACATGTAGTTTATTGACATTCACTCATAGCGTTTAAATGCTGTCCCTCTGTTTCCACACCCTTCCTTTTCTTTTGCTTTCCACAATACCCGCTACTTCCTTGTTCCCCTCTTCATTTAATCTCTCACCAGATTCTGAAGCTGTATGCATGGGAGCCATCCTTCCAGACACAGGTGGAGGACATTAGGGAGAAGGAACTTAAAGTCATGAAGAAGTTTGCCTACCTGTCGTCTATCTCCGTCTTTGTGTTCAACACTGCTCCGGCGTTGGTAAGTCCCTTTAAGGTAGCCTTGCCAATAGATAGGTTAACGATTGTTTTTGCAAATCTCACACTTCCTGTTTCTGCAGGTTTCTCTGGCCACATTTGCAGTGTTTGTAGGGGTGAGCCCAAGCAACATTTTGACTGCGGAAAAAGCTTTCACCTCCATCTCGCTTTTCAACCTCCTCCGATTTCCCCTGGCCATGCTGCCCATGCTCATCGCTGCCATTGTGCAAGTAAGGGAACATCACACATGGTACACACACACACACACACACATGCTACATGCTACACACACACACACACACACACACACACACACACACACACACACACACACACACACACACACACACACACACACACACACACATGGTACACACACACACACACACACACACACACACACACACACACACACACACACACACACACACACACACACACACACACACACACACACACACACACACACACACACACACACACACACACACACACACACACACCAAAGCTGGAAGCCCACTAACTTGTTCTTTGGCCTTTCAGATGACAGTGTCTAAAAAGCGTCTGGAGAAGTTCCTGGGAGGCGAGGACCTTAAAACTGATGTTGTGCTCCATGACCCCAGTTTCAGTATGTTCACAATCAGCATTTACACATGTTCCTCAGATCCATTTACACTCCTATCTGCCAGTCTTTTCATGTGTCTATGCATCTCTGTTCATCTTCTAGACACTGCTGTTAGTGTACAAGATGGCTCCTTTGCTTGGGAAAGACAATCTGAGCCTCTGCTGAAAAAGTACGTCTGTTGTGTCAAACAAAAAAATAAAAAATGTAGATATTACGCTATATGGCTGAAAGATATTGTGTCTGTTGCTTCTGTATGTTGAACATCATTTTCCTGTGTGCGTTTGCCAGTGTTTCCTTAGATATTAAGCCAGGTCGGTTGGTGGCAGTAGTGGGAGCTGTGGGTTCAGGAAAGTCTTCTCTCATGTCAGCCCTCCTGGGAGAGATGCACACCACCAAGGGCTTCATTAACATTCAGGTGACATTTATTTCTGTCTTCACATCCGTCTAACAAAAGTAGTGCGTTCTTAATTAACCCTGGTTATAATTGAACATTGACTCATCATCAAATGTTCAGGACATTCTGTTTGTTTGTTTTTTTACAAGAAACAGAACAATACACTACAAGAAAGATGCTCATGCACAAACAAACAAAAATGTCTCCTGATGGATTCTGTATATTATGAATTTACTCTTATGATTAACCCAACAGCACAATAGTAGATACAAGCATGTAGGATTAGAATACAACAAGCATCAAAGGCTCATATCGACTATGGTTCTCCAACATATAACGTAAAAAAAAACATTAAACCATTAGAGCACTCGAGAAAACACAAAGATATCATGGCAAAGTCCCACAGCCTATGTTGCAAGCTCTCCTATCGCACTTCAGACTATAAGCTACTTAGAAATCCTCTCTTCAAACCTGGAAAGATGTACTCCATATTAGACCTAATGGATTTCAGTTGTACAGCAGCAGCAGCATAAAGACGTGTACTTAGCCGTCAGACAACAGTGCAGTTAAAAGGGAGTCTGTGCCTGACTATTTCTGTGACTATCTCCAGGGTTCTCTAGCCTTTGTGCCACAGCAGGCCTGGATCCAAAATGCGACTCTGAAAGACAACGTCCTGTTTGGCTCTGAACATGACAAGACCAGGTTCCAGGAGGTGATAACGGCCTGCGCCCTGGACCCTGACCTGGAGCTGCTGCCTGGTCGTGAACTCACTGAGATTGGAGAGAAAGTAATTATCAAGGACTTGAAAAATGGGATGTTTGATGTGTTTTGATGTTTAGTGAGAAACACAGTCATATTGAACAAGTGTGTCAGTAGGTCACAGCGGCCACAAAACCAGTGAAGTAATGCCACTTCATTTTGACAAGAATATCAAGAGCAAAACTATTTTCAATGTATTTTTATCAATGAATTTACTGAATAGATCGCCCTTCACTACATGAGCACTTTGTGTTTTCACATCTTTTTCATAGAACTGATGATCTGAGTCGTATTAGTTTCCATGTAACATTATCAATGACACACATAATGTCCTAAAATAAAAACAAATGTTCTTTCTCCTCTCCCTCACCTCTCCTCTCTTCTCCTCTCCTCTCCTCCTCTCCTCTCCTCTCCTCTCCTCTCCTCTCCTCTCCTCTCCTCTCCTCTCCTCTCCTCTCCTCCTCTCCTCTCCTCTCTTCTCCTCTCCTCACCTCTCCTCTCCTCTCCTCTCTTCTCTTCTCCTCTCCTCTCCTCCCTCTCTTCTCCTCTCCTCACCTCTCCTCTCTTCTCCCCTCCTCTCCTCTCTTCTCCTCCCCTCACCTCTCTTCTCTTCTCCTCTCCTCTCCTCTCCTCTCTTCTCCTCCTCACCTCTCCTCTCCTCTCTTCTCCTCTCCTCTCCTCTACTTCTCCTCCTCTCCTCTCCTCTCTCTCCTCTCTTCTCCCCTCCTCTCCTCTCTTCTCCTCCCCTCACCTCTCTTCTCTTCTCCTCTCCTCTCTCTCTCCTCTCCTCTCCTCTCCTCTCCTCTCTTCTCCTCCTCACCTCTCCTCTCCTCTCTTCTCCTCTCCTCTCCTCTACTTCTCTCCTCTCCTCTCCTCTCCTCTCCTCTCCTCTCCTCTCCTCTCCTCTCCTCTCCTCTCCTCACCTCTCCTCTCTTCTCCTCACCTCTCCTCTCCTCTTCTCTTCTCCTCTCCTCTCCTCTCCTCTCCTCTCCTCTCCTCTCCTCTCCTCACCTCTCCTCTTCTCTTCTCCTCTCCTCTCTTCTCCTCTCCTCTCCTCTCCTCTCTTCTCCTCACCTCTCCTCTCCCTCTCTTCTCCTCTCCTCTCCTCACCTCTCCTCTCTCTCTCCTCACCTCTCCTCTCCTCTCCTCTCCTCTCCTCTCCTCTCCTCTCCTCTCCTCTCTTCTCCTCTCCTCTCCTCACCTCTCCTCTCTTCTCCTCTCCTCACCTCTCCTCTCCTCTTCTCTTCTCCTCTCCTCTCTTCTCCTCTCCTCTCCTCTCCTCTCTTCTCCTCACCTCTCCTCTCCTCTCTTCTCCTCTCCTCTCCTCACCTCTCCTCTCTTCTCCTCACCTCTCCTCTCCTCTCCTCTCCTCTCCTCTCCTCTCCTCTCCTCTCCTCTCCTCTTCTCTTCTCCTCTCTTCTCCTCTCCTCTCCTCTCTTCTCCTCTCCTCTACTTCTCTCCTCTCCTCTCCTCTCTTCTCCTCTCCTCTCCTCTTCTCTCCTCTCCTCTCAGGGCATTAATCTCTCAGGTGGTCAGAAGCAGCGTGTGAGCTTGGCCAGGGCAGCTTACAGTCAGGCTGATATTTATTTATTAGATGATCCCTTGTCTGCTGTGGACTCTCATGTAGGAAAGCATCTCTTTCATCAAGTGATTGGACCCAATGGACTCCTAAAAGACAAGGTTTGTGCTAAGCCTACATTTATGCGTTAGTCACTAATTATTGTTTTACCTTTATGATGACTTTTCTTTGAATTTTAGTTGAATTGAAAGGGACAATGATTTCTAACATAGTTTCTAAACAGAGCGTTAAAGTGATATACTCCAACGGGTTTAAACTGTACTGTAGCTATTGATATATACAGTATATGAAGCTTTTATTATAATAAGATATACTAAAACATAGATACAGTAAATGGGTTCAGCTTTGGTTTGCTTTTAGACAACACTCAACCCTTTTATATCTGGAATTCATTTCTGTTGTGTTGAGTTGACAGCCCTTAAGGGAGAAAGGTCAACTTCAATATAAGTCAAAGTAACATGTGACATATATAGGTATTATATAAATGCGGAAAGGGAATATACAGGCATTTTGTAGACCATTTATTCTTCCATTTCTTTACTGTTTGAAATTAATATTGATGTCACAGTTGAGGCCAAGTGTTTCTTCACTTTTACAGACTCGCATCCTGGTGACTCATGGAGTGAGCTTCCTGCCATATGTAGATGAAATAGTGGTGTTGGTGGATGGAGTGGTATCCGAGGTTGGGTCCTATAAAAGCCTTCGTGCCAGCAGGGGAGCGTTTTCTGAATTTCTAGACACATATGCGAAAGAGCAAAGAAATCGGACCACTTCAGAGCCAGGTACCACTTCAGAGCCAGGTAATCACAGCCTTCTTCTAACTGCATGTTTGATGTAAGAACAACAAAATACTCCTATTTTGTTCAGGTTTCTGGTAGAATGAGCAGAGGGAGGCTCTGGGGATGGGAACATTATTCAAAACAAACAGCCATGGTTAAGAAACTGGTCTTAGGACAGCATATACAGTTGGTGTATCTGCTCTACCATTGTTTTAGCTGACAGCAAAAGTATTTAGTAAATCCACTGATACTTTGTGTAGTAACCCTGATTTTGATTTTGTTAGTTTGTTTGGGCTTTTTGTAATAAACGTTGTATTATGCATTTCATTTGTTCATGTCAATTATCGTAATTTGTTGTGTTTGAGTTGTTGCACAACGCTAAACAATTACTACCCGCATTTAAATATAACCCCGGCATTGTAAAATATTTTCTTACTGTACCCGGAGTGAGCTATGATATACAATTATTATTATTTGTATTACCTGGGCGCCTCCCTAGGGAGGTGTTCCAGGCACATCCAGCTGGGAAGAGACCAAGGGGTAGACCTAGAACCAGGTGGAGGGATTATATCTCTTCTCTGACCTGGGAGCGCCTTGGCCCCAGTCAGAGCTGGTTGATGTGGCCAGGGAATAGAAAGTGTGGGGCTCTCTGCTGGAACTGCTACCACCCGCGACCCGACCACGGATAAGCGGGAGAAGATGGATGGATGGATTATTTGTATTACATTATTACTATTGTTGGTTCGAATGAATTGTCCCCCGGTAAAAACATCCAGCCCCCTGTTGTACTGTGCGTCATTGTTGATCGGTAGTGTGGGTGCATATAATTGCTGTTATAAACATAATAACCTCTTCTGTTGTGTTTAGCACGAGTATCACAGTTGGTAAAATATCAGCATGTTCTACTTTAAGCCTCACTAATGACACTATGTATGCTATTGTGAACATATGTATTTAGGTGGTTTCGAGGAGACTGTAGACTTGGAGCTCATACCTGAAACTGAAGATCTTCAACCCGACTCTCCTTTGGAGGACACGGTTTCTCTTACACTGAAGAGAGAAAACAGTATCCGCCGCAGCAAGCGCATTGGCAGGTTAGAACACCATGAAGTGCTGGGTAACAACATCGAAAAACAGTGTGTGCGTGTTTGTGAGTGTGTGAGGATTAATGTCAGGGGCAGTGGGTTTCTCGTTGGGGGCAACTGACCTCTGTAAAAAAAAACTAATATAGCATCTCTTGCTTTCATGCACAGCATACAAGATCAACATTTTAAGCTTCTACCAACTATATTTTCATCCTGGAATATAATGTGGTCTTTTTCCATATTTTTTCTAGTGTCAGACTAAGAAGACAAAGCTCTGTAAAAGAACCGGAAATAGCCGACAAATCAAACAAAGGCCAGAGACTAATTGAGAAGGAAACTATGGAAACAGGAAAGGTAATATATACGTTTTCTGTCTCGTTCTTTTTCCAACACCACAAATGGACATATTAAGAACTCTTTTTCTGAGCCTTTGTCCTCTCTTTTAACCAGGTCAAGTTCTCAGTATTCCTCCAGTACCTGCGTGCCATGGGGTGGGGATATACCGTCATCGTCTTCCTGGTTTACTTATTACAGAACATTGCTTTCATTGGTCAAAACTTGTGGCTGAGTGACTGGACCAATGACGCAGTGGACTACTACAACATGACATACCCGAGTTGGAAGAGGGACACCAGGGTGGGAGTCGTTTGGAGTTCTGGGAGTGGCTCAAGGTAACTGACAGTCCTGATGACACAGGCTCCGCCCTCTACTCTTTGGTAATACTTTTCACTTAGGCGAGAGCTGCTGACTCCCTTATATACTGAGTCGCTAACGCACACAGTCTGGTAGGCTCGTCTTGATTGGCCAGTTACCTTTATGTAATGCCAATTACGTGCCTGCAGGTAATTGGTGAATATTATTACCCAAACAGTCCAATAGAACTCTGTTCGTTCATATAGAACTAGGGTTGCAATACATAACCATCGTTAAACACATTTTCTTTATTATGCAAATATGTTCAGATCCATGTCAGTTAGCTTCTTAAAATGAATTAGTAGCAGTAAAAAACTCTCCACACATTGAGTTTCTACATTTCTAACACAATGTATTCAAAGAATAGATGGGAAGTCAGTTCCTTCACTTTTTATTCTTCACTATGGAGCAAGAGCCAGGACTTTATTAGCTCAGCTTTTATGCTGAACACATGTGATATGGGGTCAATGGTAGAGATTGGACATTGTTTTTTAGGACCTGCGGCTGTTTACATCACCTGACAACTCAAGAGAGTTGTATGAGAGATACGAGAATTTAATCATTTGAGTTTGGAAATAATAGTGGAGCTTAACAGTTACACTACCTATTCAGCTAAACATTAATCTTAACTAACACCACAACATATCCTTTTTACATTGCAGTTTGTGTACACAATAAAGAAACAAGATACAATAGGGTTATAAGTGAGCTATGGTCATGCTGATATGCCGTACTTATTACACAGACATTGGAAAACGTAAGCCCTTTGTAAGCCTTCCATCCTTCCCATGCAAATTGCCAGATTGTAGTTTAGTTTCGAAAGGAATTTACAGTAAAATGTATTTTTCTTTAGAGAGAGAACAGAAGAGCTTGAACTAAGAAATGATGACAGGCATAATCATGCAGAAGTTCATTGTGATTGGGAGCTTTTTCTTCAAATAAACAAACACAGGTTGACATGTTTTGGGTCTAATATTTTGATCATTTTTATTTATAAATGATACAGTATCTTACTCTAATGTTTCACCAAACTGGCTCCCTTAGTAAACTCAGTAAACACAAGCAGGGCTTTTGCATGGCACAAATTGGAATAATATTGATGTCATGTTTTTTGGACACATTAAATATACACAACATAATATTACTAAATATTTTTTGACAAATGCATTTGGATGCTTTGACACCTTGAGGAGCACAGATGTTGTCCCACCTAGCCCAGTCTCTGGATCATAGACATGCTCTGAATGTCAAATATTGCCCCTATAAAATATATTGCCATAAGATTTAGTTTGGTTTTATCTTTCCTCTTGTCAGATGATAATATAAAACATGTTGATGTCTGATGTTCACAAAACCGTAACTGGATAAATGCAGGAAATGGTTTCTCTTCTGGTAGCATGGTGTCAATATAATACATTATTCGTCTGACAGCAAGAAAAATATGTGTTTCTAAAATGTTTCTGTATTGTGATATGGATTTGTGAGGGACTGAGGTTGACCTCTTAAGTTTGACATGTACAAATCTGTGCAAAGAGAAATAACATGATTTCTAAAAGATTTTGACGTTTTCTTTTTTTGCTGCTGCTTTCTGTTGGAGAGTGATTAGAATTGCCACCCTCTTAAGAAACAAAGGAAATAGGAAAATAGGAACATTATTTCCAAAAAATGAAAATGGTCTGTAATTGTTGAAGTGCTCTCTAAGCTGCTCCAAATGTATCCAGTAGAGTGCCGCTGCTCTTGGATTCTGGTGATGAAACTTTGATTACCAATCAGATGCAGAGGCAAGAATGAAGCGTTGGATAAGATGATGTTAACACTTCAGAACTATACCTGAACTAATGTGATGCTTCATGTCGGCAACTGTGGATCTGGAGTTGGTTTTCATGTGTTTGAGGATCTCTTCTTCTGTTGCAGGCTTGTTTGTGTTCTTCAGTACGCTGCTCCTGGCCAAAGCTTCGATCTCTGCATCACGTATCCTGCATTCGAGGCTGCTTAACAACATACTGCGAGTTCCCATGGTATTCTATGACACCACACCCATTGGAAGAGTCGTCAACCGCTTTGCAAAGGTAGAATTTATCATTTACCCTTTTTCATAGTTTTTTCATTCTCGTTCTTTTCTTTTTGTTATTCGCTGAGGTCTTTCTACCTACATTTTCTAAACATTGTAATAAGTCTGCATAAAGTCATCCTAAAGCAGTTTTGCTACACAAAATGTCAATCTTCGATTCAGTATTTATGTTCATGCAGATTTTATTCCTCCTTATAAACAAGGACAACATTGATAAACCTGCTAATAAGATCAAATATTAAAGCCTCAAGTGTACTTACATGTTTCCCGAACAGGAAGTATGGCAATTCCACAGGAGTTAATTATAAATTGAGGAACCAGATGAGACTAGATTGCTTTTCATCTGTTTTGGGTCACTTGAAAACACTTTAATATGTTACTTTTAATAAAAGACTAACCTTTCCCTTTGCTTGTTCCAAAGGATATTTTCACAGTGGATGAAGCCATTCCACAGTCCTTCCGCTCCTGGTTAATGTGTGTGCTGGGTGTGTTGGGGACACTGTTTGTCATCTGTCTGGCCACTCCTTTCTTCACCATCATCATCATTCCTCTGGCCTTGGTCTACTACTTTGTACAGGTAAGCTGAACCTGAACAGTGAACATTAAAGTGAAAATGGCTTTTTCCAATTGGAAAAAGAATCCAACAACACTTCTGTTCATGTTTTTCCTTTCTCTTTTCACCTAGCGTTTCTATGTAGCGTCTTCAAGGCAGCTACGTCGACTGGACTCAGTGTCTCGCTCTCCTATATACTCACACTTTAGTGAGACAGTGTCAGGTCTGTCAGTGATAAGAGCCTACGGCCATCAAGAAAGATTTCTGAACCACAACACAAAAACTATTGATGAAAACCTCAAGAGCGTCTACCCGTGGATAGTGTCGAACAGGTCAAATATTGAAGTCATCAAAGCCAATATCTCACCTATGTGATTTTCAGTATGGTTTAAATGATGATATCATTATATCTCCGTGTGTGTGTTTCTTCACTCTGCAGGTGGCTGGCCATCCGTCTGGAGTTCCTTGGGAACCTGGTGGTCTTTTTCTCCGCTCTGCTTGCAGTATTATCCAGGGACACTCTGGACAGCGGCCTGGTTGGCCTGTCTATATCCTACTCCCTTAATGTCAGTGAATTAGACTCCACTCTTACACTGCAGATGATGATTTAGATTTGAATGCCAGTAATAATTACAAGGTATTTTAATGCTAACAAATTCACATGGCCCTTCTTTCCTTACAGGTGACCCAGACCCTTAACTGGCTCGTAAGGATGACATCAGAGCTGGAAACCAATATTGTGGCTGTGGAGAGAGTGAGTGAATACACCGAGCTGGAGAACGAGGTACGTGGCATCAAGAGCTAAATCTTCGTTCACAAACCGAAAGTGTCTTCATGGCGTGTTAATATAATTCAGGGTTCATACACTTTTTCACCAATGATTTTCAATGACTTTTCCATGACCGTTACCTAATTTTCCATGACCACTGAAATTACTCTTTCTCAGTGGTACCACTGACATTTTTTTTATTTTGACATGGTAAGCTGGAAAATATGAAACATGTTGTGCCTATCTAAAACAAATCAAATAGTTGGCTTACTAGCTCCCACAGACTAAAGCCACTGTAGACAAGAGGTCGTGATTGTAAAAATCTCTCACCAGCAAAATATCTCGGCAGTTAAATGCCATTTTACGTTTCATTAGTATACGATACAGTATTTATTATCGTTATAGTATTACTTATTTCGGCGATTAGATAAAATATAAATTATATTTGATGCAACTTTGGTTACATTTCCATGACTTTTCCAAAACTTTGGGAAAAATATTGTTTTCCCATAACTTTTCCAGGGCCTGGAATTTGAATTTTTAATTTCCATGACTTTTCCATGTTTTTAATGACCGTAGGAACCCTGATCATTGTGTTCTTAATCCTTTTATTCCATATAATCTTTCATAGCTTTGGTTAGGTATAGAGATACGACGACAAAACTACATTTCTCAGCCTTACAACGTCTGTTTCTTTTTCTACAGGCTAAATGGGTAACTGACACTCGGCCTCCAGAGAAGTGGCCTGAGGCAGGAAGAGTTCAGTTTGAAAACTACAAGGTCCGTTATAGAGCTGGATTGGACCTGGTGCTGCATGGCATCACCTGTGACATCAACAGCATGGAGAAGGTCAGTGTGTGTGTGTGTGCGTGTGTGTGTGTGTGTGTGTGTGTGTGTGTGTGTGTGTGTGTGTGTGTTTGTGTGTGTGTGTGTGTGTGTGTGTGTGTGTGCGTGCGTGCGTGCGTGCGTGCGTGCGTGCGTGCGTGCGTGCGTGCGTGCGTGCAACACATTCCTGAATAGATTTTCTGGTGGGTTGCTGGTAGAATTGGTGTTGGAGCTATTTATTGCTTTACATGATCAATTAGTTACACATTTACATGTATTTCCTTGGAGTTATTTGGAATGTATATTTAGTATGGATGTAACGATATACCGAATATCGCGGTATCGCGGTAAATAAACTTCCCAATACCGTCGTGAGATTGACAAAATCTATTTTTTAAATTTTAAATTTTAAACCTTTATTTAACCAGGTGGTCCCATTGAGATCATCGATCTCTTTTTCAAGAGATACCTGTCTAACATGGCAGCAAGTAGGTTACAACATGAAAATAAAACAACAGATAACACAAAAGGACATCGTATTTACAGGGCTACATTTAAACACCTAGAGACATTGACAAGTATCAACCATATATTTATATCTCGCCCTGTCAATAAGCCTGGCGTTAGACTTTTTCGCTGTCCGTCATTTCGACAGACAGGATCATAAAATATCCGTCATAATCCCTTATTACCCGTCGGGTCTGAAAAGTTCACGATAGAGCATGCTCGTGAACTGTCAACGGGGGGGGGGGGGGGCGGTGTTATGCCGTGTGTGCATGCACCTCGCTGGATGCGCACAGCGTAAAGCAAGACCTCCCAGACATGTATTGATCTGTACGGCAAAGTACGGTTTGGAAACTATATCATTTCCTTTTGGAGGGCATGCATAACACGGCATAACACCAGGGCCTCGCTGCGGGGAAACGTTGGTGATGTTCCGAGTTTGTTCTAATCTGTCAAAATGACAGACTGCTTTCAGATTTTTCCGTCATTGTTAAATAAAATATTCGGTTAACGCGACCACTGCTGTCCCAGCAACATCAGTACCAAGCGAGAGAGTTTTTTCCAGAGCAGGGGATATTGTAAATGCCCAAACATCCCAGCTTATAAATACCTGGAAATGTGGACATTCTCATATGCCTAAAAACCTGTCTGATGATGCTGAGTGAGTGACTAGTGAGTTTGAGTTGAGTTACTTGAAAAACTAAAGTGAAACTTGATTTATTTTATTGCAGGGTCTGATTATTAAATGTCCTTGTTTATTTGTGAGATGCAGTGGCATAAAGAAAATGCTTACTTTGTTTGGTAGTACTAGTAGGTACAAAAACACTGGTTTTCTTGTTCCAGTCTGTTACTGTCACTTTGTTTTTGACACTTTAAAATACTGCTATCCTACAAAAATGCTGTAAAAATCAGATTTATTATGTAATAAAAAAACATTTTCAGAGTAAAAAAATGTTTTATTGAAAAAAAAATTCAGATTTTTCTTCTTCTTCCCCTTATTATTCAATATCGCAATAAATACCGTACCGTGGACTTGTTATCGTGATATTATCGTACCGTGAGTTTTTGGTATCGTTACATCCCTAATATTTAGTGTAGTTATTGTAGTTAATTCAAATAGTTTATTATGCTTTTATTTTGAAGGAGTTTTTGGCACCTATTGATCATGTACCCAGTATATTGGAGACAGTCGGTGGTGGGGTCAGCGCACCAGTATCAATCAATCAATCAATGTTTATTTATATAGCCCAATATCACAAATGTTACATTTGTCTCAGTGGACTTCACAGTTTGTACAGAATATCAGTATGACAATACGACACCCTCTGTCCTTAGACCCTCACATCGTACAAGGAAAAAGTATAGGCATATGTTTTATTTTTTACCCGAGTGGTTCAAGTAAAAGCTTTAGGAAATGCTGCAAAAGAAGAATATGCGAAACCATTGTCCACTGTACCTTTGATGAAATTAGATCACGGAAATAAAGCCTAACCAGCCCAAGATTCGCTAGCTGGTGCCTCAGCGGCAGTAATATCTTTTCTGTTTTAGTTCTCTATCATTTGGGCATTACAGTGGGTAAAATGCATTACAATATTATAGTGTGTGAACTATTTTTTCAGGGCAAAATATAAGAAGAATATATCAAATATGTACTCGAGCAATATAAATATAATCATATAAACTACATGTAAACATATATGTTTAGTTAGAGTATGTAGTTGCCTTTTATATTTTTTCAATCAACTGTCACATTAGACCTAGTCCTGACTACTAACTAAAAGGGACAGGTTATATTGTAGCCTCTTTGGAAAAATAGGACAAACATCTGTTCTACAAGCCTCCCATGTGTGCCTTTCATCTTGGCAAGCAATCTGGATGATTCTTTTTGGTCTGATCTTGTCTCAGCTGCTTTTCTTTGCATTATTTTCAAACTGTATATTTCCCCTGGTTCTTTTTCTTCGAATTAACCTCTATCTCTCATCCTTCTGGCTTTTCTTGTAGGCAGTGTCAATGCAGACTGCAGCACAAAGCATACACGGATAAGACTTATGACCGAATAGATAATGCTCATCCTCCAAATACACTTTGCCTTGTATCTCTCACTCCTTCAATTCACTGGCATGATTTTCCATCTCTTTTCAAAAGACACTTTCAGTGTTTTGACGCTTGTTCTTTCAAATAATCAGCATAGGCTGCAGTGAGATTTCTAAAAGCACAACGTTATCCTGATTAGCATTATTCCTTTATATAAATATAATTTAAAAAATGCTCTGTTCATCTCACAAATGGGTGTTCTATGATTCCACTGTATAGAACCTAGAAGAAAAGATGTGTCCGTCTTTACGTTTTACCCTATGTGCTGTCTCTCTGCTTTCAGATTGGTATAGTGGGTCGCACAGGAGCCGGGAAATCCAGCCTGACCAACTGCCTGTTTAGGATTATTGAAGCTGCTGAAGGTCGTATCCTAATTGATGGTGTGGATGTTTCCACAATAGGCCTGCACGACCTCAGAAATAGCCTAACAATCATACCACAGGTACAACACAACAACAATTA